>NW_021703778.1:126321547-126355208 GCF_005190385.1 Monodon monoceros | reverse complement strand
GAAAAAGATATTCCATGCAAATGGAAATATCTTTTTCCATCCCCTCACTTTCAGTCTGTATGTGTCCCTAGGTCTGAAGTGGGTCTCTTGTAGACAGCATATATACGGGTCTTGTTTTTGTATCCATTCAGCCAGTCTATGTCTTTTGGTTGGAGCATTTAATCCATTTACATTTAAGGTAATTATCGATATATATGTTCCTATTACCATTTTCTTAATTGTTTTGGGTTGGTTTTTCTAGATCTTTTCCTTCTCTTGTGTTTCCTGCCTAGAGAAGTTCCTTTAGCATTTGTTGTAAAACTGGTTTGGTGATGCTGAATCATCTTAGCTTTTGCTTGTCTGTAAAGGTTTTAATTTCTCCATCGAATCTGAATGAGATCCTTGCTGGGTAGAATAATCTTGGTTGTAGGTTTTTCCCTTTCATCACTTTAAATATGTCCTGCCACTCCCTTCTGGCTTGCAGAGTTTCTGCTGAAAGATCAACTGTTAACCTTATGGGGATTCCCTTGTATGTTATTTGTTGTTTTGCCTTTGCTGCTTTTAATATGTTTTCTTTGTATTTAATTTTTGACAGTTTGATTAATATGTGTCTTGGCGTGTTTCTCCTTGGATTTATCCTGTATGGGACTCTCTGTGCTTCCTGGACTTGATTAACAATTTCCTTTCCCATATTTGGGAAGTTTTCAACTATAATCTCTTCAAATATTTTCTCAGTCCCTTTCTTTTTCTCTTTTTCTTCTGGGACCCATATAATTCAAATGTTGGTGTGTTTAACATTGCCCCAGAGGTCTCTGAGACTGTCCTCAATGCTTTTCATTCTTTTTTCTTTATTCTGCTCTGTAGTAGTTAATTCCACTATTTTGTCTTCCAGGTCACTTATCCATTCTTCTGCCTCAGTTATTCTGCTATTGATTCCTTCTAGAGAATTTTAAATTTCATTTATTGTGTTGTTCATAATTGTTTGGTTGCTCTTTAGTTCTTCTAGGTCCTTGTTAAACGTTTCTTGTATTTTCTCCATTCTACTTCCAAGATTTTGGATCATCTTTACTATCGTTACTCTGAATTCTTTTTCAGGTAGACTCTTCATTTGTTTGGTCTGGTGGGTTTTTACCTTGCTCCTTCATCTGCTGTGTGTTTCTCTGTCTTCTCATTTGCTTAACTTACTGTGTTTGGGGTCTCCTTTTTGCAGGCTGCAGCTTCATAGATCCCGTTGTTTTTGGTGTCTGCCTCCAGTGCCTAAGGTTGGTTCAGTGGGTTGTGCAGGCTTCCTGGTGGAGGGGACTACTGCTTGTGTTCTGGTGGATGAGGCTGGATCTTGTCTTTCTGGTGGGCAGGATCATATCCTGTGGTGTGTTTTGGGGTTTCTGTGACCCTATTATGATTTTAGGCAGCCTCTCTGCTAATGGGTAAGGTTGTGTTCCTGTCTTGCTAGTTGTTTGGCATAGGGTGTCCAGCACTGTAGCTTGCTGGTCATTGAGTGGAGCTGGGTCTTAGCGTTGAGATGGAGATCTCTGGGAGAGCTTTCACCATTTGATATTACGTGGAACCGGGAGGTCTCCGGTGGACCAATGTCCTGAATGCGGCTCTCCCTCCTCAGAGGCACTGGCCTGACACCTGGCTGGAGCACCAAGACACTGTCAGCCACACAGCTCAGAAGAAAAGGGAGAAAGAAAGAAAGAAAAATAAATTTAAAAATAAAATAAAGTTATTAAAATAAAAATACAAAATAGTTATTAAAAATAAAAATATTAAAAAGAAATAAAAAAAGAAGAAAAAAAAAGAAAGAAGAGCACAACCAAACCAAAAAACAAATCCACCAATGATAACAAGTGCTAAAAACTATACTTTAAAAAAAAAAGACAGATAGAACCCTAGGACAAATGGTAAAAGCAAAGCTATACAGACAAAATCACACAAAGAAACAGACATATACACACTCACAAAAAGAGAAATAGGAAAAAAAATATATATTGTTGCTCCCCAAGTCCACCGCCTCAATTTTGGGATGATTCGTTGTCTATTCATGTATTCCAGAGATGCAGGGTACATCAAGTTGATTGTGGAGACTTAATCCGCTGCTTCTGAGGCTGCTGGGAGAGATTTCCCTTTCTCTTCTTTGTTCTCACAGCTCCCAGGGGCTCAGCTTTGGATCTGGCCCTGCCTCTGCGTGTAGGTCGCCGGAGGGCGTCTGTTCTTCGCTCAGGCAGGACGGGGTTAAAGGAGCCGCTGATTCGGGGGCTCTGGCTCACTCAGGCCGTGGGGGGAGGGAGGGGCACGGAGTGCAATGTGGGGCGAGCCTACGGCGGCAGAGGCCGGCGGGACGTTGCACCAGCCTGATGTGTGCCGTGCGTTCTCCCGGGTAAGTTGTCCCTGATCACGAGACCCTGGCAGTGGCGGGCTGCACAGGCTCCCAGGAGGGGAGGTGTTGGTAGTGATCTGTGCTCGCACACAGGCTTCTTGGTGGCTGCAGCAGCAGCCTTAGCGTCCCATGCCCGGCTCCGGGGTCTGCGCTGATAGCCGCGGGTCGCGCCCGTGTCTGGAGCTCCTTCAAGTGACGCTTTTAATCCTCTCTCCTCGCACACCAGGAAACAAAGAGGGAAGAAAAAGCCTCTTGCCTCTTAGGCAGCTCCAGACTTTTTCCGGGATTCCCTCCCGGCTTGCTGTGGTGCACTAACCCCCTTCAAGCTGTGTTCACGCCGCCAACCACAGTCCTCCCACTGCGATCCGTCCGAAGCCTGAGCCTCAGCTCCTAGCCCCCGCCCGCCCCGGCGGGTGAGCAGACAAGCCTCTCGGGCTGATGAGTGCCGGTCTGCAACGATCCTCTGTGCGGGAATCTCTCCGCTTTGCCCTCCGCACCCCTGTTGCTGTGCTCTCCTCCATGGCTTCGAACTACTCCCTCTGCCATCCGCAGTCTCCGCCCATGAAGGGGCTTCCTAGTGTGTGGAAACCTTTCCTCCTTCACAGCTCCCTCCCAGAAGTGCGGTCCTGTCCCTATTCTTTCATCTCTGGTTTTTCTTTTTTCTTTTGCCCTACCCAGGTACCTGGGGAGTTTCGTGCCTTTTGGGACGTCTGAGGTCTTCTGCCAGTATTCTGTAGGTGATCTGTAGGAGGTATTCCACATGTAGATGTAGTTTTGACGTATTTGTGGGGAAGAAGGTGATCTCCATGTCTTACTCTTCCACCATCTTGAAGGTCTCTGCTATAATATTTGTCTTTCTCTGACTTCACTTAGTATGATAATCTCTAGGTCCATCCATGTTGCTGAAAATTGCATTATTTCATTGTTTTTTATGGCTGAGTAACACTCCATTGTGTATATATATACCACATCTTCTTATCTTTTCATCTGTTGATGGACATTTAGTTTGCTTCCATATCTTCGCTATTGTAAATAGTGCTGATGTGAACATTGGGGTGCATGTATCTTTTCGAATTAGAGTTTTCATCTTTTCCAGATGTATTCCCAGGAGTGGGATTACAGGATTATATGGTAGCTCTATTTTTAGTTTTTTAAGGAAACTCCTTCCTGTTTTCCTTAGTGGCTGCACCACATTACATTCCCACCAACAGTTCAGGAGGGTTTCCTTTTCTGCACACCCTTCCAAAATTTATTATTTGTAGAATTTTTGGTGGTAGCCATAGCCATTCTGACAGGTGTGAGGTCATATCTCATTGTGGTTTTGATTTGCATTTCTCTAATAATTAGTGGTGTTGAGCTTTTCATATGCTGGTTGGCCCTCTCTATGTCTTCTTTGGAGAAGTGTCTATTTAGGTCTTCTGCCCATTTAATGATTGGGTTGCTTGGTTTTTTGATATTGAGTTGTATGTGCTGTTTGTATATGTCAGAAATTAATCTCTTATCAGTCACATCATTTGCAAATATTTTCTTCCAATCTGTCAGTTGTCTTTTTATTTTATTGATGGTTTCCTTTGCTGTGCAAAAGCATTTAAGTTTGAATAGGTCCCATTTGTTTATTTTTGCTTTTATTTCTTTTGCTTTGGGAGACTGATCTAAAAAACTATTGGTATGATTTATGTCAGAGAATGTTTTGCCTATGTTCTCTTGTAGGAGTTTTATGGGGTCATGTCATATTTATATCTTTAGACCATTTTGAGTTTATTTTTATATATGATTTGAGAGAGTGTTCCAACTTCATTGATTCATATGAGGCTGTCCAACTTTCCAACACTACTTGCTGAAGAGACTATCTTTTCTCCATTGTATATTCTGCCTCCTTTGTTGAAGATTAATTGACTGTAGGTGTATGGGTTTATTTGTGTGCTCTCTATTCTGTTCCTTTGATCTATATGTCTGTTTTTGTGCCAATACCACACTGCTTTGATTACTGGCATGCTTTATTTTTTAAAGAAACTGCCACACTGTTTTCCAGAGTAGTTGTACATTTTGCCTTCCTACCAGTAATGCAAAAATGATTTGGTTTCTCCACATTCTTTCCAGAATTTGGTGGTGTTACTATTTTTTATTTTAGCCATTTTGATAGGTCTTTAATTATAGCTCATTGTGGTTTTAATTTGCATTTTCCTCATGGCTAATGATGTTTAACATCTTTTCATGTACTTACTTTCCATCTGTATATCTTCTTTTGTGAAATGTCTTTTCATGTCTTTTGCCTGTAGATTGTTTGCTTTTTTTCCTGTTGAGTTTTGAATTCTTTATGTATTCTTTATATATTCTTTGTTTGTAAATATTTTTTCCCACTATGTGGCTTTCCTTTTAATTCTCTTAACAGAGCTTTCTTAGAATAAAAGTGTTTAATTTTGATGAAGTTCAATTTATCAATTTTTCATTTTATGGATCTTGCTTTTGGTGTCAAATTAAGAAATCTTTGCCTACACCTAGATTTCAAGGATTTTCTCCTACGTTTTTTTTCCTGAAAGTTTTATAGTTTCATGTTAACATTTAAGCCTATGACCCATTTTGAGTTAATTTTTGAATAAGATGTGAAGTTTAGGTCATTGTTCTGTTTTTGCCTATCAATGTGCAATTTCTTCAAGTGCTATTTCTTGAAAAGCCTATCTTTTCTCCATTGAATTGCTTTTTCATTTTTGTCAGAAATCATTTGGGCATTTTTGTGGGTCTATTTCTTGGTTTTCTGCTCTTTTTTTTAAATTGGGGTATAGTTGTTTTACAATGTTGTGTTAGTTTCTACTGTACAGCAAAGTGGAGTTCCCTGTGCTATACAGCAGATTCTCATTAGTTATCTATTTTATACATATTAGTGTTTATATGTCAATCCCAATCTCCCAATTCATCCCACCCCCTCTTTACTCCCTGAGTGACCATACATTTGTCCTCTACATCTGTGTCTCTATTTCTGCCTTGTAAACAGGTTCATCTGTACCATTTCTCTAGATTCCACATATATGCATTAATATACGATATTTGTTTTCTCTTTCTGACTTACTTCACTTTGTATAACAGTCTCTAGGTGCATCTACATCTCTACAAATGACCCCAAAAAATTCATTCCTTTTTATGGCTGAGTAATATTCCATTGTATATATGTATCACATCTTCTTGATCCATTTGTCTATCAATGGGCATTTAGGTTGTTTCCATGACCTGTTGTAAACAGAGCTGCAATGAACATTGGGGTGCATGTGTCTTTTTGAATTATGGTTTTCTCTGGGTATATGCTCAGTAGTGGGATTGCTGGGTCGTATGGTAATTCTATTTTTAGGTTTTAAGGAACATCCATACTGTTCTCCATAGTGGCTGTATCAATTTACATTCCCACCAACAGTGCAAGAGGGTTCCCTTTTCTCCACACCTTCTCCAGCATTTATTGTTTGTAGATTTTTTGATGATGGCCATTCTGACTGGTGTGAGGTGATACCTCATTGTAGTTTGATTTGCATTTCTCTAATAATTAGTGATGTTGAGCAGCTTTTCATGTGTTTGTTGGCCACCTGTATGTCTTCTTTGGAGAAATGTCTATTTAGGTCTTCTGCCCATCTTTGTATTGGGTTGTTTGTTTTTTTGATGTTGAGCTGCATGAGCTGTTTGTATATTTTGGAGATTAATCCTTTGTCAGTTGATTCATTTGCAACTATTTTCTCCCATTCTGAGCGTTGTCTTTTCGTCTTGTTTATGGTTTCCTTTGCTGTGCAAAAGCTTTTAAGTTTCGTCAGGTGCCATTTGTTTATTTTTGTTTTTATTTTCATTTCTCTAGGAGGTGGGTCAAAAAAGATCTTGCTGTGATTTCAGGCAAAGAGTGTTCTGCCTATGTTTTCCTCTAAGAGTTTTATAGTGTCCAGTTTTACATTTAGGTCTTTAATCCATTTTGAGTTTATTTTTGTGTATGGTGTTAGGGAGTGTTGTAACAGGTAGTGGTCGAGCTTTCCCAGAACCACTTATTGAAGATACTGTGTTTTCTCCATTGTATATTCTTGCCTCCTTTTCAAAGATTAGTTGACCATAGGTGCCCAGGCTTATCTCTGGGCTTTCTATCCTGTTCCATTGATCTATATTTCTGTTTTTGTGCCAGTATCATTCTGTCTTGATTACTGTGGCTTTGCAGTATAGTCTGAAGCTGGAGAGCCTGATTCTTCCAGCCCCGTTTTTCTTTCTCAAGATTTCTTTGGCTATTCAGGATCTTTTGTGTCTCCATACAGATTTTACGATTTTTTATTCTAGTTCTGGGGGAAATGCCATTGGTAATTTGATAGGGATTGTATTGAATCTGTAGATTACTTTGCATGGTATAGTCATTTTCACAATATTGATTCTTCCACTCCAAGAACATGGTATATCTCTCCATCTGTTTATATCATCTTTGATTTCTTTCATCAGTGTCTTACAGTTTTCTGAGTACAGGTCTTTTGCCTCCTTAGGTAGGTTTATTCCTAGGTATTTTATCCTTTTTGTTGCAATGGTAAATGAGAGTGTTTCCTTAATTATAAAATGGATAACTAATAAGAAAAATAATTAAATTTAAAAAAAAAGAACGTTGTTGGCTGTGGGTTTGTCATATAGGGCCTTTATTATTTTGAGGTAAGTTCCCTCTATGCCTACTTTCTGGAGGGTTTTTTTCATAAATGGGTGTTGACTTTTGTCAGAAGCTTTTTCTGCATCTATTGAGATGATCATATGGTTTTTTTCCTTCAATTTGTTAATATGGTGTATCACATTGATTGATTTGTGTATATTGAAGAATCCTTACATTCCTGGGATAAACCCCACTTGATCATGTTGTGTGATCCTTTTAATATGCTGTTGCATTCTGTTTGCTAGTATTTTGTTGAGGATTTTTGCATCTATGTTCATCAGTGATATTGGCCTGTAGTTTTCTTTCTTTGTGACATCTTTGTCTGGTTTTGGTATCAGGATGATGGTGACCTCATAGAATGAGTCTGTGAGTGTTCCTCCCTCTGCTATATTTTGGAAGACTTTGAGAAGAATAGGTGTAGCTGTTCTCTAAATGTTTGATAGAATTCGCCTGTGAAGCCATCTGGTCCTGGGCTTTTGTTTGTTGGAAGGTTTTTAATCACAGTCTCAATTTCAGTGCTTGTGAGTGGTGTGTTCATATTTTCCATTTCTTCCTGGTTCAGTCTCAGAAGGTTGTGGTTTTCTAAGACTTTGTCCATTTCTTCCAGGTTTTCCATTTTATTGGCATACAGTTGCTTGTACTAATCTCTCATGATTCTTTGTATTTCTGCAGTGTCAGTTGTTACTGCTCCTTTCTCATTTCTAATTCTATTGATTTGAGTCTTCTCCCTTTTTTTCTTGATGAGTCTGGCTAGTGGTTTATCAATTTTGTTTATCTTCTCAAAGAACCAGCTTTTAGTTTTATTGATCTTTGCTATTGTTTTCTTTGTTTCTATTGCATTTATTTCTGCTCTGATCTTTATGATTTCTTTCCTTCTGCTAACTTTGGATTTTGTTTGTTCTTCTTTCTCTAGTTCCTTTAGGTGTAAGGTTAGACTGTTTGAAATGTTTGTTGTTTCTTGAGGTAGGATTGTATTGCTATAAACTTCCCTCTTAGAACTGCTTTTGCTGCATCCCATAGGTTTTGGGTCATAGTGTTTTCATTGTCATTTGTCTCTAGGTATTTTTTGTTTTCCTCTTTGATTTCTTCAGTGGTCTCTTGGTTATTTAGTAGCATATTGTCTAGCCTCCATGTGTTTGTGTTTTTTACAGTTTTTTAACCTGTAATTGATTTCTAATCTCATAGCGTTGTGGTTGGAAAAGATGCTCGATACAATTTCAATTTTCGTCAGTTTACCAAGGCTTGATTTGTGATCCAAGCTGTGATTTATTCTGGAGAATATTCCCTGTGCACCTGAGAAGAAAGTATATTCTGCTGTTTTCAGATGGAATGTCCTATAAATGTCAAGTCTATCTGGTCTATTGTGTCATTTAAAACTTGTGTTTCCTTATTAATTTTCTTTCTGGATGATCTGTCCATTGGTGTAAGTGAGGTGTTAAAGTCCCCCACTATTATTGTGTTACTGTTGATTTCCCCTTTTATAGCTGTTAGCATTTGCCTTATGTATTGAAGTGCTCCTATGTTGGGTGCATATATATTTACAATGTTATATCTTCTTCTTGGATCGATCCCATGATCATTATGTAGTGTCCTTCCTTGTCTCTTGTAGCAGTCTTTTTTTTTAAGTCTATTTTATCTGATACAAGTATTGTTACTCCAGCTTTCTTTTGATTTCCATTTGCATGGAATATCTTTTTCCATCCCCTCACTTTCAGTCTGTATGTGTCCCTAGGTCTGAAGTGGGTCTCTTGTAGACAGCATATATACGGGTCTTGTTTTTGTATCCATTCAGCCAGTCTATGTCTTTTGGTTGGAGCATTTAATCCAGTTACATTTAAGGTAATTATTGATATTTGTGTTCCTATTACCATTTTCTTAATTGTTTTGGGTTTGTTATTATAGGTCTTTTCCTTCTCTTGTGTTTCCTGCCTAGAGAAGTTCCTTTTGCATTTGTTGTAAAGGTGGTTTGGTGATGCTGAATTCTCTTAGCTTTTGCTTGTCTGTAAAGGTTTTAATTTCTCCATCGAATCTGAATGAGATCCTTGCTGGATAGAGTAATCTTAGTTGTAGATTTTTTCCTTTCATCACGTTAAATATGTCCTGCCACTCCCTTCTGTCCTGCAGAGTTTAGGCTGAAAAATCAGCTCATAACCTTATGAGAATTCCCTTGTATGTTATTTATTGCTTTTCCCTTGCTGCTTTTAATACTTTTTCTTTGTATTTAATTTTTGATAGTTTGATTAATATGTGTCTTGGCATGTTTCTCCTTGGATTTATCCTGTATGGGACTCGCTGTGCTTCCTGGACTTGACTGACTATTTCCTTTCCCATATTAGGGAAATTTTCAACTATAATCTCTTCCAATATTTTCTCAGACTCTTTCTTTTTCTCTTCTTCTTCTTCAGGGACCCCTATAATTCGAATGTTGGTGTGTTTAATGTTGTCCCAATGGTCTCTGAGACTGTCCTCAACTCTTTTCATTCTTTTTTCTTTTTCTGCTCTGTGGCAGTTATTTCCACCATTCTGTCTTCCAGCTCACTTACCTGTTCTTCTGCTTCAGTTATTCTGCTATTGATCCCTTGTAGAGTATTTTTAATTTCAGTTATTGTGTTGTTCATCACTGTTTGTTTGTTCTTTAGTTCTTCTAGGTCCTTGTCAAACATTTATTGTAGTTTCTCCATTCTATTTCTGAGATTTTGGATCATCTTTATTATCAATACTCAATTCTTTTTCAGGTAGACTGCCTATTTCCTCTTCATTTTTTGGTTTTGTGGGTTTTTACCTTGCTCCTTCATCTGCAGCATATTTCTCTGTCTTCTCATTTTGTTTAACATACTGTGTTAGTTGTCTCCTCTCCCCAGGCTGCAGGGTCATAGTTCCCATTTTTTTGGGTGTCTGCTGCCAGTGGGTGAGGGTGGTCCAGTGGCTTGTGCAGGCTTCCTGGTACCTGCGTTCTGGTGGTTGGCCCTGGATCCTGCCCCTCTGATGGGCAGGATCACAGCTGGTGGTGTGTTTTGGGGTGTCTTTGAGCTTAGTATGACTTAAGGCAACCTGTCTGCTAATGGGTGGGGTTTTGTTCCTGTCTTGCTAGTGTGAGGGGTCCAGCACTGGAGTTTGCTGGCCATTGGGTGGAGCCAGGTCTTGGTGTTGAGATGGAGACCTCTGGGAGAGCTCTTGTTGATTAATATTCCCTAGAGCTGGGAGTTCTCTGGCAGTCCAACATTCTGGACTGAGGTCTCTCCGCTTAGAGGCTCAGGCCTGACCCCTGGCCAGAGCACCAAGACCCTGCAAGCTGCACAGTGTGGAAGAAAAGGAAAAAAAAAAGAAACAAACAGACAAACAAAACCCCAAGTCTAATGGTAAAAGCAAACCAAACAACAAAAACACACAAATAAACACACACACACACACACACACACACACACGAGAAAACAAAAAAGAGAGCAACCAAATAAACGAACCCCAAAAGGAAAACAAACACTAAAAACTAAAGTAACAAAAACAAAAAATCAAAAACAAATCAAAAGCAGAAAGCAGACTAAAAAAAAGGCAAAGAAAGCATAAAACAAACACACAGAAATGACCAAAAAAGGAATAAAAACAAAAGAAAGAAGAAAACAAAAGGAAAAACACAAAACAACAAAAAAGTAAAGTAAAAATAGAAAATATAGTTAAAAAAGATTAAAACAAAGGAAAAAAACTAAAATAAGTAAAAACACAATCTAATGAAAAAGAAGTATAAAAAAATCAAATATATTAAAAATAAAAGCATAAAAAAGAAAATAAATAAAAGTTAAAAGAATTATATAAAAAGAACAACAGAACAAAACAAAACAAAACAAAAAAATAGTAATGATAATAATATTTTCCTGCAGTCTCAGCTGTCAGTGTCCTTGCCCCCACAGTGAACCAATCCCTGCCTACCCGGGACGTCTTCAGTACTTCTAGGTAGGTCTCTGGACCTGCTGTTGGTACTGTGGGGCCAGCTCAGACTCTGACCTGGTCTTATTTGACCCCAAAGTCCACAGCCTCAATTGTGGGAACACTTGTTGTCTATTCAGATATTCCACCGACGCAGGGTTACCAAGCCGACTGTGAGGATTTACTACGCTGCTCCTACAGCTACATGGAGAGATTTCCCTTCTTCTTCGCTTGCACTGCCCCTGGGGCTCACCTTTGGTTTGGGCCCGGCCTCTGCATGTGGGCCGCTCTCAGGAGTCTGTTCCCGCCCAGGCGAGAGCGGGTGAAAGCCTCAGCTGATTAGGGCTCACTTGCTCACTCAGGCCGGGGAGTGGGAGGGATACGGCAGCCACAGTTGGGAGGTGCGGGGAGTGCCTGCAGCGGCAGCAGCTGGCAGGAAGTTGCAACAGCCTGAGGCGTGCTGTGTATTCTCCTGGGAAAGTTGGCCCCGGATCACAGGACCCTCGGCAGTGGCGGGCTGCACAGGCTCCCAGGAAGGTATGGGCATTGACTTGCACTTGCTCACAGGACACTTGGTGGCAGCGATGGCAGCAGTAGAGGACCTGCCTCTGGGGACCGAGATAGCAGCCGTGGCTTGTGCCCACCCCTGGAGCTCATGTAGGTGGTTCCCTGCCATCTGTAAGTGCACAGAGAAAGAAGCTCCTATGGTGGGCCCGCCCCTCTCCTTGCGCACCCCCCCAACAATGGTCCCTTGCCTCTCTGGCAGGCCCAGGCTTCTTCCCAGACTCCCTCATCTGTGGTGCAGTAGCGCCTTCAGGCTGTCTTCATGCAGCCAACCCCAGTCTTCTCCCTGGGGTCTCACCTCTGAAGGCTGAGCCTCAGCATCCAGTCCCCACCTGCCCCGGCGGGTGAGCAGACAAGTATCTCAGGCTGGTGAGTGCTGGTCGGCACCAATCCTCTGTGCGGGAATCTCTCCACTTTGCCCTCTGCACCCCTGTTGCTGCGCTCTCCTCTGAGGCTCTGAAGCTCTGCCCCCATCCTCCCCAGTGAAGGGGCTTCCTAATGTGCAGAAACTTTTCCTCCTTCTCAGCTCCCTCCCAGAGGCACAGGTCCCGTCCCAATTCCTTTATCTCTCTCTTTTTTTTTTCTTTTGCCCTACCCAGTTACATGGAGATTTTCTTGCCTTTTGGGAGATCTGAGGTCTTCTGCCAGCATTCAATAGGTGTTCTGTAGGAGTTGTTCCCCATGTAGATGTATTTTTGATGTATCTGTGGTGAGAAGGTGATCTCCAGGTCTTACTTCTCTGGTATCTTGAAGGTTCCCCTGTACTGTGTTCTATTGATCTATGTTTTTATCCTTCAGTACCACACAGTCTTGACCGTTGTAGCTATACAGTAAGACTTGAACTCGGATAGACTGATTCCTCTCCCTTTATTCTTCTTTTTCAAAGTTGCTTTAGTTATTCTAGTGATTTTCCTTACCATATACATTTTAAGATAATCTTGCCTATATCTACAAAACTCTCTTTGAGATTTTTGATAGAAATTTTATTAAACATCAATATCAATTTGGGAGAATTGACATCTTTACTATAATGACTCTTCCTATCCATGAACGTATTTCTCTTTGCTTATTTGAATTCCCTTGACTTCCTTCATCAGCATTGTGCAGTTTTCAGCATACAAGTCTTATACATGTTTTGTTAGCTTTACACCTAAGTATTTCTTCTTCTTCTTCTTTTTTTTGTGATTACACATGCTGGTGTCTGTGTGTTAATTCCTAGTGTATAGCAATACAATTGATTTTTATATGTTTATCTTGTATCCTACAACCTTGCTGAACTCATTAATTCTAGGAGGTTTTGCTGTTGTTGTTGTAGGTTCCTTGGGATTTTCTGCATATATCATCTGCAAATAGGAACAGTTTTATTTCTTCTTTGTTCTGTATACATCTCACTTCCTTTTCTTATCTTAATGCACTAAGTAGGAATTCAGCATTATGTTGAATAAGACTGATGACTGTGAGCATTCTGGCCTAGTTCCTGATTTTAGGGAAAAAGCACTCAGTCTTTCACTATTAAGTATGATGTTAGCTGTAGATTTTTTAGAGATGCTCTTTATCAAGTTGAGGAAGTTCTCTACTCCTATTTTTTCTAAGAGTTTTTTCTTAACATCATGAATGAGCAAATGATTTTTAAATTTGTCAAATAATTTTTCTGCATCAACTGATCACATCATGTGATTTTTTTCCTTCTTCTTTAACCTCTTTTTTTAAAAAAATTTATTTATTTATTCACTTAGTTTTGGCTGTGTTGGGTCCTCATTTCTGTGCGAGGGCTTTCTCTAGTTGTGGCAAGCAGGGGCTGCTCTTCATCGTGGTGCGCGGGCCTCTCACTGTCGCGGCCTCTCTTGTTGTGGAGCACAGGCTCCAGACGCGCAGGCTCAGTAGTTGTGGCTCACGGGCCCAGTTGCTCTGTGGCATGTGGGATCCTCCCAGACCAGGGCTCGAACCTGTATCTCCTGCATTGGCAGGCAGATTCTCAACCACTGCACCACCAGGGAAGCCCTAACCTCTTAATATGGTTAATTGATTGCTTTTCATACATCAAACTAGCTTGCATCCCTGGAAGAAACCCAACTTGCTCATGGTGTAGATTATTTTTATATATTGCTAAATTCTGTTTGCTAATATTTTTAAGGGCTTTTGCATCTATAATAATAAGGGATAATGTTCTCCAACTCTACCCTTGGGGGTGCCTTTCTTCCCAGGATTGGGGGAAGCATCAACTGTTGGTTGGTGGTTATGGTCATGGTGGTAGCATTTCTTATGTACTTTCTCTCTTCATCCTCCTCCCCCTTTTTTGGTCAGAAGAGATAAACCACAGACAGTGTGAGGTGTGCATGGGGGAGGGTTTGTTGGGTGAGTGGGGAAGTGGAGGGAGGGAAGCAGTGTGATGTAGATCTTGATTAGGTGGAGATGAGGCAGTTCTTACCGAGATCTGGGATTCAAATTGTGCTTCAAACAGAACACCCCACCCACCCCACAACCACCACACGCACGCGTGCACACACACACACACGTGCACACAGCACTCAGGTTTTAAGAAGAAATAGCAAAATTGAAAAAGTACTGGGAGCACAGGGTATGTTTTCTTTTTTCTCTTTCTTAAGCTCCCACAAAAGCAACCCATGAATCTAAGATCCTGAGAACTTCCCAATTTAGCCTGGCCAGAAGGAAAACAAAGTTCCCTGTTCCAGTGTCCTGGGAATAAAGCTCTGATGACTCTCTGACTTCAGCAGAAGCTTTCAGAAAATATAAACTCTAAAGTTATTAATTCATTATTTTGTTAGATGTGATGACCCTTTGGATGTGCTATTTCTACTAATCTGACTGGCAAGGCGAATATTCTCTTGTCATTTTTTGTGTGTCCTGCTCAATGTTGTGCACGTCATTCTGGGAACAATTAGAATGCGAATTCTCCCTATCCATTGCCTTTATAACTAGGTGTGAACATTACTTAACATTAAAAAAATTCTGTGCAAAATGGCCTCGGTTAGAATAACTTTAATAATACAATAGTGTTTCCTTTAAGTCTTCTCTATTATTTATTGCCAAGTCACAGAATAAAAAAAGGAATGGAATTTATTTTATGTGAGACACAATTCAAATCACAAAATCCTGGGGGATGAACTGAGATTGACAGCATATTCAAATTCATTGCTTTAATAGCTAAAATGAAAGTACAGTATCACTTTTGTCCTATTGAAATCCATTTTGATAATCTCCTAAATTAGCCTCTAAAAATACATTTTTGTGTTATGCTTAATTAATAAACACACCAACCAACCCATCAACCCACCCTAACGCTAAACATGACTGAAGACAATTAAGTAGCTTTGGAACGTAAAGGCACAGTCCCTCAGCAGGGCTAATTTTGTTAGCGTTCTCAGGGCTATTGCACTTTTAGCTCTTCTTCCCATGTGGGGCATGCACAGACTGATTGGATTTTGTGGGGTCTTTCTTTAAGATAAAATATAGAACATATGCAAAATTGGGTACATGGCTTTAAAAATGTGCCTGTGCTTTTTCAGGTCATGGTGAATCCATATCTCTCGTACATGGAAATGGACCATGTATTCCAAACAGTGTGTTAAAAATTTCCTAATATGAGCTATTTTTCTGCCACATAGTCATGAAATGTTTCTTATATCATCTGTAAGTATCTCAGACTCTTTTCCCCTCTTGCTTAGCTACTGTTGGTTTGATTAGGCTGATGTTTGAAAATCAACCAGGAATGCACCAAGAGCTATTATATTCATCATTTTGCTGAAAAGTATCTTGAGCCAAACAGACTCTTTCCTATTGTCTGTAGTCTTTCTCATCTATAATCTTCAGTGACCCTTTCACTGTCACAGCTGGTCAGCTGTAGAGCTAGGAAGAGAGACATCGTCTTCTGACCTTGGCCTGGCTTGGAATGTTTTCCTAGAGTTGTGCTGTGAAACACACACACACACACACACACACACACACACACACACACACACACAAAAGCAATTTAAAAAATGTCCCCAAGGACTCCTCTTAACCCACATGCATTATTATTGTTGCTCATTTCTGAGCTCAGTAACAATTCCTAATTGCTCTGAAGGCAGACTGGGCTCTGCATCTTTGAGCAAATTGCTGATTTCACTAAGCTGTTTCTTCATCTGAAAAATGGGGATAAAGAATAGGCCTTTCTAGGGACTTCCCTGCTGGCACAGTGCTTAAGAATCCCCCTGCCAATGCAGGGGACATGGGTTCGAGCCCTGGTCTGGGAAGATCCCACATGCCACAGAGCAACTAAGCCTGTGCGCCACGACTACTGAGCCTGCGCTCTAGAGCCCTTGAGCCACAACTACTGAGCCCGAGAACCACAGCTACTGAAGCCCACGTGCCACAACTACTGAAGCCCACGTGCGTAGAGCCTATGCTCTGCAAGAAGAGAAGCCACCGCAATGAGAAGCCCATGCACTGCAATGAAGAGTAGCCCCCACTCGCCACAACTAGAGAAAGCCTGTGCACAGCAACGAAGACCCAACGCAGCCAAAAATAAATTAATTAAAGTTGCTGTAATTAAGACTTTGAAAAGAAAAAAGAATAGGCTCTTCTCATAGGGCTGCTATGAGGGTTAAGTGCAGTAGAGCGTGGGAGAACATTTAGAGAGGGGAGCACATTTGTTCGATGATTGTTCCCTGAGCTGTGTGTGAAGCACATTGAACTTTTTAAATTTTCACATTAACAAGGGATACATTTAATGCTCTGAACAATGTAATGCTGACTTACTTCTTGATCACCTTGAATTTTAGCTGTTATCTTGTTCGTGCCACTTCTTGTTTTCACATTCTTTCCACCAGTGATGACCCAAACCATAATGCCAACACACACTTTTCCCAGGAAGCTGTTATTAAGCATGGTTTCTCTGCAATTGTGAAAATTCTGCCAAAATTGCTTAACAAGTGGCAGGTAATAGTTTACCCTGGCAGGGAGTGATGTCAGCCTCAGCTTTTAAAGATGCAGGTGAATGTATCCTTTAAGCAAATGTGTATTGCATGTTTGTTGTATGTGAAGCGTTGTTTCAGACACTGGGGACACAGGTGAATTGGATCCACAAGCTCCTGCTTTCATGGAACTAAGAACCTAGAGGAGAAGGTGGACCAAAAAAGAGAAAGAGAAGGAAGGAAAGAAGGGAAAAGGGAGGGAGAGAAGAAGGGGGAAGAAGGATAGAGGAAAAATGTTAAACACAAGAAAAATGCCAGATATGGAAGCATCCCAAATTACCACACAGTGAATGAGGTAATGTGAAAGAAATGGTGGGAGGACTATCTTTGTTTGGGTGGCCAAGAAGGTGACATTTGAGTTTCAGTGATTACAAAAAGAACCAGTAAGAGCAACATCAGTGGAGAGAACATCCCTAGACGAGGGAATGATTGAGGAAAGAACGAGGGTGGGACAAGTTTGTGCTGGAGGCCAGTGGGGTTGGTGAGGAGAAGGCAACTGCAGGGTGGCGAGAGGCAAGCAAGGCCAGATCATCTAGGGTAAGGATCACATAGGGGCCAGATCGGATAGTGGCTTAATTCCAATTCCAAAGAAAAGCTCCTGGGGAGAGTGATAAGATCTGATTACGGGTCACCACCCTGATATTGCCTTATTCAGGGTCAAAGTTGGTTCATAACCATTGACCAAAGTCAGGGCACTAGCATGGACCAATATTCAGCATACCTGAATATTTCATCTGCCTTTCTGCATTGTTGCTCCTTCCTGCTTGGCCTGGAGCTGAGATCACGGAGGGAAGATACTGCTTCTTGATTTAAAAAACCTCCTATCTGCACTGTCTCACATCTTCATTAAAGAGAAGCTCCAAGTGGGCTTATAGAGGGGACAAAATATATTCTGAGGGCTGGTAGCAATGTTTCTGGAATAAGCAGCTCATTCTGAACTGTTCATGGGCACAGTTGTGCCTTAATCACCATGGCATCTCCCCGACACCCAGACCAGTGCCTTCACGAGCATGGCACTCTCCGTAAGCACTTGTTCTTTGTTGGATGAACTAGCAGATGAATGCGTTTTAGGGCAGGGTATTCTCTCATTTTACAGATATTTATTGGGTAATTAATATGTGCTGGGCACCATTCTAAATGCTGTGATGGAGCACTGAACAAAATAGACAAACATCTCTGCCCATGAAGCTTACTTTCTAGTGTTGCATGAGTATGTCATGACTTTTACACATTCCTGGGTTGCACTGGTGGTGGTGGTAGTGGTGGTGTGTATGTGTGTCTACATGTATTTTCTAGGGAGCAGCGAGGAAAGGAAAAATTGTGGAGACTGATGTAGAAAAATGGATGATTTTCAGAGCAGGTAATAATAGTCAATTGAAAGTATTAGTGAACCAGGTTAGTTTTGTAAGCCAAAATGCTGAGACACCGAGGTTTGCAGCAAAGAGAGAGTTTATTCACAAGGCAGCCAAGGCAGGAGATGGGAGAACAAGTCTCAAATCTGCTTCCCTGGAGGCAAGGGGCTCAGGGTATTTATGGGATAAAGAATAAGGAAGCACGGCAGTCTGAGGCGAGGGGGCTGGGGAAAGGTAATAGGGAAAAGGTGCAGTAATCATCATTCTGCACAGGTGTAACTAAGCTACAGGCCTCTGCATGTTCAAAAATGGAGGTGCTTAGCATGACGTGAGGGTGGAGTTTTCAGCCCTCTGATGTCGAAAGGTCACTGAGTGGACACTGGTGCATGCCCGGTTGGAGGGTTGGTGGTCTTATCCAGTCCTAGCCACTCAACTCGAGCTAGACACAGATGACTCCAAGTTCTTGGAAAAGAACTCAGACAAACATTATATTGTTGAGGCTGTGTGCTGCTTGGAGGACCTTCAAGTCTTTAGTAGCAACAGTTAAAACGACCTTGATTAGTGAAGGCAGATCACAGGTGAAATGGATTTAACTAATAATTACCCGTGGTTTCAAAAGCAGCAGGGCATGCTATGTGTGGTTTCAACCCTGTATGCTCTGATTGTAAAACAGAGGAATCCCTAGTGTCTGGAGGGACCACCAAGCTAGCATTCTGGTGGCCCTGAGGACTGTATTTTTAGTGTCAAGTCAAGATCTGACCTGAAAAGAACCTGAATTTCCTTGTATCAGTCAACAAGCAAGAACTTTCTCCAGCTAGTTAGAGGAGGAAGAGTATTTATTAAACGATATTTGGTAGATCACAGAACACTAGGAGAGCCAGAGAAACAGTCTTGGAGGCTGTATGTCAAGAACTATGCCCAAATTGCCTGAGGAATTGCTCCCCTGGAGTGCACTGAACATGAGGCCTACAACTCACACTGCTGATGCAGGGCTCGGGATACCAGGACCTCTGTCTGCCTCATTCTGGAAGCTCCATGTCTCTCCCCTATGTTTGCCACAATTGAGTTTTTAAAACTTTTATTAAAAAACAAAGAATGGGGCTTTCCTGGTGGCGCAGTGGTTGAGAGTCCGCCTGCCTATGCAGGGGACACGGGTTCGTGTCCCGGTCCGGGAAGATCCCACATGCCGCGGAGCGGCTGAGCCCGTGAGCCATGGCCGCTGAGCCTGCGCGTCCGGAGCCTGTGCTCCGCAGCGGGAGGGGCCACAACAGTGGGAGGCCCGCGTACCGCAAAAAAATAAATAAAATAAAATTTTAAAAAAGAATGACACATGCAAAAAATGCACAAAACATAAAAGAATTATTACATAGCAAGCTTCCATATAACCACCACCCTGGTCAAGTAATAGAACTTTAAAGCACCCAAGAGTTTTGTCCCCCTGCCAGTCCCCACCTCTCATCAGAGGCAGAGTGGCTCTCCCTGTTGTCCTCTGCTGCATCAAAAATCTTGCAACTGACTGGAGGAAACTGGGTCACATTCATGTATTTTAGTCTCCCAGGATTTAAAAGATGGAAATTTCCCCCAATAGAGGAAGCGTTTACACAGGTTTCGGACAGCTTCCCAGCATGACAGATGGTTGCCATGTTCTCCAAAGGGTAAATAAACATCTCAGCCTTGTTAGGTGGAACCAGGTGAAATTTCCATTTTTGTAGGTCAAGTGGTTGAATAGTGGCAGGCCCTTGTAGTTCAACCTAAAAAAAGGACAGTGTCTGTCTAAGGGCAGGTAATGGAAAGTCATCTGAAGGAGATAAAACTAGAAGTGCCAGGAAAGCTGAGAAATGCTTCAAGCCAGCATCAGTTAGTGATATGAACCTGTAACTTACCTAGTTTGTTACCCGCACCTTCCCCCACTGCTATATTAGAAGTCTGTTGGCCTGAGACCCAGGGCTCTATGTGTGTATGCATGCGTTGTTTAGTTGTGAGCCCCAAAGCGTGGAGCACCGTGGGTGATTTAAGGGGACGGGATGTGAAACCTCAAGACAGGAAATTTAACACCTTGGTAGGTGTCAGTGCAGAAATGTCAAAGCAAGATGGAACTGCGGCCTTCTTTGAGGCCTGCCCTAAAGGTAGGAGGGTGAGTAGTGCTACATGTTCTAACAGTTCTAAGTGGCCATGGTGAAAATGCACATCCTTAATTCAAGGAAATCATCAGATGGCACGAAGATAGGCTATAATTAGATTCAGCTCAACATTGCTTAATAGAGGAAAAATAGAAATAGTCTAGATGTCCACTTACAGGAGATTTATTAAATACATTTTTATTTATCCGTGCAACAGAATGCTAAATAGTACCTGAAAATGGTGTTGCAGGAGAATGTGGTAAGGAAAGTCGGTCAGGAAGCAGTATAGCCTAAAGCTTCAAAGCACAGGTTGCAGAGCCTAAACGTTTTGTCTGAGTCCTGGCTCTGCCACTTACTAGTTGAGTGAGAGTGGGCAAGTTCCTCATCTGAGAGTTTAAAAGAATTACTACATGCAAAGCACGTGGAAGTGTTTCTGGGACATGTACGTGTTAACTGTTATTATGATCTTATTCTTAAGGAAATTGATGAGGCTTAAAAACACGATGTATCCTGGGCTTCCCTGGTGGCGCAGTGGTTGAGAGTCCGCCTGCCAGGGCGGGGGACGTGGGTTCATGCCCCGGCCTGGGAGGATCCCATGTGCCTCGGAGCGGCTGAGCCCGTGAGCCATGGCCGCTGAGCCTGCGCGTCCGGAGCCTGTGCTCCGCAACGGGAGAGGCCACAGCAGTGAGAGGCCCGCATACCGCAAAAAAAACCCAGAAAAAAAACCAAGATGTATCCTAAAAATAATGTATATTTATTTTTGCTCCCCTTCAAAATCCCACTAAAATGACAGTAAAGGAATTTTAAATAGTAAAAGTCCATAAGGACAAAAGGAAAGTGGATATGCAGCACATATGGAAGCCAAATGGCTGAATGTTAAAATCAGTACCCATCCAAAGCCAAGGCCAACACCAAATATTATCATCATTTATTGAATTTCTGAGATAAAAAAGAAATGTGAAGCTTTATCAAATTTTCATTTTCATTTCAATTGTACTATAAAAATGTCAGCTGTCAAATATTAGAAGTTGGACACTGTTGTGCAGAAACACATTTCTCAGCGCTGTAGGCTGTAGATGGCCCCTGGGGGCACCCTACGATCCTCTACTCTGCTACACTATACTGTACAATCGCACACTCGCAATACTGAAGAGACTGATGTGGGGGAGGAGCATTAGTAGCAGCAACAGTAGTAGTAGTAGTAGAAGTAGTGGCAGTAGCAATAGTACTGGTAATAGTACTAGTACTAGTGGTGTTTTGACTAGTCTACCAGTGTACGCTATTGCTGATTGTGATGTTTTCACTAAGTCATCAAGTCCTTCTCACTTTCTGATAGTAACTGCCTAACGTAAAGAGTTACCTCCTCTTTGATTCCTGCACATTAAAACTTGATTGATGGTGATGATGCACTTTCATTGAAGCAAACCACTTCCTGAAAAGATGCAAGAGCATTTTCAGAAACAGACTTAATATCGCTGACTTTTAATTCGTTTTTTCCTTCCTCCCTCCCTCTCTCCCCCCCCTCCCTCTCTCTCTCTCTTTCTTTCTGAGAGGCAGTCATTTAATGGTTTATCACCAAAAAGAACCATGTTCTTAAATCCTCATCTAGAGATGTGATGAGAGCAATGTAATTGCCTCTGAAAGTTAAAAAAATTCTTTGAATTGTCATCTGTATCTCAGCTTTCATTGCATGCCCTCTAATTGCAGCATCTTTCCTGGATTCAAGGGGTAGAAAGCTCTCTATTACGGGTATCATATAAAGGATACCCTCTCAAGGCGGAGCAGTTTGGTGCCCTCTTCAGCATACTCCAGGAAGCTGACGACTTTCTCTGAAAACTGATGAACGTTGGTCCTGCTAGGCTACCAAAAAGAAAAAAAGTTCTTGAATTATATCCTGCTCTGTGTTATTTTACAGCGTGCTAATTCTGAGTTTTGTGTCGGATACTCAGACATGTACCGCGTGACCACTTGGTGGCTGAGTGCTAATTATTGCTGAACTCTGCTTTTACTTTACTCGACTGCCAGGAAAGCTCTGGGTCTCACATAACTAAATCCAGAGTAAATCTAAGAAGAAACGTTTATACAATGGACAACTCGTGAATTAAAATGTCAGGCAATTGTCATTGACAACGTGACGACCACGATGGAGGCTATTGGTGATTTAGGAAGCACAAGCATGTGATGTTCAGTTCACAGCCTTCAGAAAGTAATTATAGCACAGAATAAGGCATCAGACATCTTAGCTGTGACTAGGAAGAGAGCGGAATACTCCCGTCAGCCTTCTTCATCCAATCTACCCTGCTATGTACTCATTCATCTTGTTGATTTAAGATGGAAATAGAAACTGTTCACTGTTAAAGGAGCTATTTAAACAAATGTAAGTCTTCACACTACCTTTGCATGTAACATTTCCAGCCTAGCAGAGCCAAAATTCACCAAACTGATAGTTTTTCTAGAAGGAACTTTGTACCTAGCATTCATAGCTTAGGCAAGTCAAAAAAAATCTTTTGTATTCAACTATTGAAAATGTTGTCAGTACATGGCAATCATTTTGACAGGTTTCTATTAACATTTTTGGCCTCTATAGGCTCAAAATTACAATATAAAGTGTTGCCTTCTTAAGGCAATCTTGAAAATTCTACCCTTATCTTGCCCTTCTCTCCTTCCCTCCCTCCACTGGTAACCTCTACTTTATTTTCTGTGTCCGTGAGCCTGTTTCTATTTTGCTATATACTTTTGTATGCAGTGATGCTGAGAACAGAAGAAAACTTAGAAAACCCCACCAATCTATAATTCATACCTTCAGAAAGATAAAATGTCCATGAAATAAGAAATAGCTGCTATAAGAAGGAACAATTAGAGAACGGGAATATGCTGAATATTAAACATTCAATAGATTGGTTGGAAGATAAAGCTGAGGAATTTTTTTCAGAATAGAAAATAAACTGTTAAAGAAATGGACAATAGGAAACAAAAATGCAAAAATAGAAGTTCAATCAAGGAATTTCAACATCCAAAGGAAAAAAAGGACAGAGAAGGTGAAGGGGAGGAAATTATCCAGCAAAGAATACGAGAATGAAAGACATAAGTTTCCAGGTTGAGATGGCCTGTAAAATGTCCAACACACACACATAAACACACACCAAAGGCCTGCACCAAACTCCAATACCGTGATACTGATGAAGAGCCTCAAACAGATGTGGAAGACGTCCACAAAAAACAACACATCACACACCAAGAGCTGGGAATCAAAATAGTAGCGACCTTCAAAATACCAGTGTTGACGCGTAAATGACAATGCAGTAATGCTTTCCAAATTCTGAGTGAAAAAGGATATTTAACTATCTAACATTAATCAAACATGAGGGCAAAATAAAGGTACTTTTTGTTTGCAAAAAGTCAAAAGTATCACCTGTCATGTGCTCTTCCTCTGGAAGCTGTTAGAGGAAGTGGCCAGGGCGGAGGGTGTGGGGTTACGGGCTCTAGAATCCCCTCTGCACCTTCCCCTGGAAGGGGCTGTGGTCTGGTAGGCACTGTTACTAGTCCGTCCAGTACACTATCCATTCGTCTAGATTATTGCTTTCCCGTAGAAGTATAAAGTGAGCAACACACGTAATTTAAATTTTCTAGTAGCTCCATTTAAAAAGTAAAAATAAATGGGTGAAATTAATTTCAATAATATACTTTATTTAAACCAACATACCCCCGGCATTATCATTTCAGCATTAGTCAATATATTCATTTTATTTTATTTTATTTTTTATTTTTTGCGGTATGCGGGCCTCTCACTGTTGTGGCCTCTCCCGCTGCGGAGCACAGGCTTCGGACGCGCAGGCTCAGCGGCCATGGCTCACGGGCCCAGCCGCTCCGCGGCACATGGGATCCTCCCGGACCGGGGCATGAACCCATGTCCCCAGCATCGGCAGGCAGACTCTCAACCACTGCGCCACCAGGGAAGCCCCAGTCAATATATTCATAATGTGATATTGTACACTTTTTTTTCATACAAAATTTCACAATCTGGTGTGCATTTTGCACTTAGGACACACCTCAATTCAGACTAGCTACATTTCAAGTGCTCAAGGGCCACCTGCAGCCAGTAGCTACCACATTGCACAGTATGTACCAGGATACTTTATTTTTAGCTGCTTGACAGCATGTGGAGTATAGCAAATAAAGCCTTTGGGAGACTGGGACACGAGACAGGCGTTTAAACTAAGGAACGGGGAGGAGCAGATAGTACCGGAAAAGTCTGAAGAATGGAGTGCCCAGATAGGGTGCCCTGTGTGGCAGCCTGGAAATGGGGATGGATTCAGATTGGTAGTGCCAATTGCTGAAGTGAATACTTCCTTTTTTTTTTTTTTTTTGCGGTACGCGGGCTTCTCACTGTTGTGGCCTCTCCCATTGTGGAGCACAGGCTCCGGACGCTCAGGCTCCGCGGCATGTGGGATCCTCCCGGACCGGGGCATGAACCCGTGTCCCCTGCATCGTCAGGCGGACTCCCAACCACTGCGCCACCAGGGAAGCCCGTGAATACTTCCTTTAACACCACAGGTTCTGCATCTCCTCAGGAAACTTTTCTACCAGTTTTTCTATCTCTTCTGTATCTTCAACCTCACCCTCCTTTTAATTCCTAAGTCTCAACTATTTCTTATTCATAACCATCCCTTCTCCAGCAGCTGCCTTTTCTTGCAGTGCCCTATTCCACATTGGGAACCACCCTTCTTTCTTCACATCCGCAAAGTTCCAATCACAATAGATTGTTGCCTGTTATAACTATTTTCAAAAATAATGAGGTAACGCAGGTTAATTGCAGCTCAAGGAAGGAAAGAATTGAATATCAGACATTAGTATTGCAAGACATTTTTTAGTGATTTACCTTCCCAGCTCCAGAAAATATCTCTTTGACGCAATCTACTCTCTTCTGCATGTCGTTTGAACTGCTCCCTCCGTCTTTCTACCCAGTTATTTTAAGAACTACTTCCAAATGCATGTAAAGCCTTGTAGTTCTCTCCCACCATTCCAAATGCGGTTTTGTCCTGACTTTGCAAGCGTAAGAATTCATTTTGGGGTCAGCTAAATAAGGAATTATTTGCTCTATGACTTTATCATGAAAAAAATACAAAGAACTGGCAGAAGCTTTGAAACTACAGTTGTTCTTTTTAATATAATCCAGGATCAAATTCTTAGGCTTAGATTCTACCCACAGAGACCCAAGGGGTGTGAGCTGTTTCCTTCTTATAAATGATTATTGTACAGACTTTGGAAGTGATTGTCATTATGTTTGCTCAGCTGTTCCCACTGCTTCCACCAGTGCACCACTGTTGGCAAAGCTGAGGGTAAGCTTTTCTTTGGGTCCCACAGCTCTTTTGGTTAACTGCAGACTCTCTTGTTTTCTAAGCGCTTATAGAAGTTTTATGCCCTCCAGTAAAAATGCTCTTCCAGCTTTACAGTCTCCTCCATTGGGAGGCCTTCAGCCACAAAATTCCATCGTCCTTTAGCCAACGTCTGCCGGAGATCTGCCCTAATAGCTCCTGATTCCCAAGGTGGGTAAGGTGATGAGGCCTCCTGACCACGAGTTAAAGGGGTCTTAGAGATGACATAGGCCCACCTCTCATATCACTGATGAGAAACTGAGGCCTATGGAAACAGTTCATTGGTGGTAGATCCAGAGCTAGACCTCAGATTTCTGGCCTCTATTTCATTATCCTTTCCACTCCATAAAATGAATGGGTGGGAGGAGAGTCAGGGAGGACGGAGACATATCTAAAGGCTGCAAGGTAGCACGGTTCTGGGTGGGAAGGGCAGCAAATCCAGAAGGACCCTGAAGGGCCATTGGTTTAAGGGTTGCCAGGCAGATTCCTGCTGTGAAAATAACAGAGATGCCACCAGGAGCCTGATAACTTGTCTGGGGACTGTCTCACGAGCCATAGTCTTTCCTGACCAGTCCAGGCCACTGTCATTTCCCCAGGGCCAGACATAACTCCTGGGCAAGGAGGGTGATTCTGAAAGGGAGGCCACCTCCCTAGGGCCTATGAGCTTGGCCTTGGAGCTTCCTCTTTATCACTGTGGTTCCCTGCCAGGTGTCCCCTGAACAGAGCTATGGCTTCAGAGACGCAGAGATCAAGAAAGCAAAGAAGCCAGGACTGAAATGGGTCATTCTGGCAGGTGGGCAGGAGAGGCAGGAGAAGCCTGCAGAGGGGATGTAGCAGATGTAAGGAAGGATTGGAACCCAGACAGGGCCGAGTGTGGGAACCTAGGAGCCTCAAGAAATAGAGAGTCAAACATGCCAAATGCTGCAGAAATCAGAGGTGACGACTGTGGAAGATCGGAAGAGATTGTTCTTCAGGGAAGCAGTTTGCTGTGATGGAGGTAGAGGCGGATTGTGAGGAAAGAAGTGAGGGGGTTGTGAGAAGACGGAGGAAGCAGGAATTCACTACTTTAAGAACCTGATGTTAACGAAGTAGAGAGAACTCTGAAAAGGGTTAACAGATAATCTTTGTGTTCACCAATACTAGTCCCATATATGATGTTTGAAACTTATATGATTGAAGAACTGGGAAAGCTTGTCTCTTCAAGGAAGTGGCTTGGAGAAATACCTTTAAGATTAAAAGAGAAAGTCTCTGTTGGTCTAATTAGAAAAGGTGGGACAAAGAATGTATTCTTTTAAGTAGAAATCCTCCAGCAATATCCACATCTAAGGCTTAACACAAGGACCAAGGTATGAGCAGGACAGCTGGGTACTTCATCCTGGGTCCTGGAAACACTGCCCAGTTCTCCCTCCCTTCCTTCTGGCCATATACTTTGAAGACCCAGAGGTTTAAAAGGCTCATTTCCTAGACTGCAGAGGACCTCAGAGAACGTGGGGAATTTTCAGTGGCCCTGGTTATTATTTCAGGCTTATCTGCCCTTAGCAGGGGATTGGCACCCCCTTTCATTTCCACAAGGGGATAAATAAATAAAAACTTGGAATGACATTGCTAAAAGATTAACAACTCCAATAAATCATATAAGGAACAGTCAGCGATTGGATGCCCAGGGTATGAAGCAGAAGAGGTGAGGGGAGAACTCAGGGTTGGTCTGTCAGCTCTCGTAAGGTCTTAGAAATGAAATGAGACAGGAGATGACTGATGGGACCCATTGAACTCCCCACTGGCAGTGGCCACTGAATTTGCTGCCTTGGGAATCCCGTGAAGAATGTGCTTTAGTTTCCATCACAGCCTAGTAATAGCATCTCAAAATGTGCCCAGCAAGGCATAGGAATGTTCCCTGTGAAAACACTGCTGTGATTTGAGCTTTTATTTCAGCAGATGGAAACTAAAAGGCTCTGCCAGCAAAAGGCTCTGTCTTTTGCTATCCATTTGATAGAGGCCAGCAATGAGTACAGGCAGAACTGTGGTCTTCTGGATGAAGACTCAGGCCTGTTTTTCTCTGAGGCAGGGCAAATGGGGTCAGGAATAGCTGGGCTACTTGCCTGATGATAGAAGGGCAACTGTGACCTGTGGAGGAGGTAGTGGAAGGAGACAGGGCCAGGTCAGCCGTAGAATAGGCTGTAAAACTGTCAGTCGATTTTGGGCTCCCTTTTATGACCCTCTGGCGGTACAGCTCTGGGCTTAGGAATCTGGAGTCCTGGATGCAAAGCCTGGCTTTCACATTAGCCGTGTCTTGCACAATTTTCTCAATGTCCTGGAACACTGGTTTCCTTGGTAGTATCCTGGCCCTGATCCTGTCTCTGGTTAGTAGGGGAATGTGTGTGTGTGTCTGTGTGTGTGTGTGTGTGTATTTTTTTAATTGAGATATAGTTGATTTATAATATTATATAAGTTTCAGGTGTACAACATAATGATTCATAACTTTTAAAGGTTCAACTATACTCCAATAAAAATTTTAAAAAATAAAAAAATTTAAAGGTTATACTTGATTTATAGTTATTATAAAATATTGGCTGTATTCCCTGTGCTGTACAATATATCCTTGTATCTTATTTACT
This sequence comes from Monodon monoceros, assembly GCF_005190385.1. Taxonomy (NCBI): domain Eukaryota; kingdom Metazoa; phylum Chordata; class Mammalia; order Artiodactyla; family Monodontidae; genus Monodon; species Monodon monoceros. The sequence goes on along the minus strand of NW_021703778.1, from coordinate 126,327,278 downwards.
TTATACATAGTAGTTTGTACCTCTTAATCCTCTACCTCTGTCTTGCCCCTCCCCCCTTCCCTCTCCCCACTGGTAACCACTTGTTTGTTCTCTATATCTGTGAGTCTGTTTCTTTTTTGTTATATTCACTAGTTTGTTTTATTTTGTAGATTCTACATATAAGTGATATCATATCTTTGCTATTATAAATAATAAGTTGTTTTCATATCTTTGCTATTATAAATAATGCTGCTATGAACATAGGGGCGCATGGCTGTTTTCATATCTTTGCTATTATAAATAACACTGCTATGAACATTGGGATGCATGTATCTTTTCAAATTAGTGTTTTCATTTTTTTCAGATATATAACCAGGGGAGGAATTGCTGGGTTAGTTTTTTGAGAAACCTCCATACTGTTTCCACAGTGGCTACACCAATTTACATTCCCACCAACTGTGTATGAGGGTTCCCTTTTCTCCACATCTTTGCCAACGCTTGTTATTTGTGGTCTTTTTGATGATGGCCATTCTGACAGGTGTGAGGTGATATCTCATTGTAGTTTTGATTTGCATTTCTCTGATGATTAACAGTGTTGAGCATCTTTTCATGTGCCTGTTGGCCATCTGTGTATCTTCTTTGGAAAAATGTCTATTCAGATCTTCTGCCCATTTTTAAATTGGGTTGTTTTTTTGATGTTGAATTGTATGAGCTGTTTATATATTTTTGATATTAACCTTGTGTTGATCATGTCATTTGCAAATATTTTCTCCCATTCAGTAGGTTGTTTTTTCATTTTGTCAATAATTTCCTTTGCTGTGCAAAAGCTTTTAAGCTTAATTAGGTCCCATTTGTTTATTTCTGCCTTTGTTTCCTTTGCTTTAGGAGACAGATCCAAAACGGTTTTGCTCTAATTTATGTCAAAGAATGTTCCACCTGTTTTCTTTTAGGAGTTTTATGATTTCTGGTCTTACATTTAGGTCCTTAATCCATTTTGAGTTTATTTTTATATATGGTGTTAGCAAATTTCTAATTTCATTTTTTACACGTAGCTGTCCAGTTTTCCCAGCATCACTTATTGAAGAAACTGTCTTTTCTCCATTGTATGTCTTGCCTCCTTTGTCGTATATTAATTGACCATAAGTGCATGGGTTTTTTTCTAGGCTTTCTATTGTCTTCCATTGACCTAAGTGTCATTTTTTGTGCCAGTTCCACATTGTTTTGATGACTGCAGCTTTGCAGTATAGTCTGAAGTCAGGGAGAATGATTCCTCCAGCTCTGTTCTTTCTCAGGTTTGTTTTGGCTATTCAGGTCTTTGGTGTTTCTATATACATTTTAGAATTATTTGCTTTTGTTCTGTGAAAAATGCCATTTGGTATTTTGATAGGGATTGCATTGAATCTGTAGATTTCCTCAGGTAGTATGGTCATTTTAACAATATTAATTCTTCCAATCCATGAACACGATATAACTTTCCATTTGTGTATGTTGTCTTCAATTTCTTTCATCAGTGTCTTACAGTTTTCCTTATAGAGTACAGGTCATTTATGTCCTTAGATAGGTTTATTCCTAAGTATTTTATTCTTTTTGATGCAATTGTAAATGTGATTATTTCCTTAACTTCTCTTCCTTATAGTTCATTGTTAGTGTACAGAAATGCAACAGATTTATGTATATTAATTCTGTATCCTGCAACTTTAATGAATTCACTGATGAGCTCTAGTAGTTTTTTGGTGGCATCTTAGGATTTTCTGTGTCTAGCTAGTATCATGTCATCTGCAAACAGTGACAGTTTTACTTCTTCCTTTCCAATTTGTATTCCTTTTATTTCTTTTTCTTGTCTGATTGCTGTGGCTAGAACTTCCAATACTATGTTGAATAAAAGTGGCAAGAGTGGGCATCCTTGTCTTGTTCCAGTAGGGGAGCGTATTAATTAGAATCCCATGCTCTGGGGTCAGATAAACCTGGGTTTGATGCTAGTGGAACCATTTCCTAGCTAAAGGGCCCTGGGAGGAATCCCAGACGCCACCCTCAGGCCTGCTGAATCCGTCTCTGGAGGGAGAACCTGCATCATCAATAAGCTTTCCAGGTTTCTTTGACTTTCTAAAATGTAAGAACCACTGCCTGAGGGTTCTCCCTTTCTCTGTCCCTTTCCATCCAAGTTCCCATTTTCTTAACATCAGGCTCTTGAGGTAAATTCTTAATTTGAGATCTTAAAGCAACCATCTTTTTGTTTGTTTTTAACCTAGGGAGCTGGACTCTTTGGAGAGAAAAATTTAAGAGTTCTTTGAACTTGGATAAGAAAATATTTACTTCTTTTCATTAACCTCAAACTGAAATCAAGCATTTCCTTCCATTACGAGCATAGGCAACACACTCCAGTAGTAATAGCAGGACCTGTGATTCTTTACCCTAGAAAGCACAGATATTTTCATAGCACATTACAGTTGTTGCAGACATCTTGAAAGATCATAAGCCCTTATCACTAATTTGAAATGATGGTAGCTATAAACTAATAAAGAAGCACATATATTGTATCAAAACTTACAAAATTATTTTTAACTATATTTCAGTGTCATTGCTTTCCTTTGTAATCTCTGTTTTTAAAAATGCATTTAGAAATAGTATTCTAAGAAAATTTCACCAGGCTGTCAGAGTTGCTAGGAGTTGTTTCTGAGAGAAAAACTTGGTTTTCTTTCCTGGGAAACATGGAATTAATGCGTATTTTACAGTGACTTCTATGCGAGGTAGACGATGAAGGAATAGGTCTGGGAGTGGCATTTGCCTTCAAGGAGCTTGAACTCCGGTGGGGAGGATACACATACAGTGATCTAAATCTCTTCCAAGCCAGTTGGATATATGCTACTATCAGCACCAACAATGGGGCTACAGACACAGAAGAAGGGCCAAGTATTAGTAGGGGTGGTATGTCAGGGAAGAAGGACTTCAAGGAGGGCGAAATGTTGAGCTACGTCTTGAAGCAGGAGAAGAATTCCTCAGAAGAATGTATCCTCAGGTGATCTAAGAGTTCACGGTCAAAACTGGAGCCTAGGTTTCACGGTTTGCCTGCTAGCTGCAGACACTGCTGGGAACCCGGAATACAACAGGGATGTAGACAGAGTCCTCGCCCACACAGTGCTTACAGTTTGGCATAGACAGACCAACAAGGGTATGCCAGGTAGAGTGAGTGACGCGCGTAAAACTCCAGTAAGTGCAGGGTGCCTGGGGAACGTAGCGGTGGCGCAGCCTTAGGCAGTCGGGAACCTCTCAGACGGGATCTGATGGGTGAGGGGGGGGAGCGCCACCAGGGGGCACTCTTGAGAGGCTGCGGAGCAGTGGAGGCCGGTCCTGGAGACTAGCGAGATGACTGGTTGAGGGAGGGGCAGGTTGTTTGCTAGAGCATTTCCAGGCGGGCTGGAGCCAGGAGGGGCAGTAGGAGAACACGTCGGGACCACCTGGAGACCGCACGGAACAGCGCAGTAAGGACCTGGGGTGGCCCCAGCCCTGAGCCTGACCCCACCCTCTGCCTTAGACGTTGGCGTAAAATCCGGCAGAGATGAATTCAAGGCTCGCGACAAAAGACTCCGGGTGTCTCTCTCTTCTAGCTCGTTATTTAATCCCTCCTCTCTCAACTCAGCCTCACAGAGAGTTCTGGGTTTCCACGTCCTTCTACGTTCCTTGCCAGTGGATAACCTCGCAGAAACGGCCTCCTGGAGACCACCTAGCGAATCGCCCCGCACCCAATCCCCGGGCTGTTCTTCCCTTTTCTATCTTCGCTTTCTCGAAGCTGCGTAGGCTGCAGCTCACCTCTGCCCAGGAGGCTTGGTTGGCAGTAGCTCTCACCTCGCCACGGGGGGAGCTGGGCAAGAGGGGAAGGGAGAGGGAGGGGGAGTAAAAACCTCGGGCTCTGCTTCTCTCCCTGCCGCCCGGGCCGCCAGCCCCGGGTCCTGTCCCCTCCCCCGTCCGTCAGTTCCGCTCAGGTTTCCACTTGCGCACCAGCTCTTGTGATACATGGACGCCTCTGGTAACCCTGGCCTTCGGGTTTCTCTCACGTATCCATATCTGCGACTCCATCCCGAAATGTGAAGACGGCCGTGTTGGAACCTCTGTGTGTGGATTTTGTCCGCCTCTATGAGAGCCTAATGGAAACAGAATGAGGCACAGAGGACAGCCTTTGTAATCCCTGGCCCACCTCCCGATTCTTATTATACAGGAAGACCCTTAGAACTCTTTTTTTAAGCTTGCTTTGGGGATAGAAGAGAGAATAACTCTAGGATAATAATTTGTTCTTCAATCGTGGGTAGCAAAGATTTTCATTGACACAGGGAGCCAAGCCTTGGGGCCACTGGGAGAAAAGGGGTGGCAGGAGGACCCCTGAGAATTAAGTGGGTGCCAGTTATTTTCACCAGAGAGCCTATCCTCAGCCTTTATCACGATAACAATTTATAACAATTTATTCTCCTGGGTTTTAGTCACTAAAAGATTAAATACATTTAGATCTTTTTTTGATGTTTTAAAAAAATTTATTGAAGTATAGTTGATTTACAATGTTGTGTTAATTTCTACTGTACAACAAAGTGATTCAGTTTTACATATATACATTCTTTTTCATATTCTTTTCCATTGTGGTTTATCACAGAATATTGAATGTAGTTCCCTGTGCTATACAGTAGGACTGTGTTGTCTATCCATCCTATATATAATAGTTTGCATTTACTAACCCCAAACTCCCAGTCATTCCCTCCCCTCCCTCCTCCCCCTTGGCAACCACAAGTCTGTTCTCTATGTCTGTGAGTCTGTCTCTGTTTTGTAGATAAGTTCATTTGTGTCATATTTTAGAGTCCACATATGTGACATCATATGGTATTTGTCTTTCTCTTTCTGACTTACTTCACTCAGTATGATAGTCTCTAAGCCCATCCGTGTTGCTGCAAATGGCATTATTTCATTCTTTTTATAGCAAAGTAATATTCCATTGTATATACGTACCACATCTTCTTTATCCATTCATCTGTCAATGGACATTTAGGTTGTTTCCATGTCTTGGCTATTCTAAATAGTGCTGCTATGAACATAGGGGTGCATGTATCTCTTCGAATTATAGTTTTGTCTGGGTATATGCCCAGGAGTTGGATTGCTGGATCATATGGCAACTCTATTTTTAGTTTTTTGAGGAAACTCCATACTGTTTTCCATAGTGGCTGCACCAATTTACATTCCTACCAACAGTGCAAGAAGGTTCCCTTTTCTCCACACTCTCTCCAACATTTGTCATTTGTAGACTTTTTTTTTTTTTTTTTGCGGTACACGGGCCTCTCACTGTTGTGGCCTCTCCCATTGCGGAGCACAGGCTCTGGATGCGCAGGCTCAGTGGCCATGGCTTATGGGCCTAGCTGCTCTGCGGCATGTGGGATCCCCCCGGACCAGGGCACGAACCTGTGTCCTCTGCATCGGCAGGCGGACTCTCAGCCACTGTGCCACCAGGGAAGCCCTATTTGTAGACTTTTTAATGATGGCCATTCTGACTGGTGTGAGGCGGTATGTCATTGTAGTTTTGATTTGCATTTCTCTAATAATTAGCAATGTTGAGCATCTTTTCATGTCCATTGGTGCATATATCTGTTTTTGTGCCAATACCATGCTATTTTTTTTTACCATGCTATTTTGATTACTGTAGCTTTGTAATATTGTCTAAAGTCTGGGAGGGTTATGCCTCCTGTTTTGTTCTTTTTCCTCAGGATGGCTTTGGCTA
>NW_021703778.1:126288283-126321537 GCF_005190385.1 Monodon monoceros | reverse complement strand
GGTTATGCCTCCTGTTTTGTTCTTTTTCCTCAGGATGGCTTTGGCTATTCTGGGTCTTTTTTGGTTCCATATAAATTTTGGGATTATTTGTTCTAGTTCTGTGAAAAATGTCTTGGGTAATTTGATGGGAATCACATTAAATCTGTAGATTGCTTTGAGTAGTTTGGCCACTTTAACAATATTAATTCTTCCAATCCAAGAGCATGGGATATCTTTCCATTTCTTTGAATCATCTTCAATTTCCTTTATTAATGTTTTATAGTTCTCAGCATGTAAGTCTTTCACCTCCTTGGTCAGGTTTATTCCTAAATATTTTTTGATATGATTTTAAAAGGGATTTTTTTTCTTTTACATTCCCTTTCAAACACACTTAGCTCTTGAATGTGAATGTAGGGAGTGTGGCTGTAAAATAATGCCACTGACACATCCACAAGGAAAACATACTCCTCCTTTGTGTAATCTGTTGCATTATTGACAGTGTACCACGAGGGAGCAGAAGAGGATAAGTTTTCCTCAGAAGCCTCTTGGTCTACTGAAGTATCAATACTATTGGGCCTCTGGTTCTTCTCTAGCTTTCTCTCTATATCTACTTCAGGCTAACTCTCTCAAGAGAAATTTTAGAGGAAATTACAGTGCAATCTTTGAGGCAGGAAGGTTGTCTACCTTACTGATTCTCAAAGTGTGGTTCCCAGTTTCCTGAGTGTCATTGAGACTCTTTCAGGCAGCCCATAAAGTAAACTGTTTTCAGATAAATACCAAGGCATTATTTGCCTTTTCCCCTGGGTTGATGTCAGAACCAACGGTGCAAAAACGATGGTCGTTAAAACTGCTGGCACCCTAGCAAGAATCAAGATAGTGGCACCAAACTATTAGTAGTCAATGTATTCTTCACCATCACACATTTGCAATAATTTTTTTTTAATTACCAGTTTCACCTAAGAATGTCCTTGATCAAACAGTAAAATTCTTAATTTTATTAAATTTTGACCCTTGGATTCATGTCCTTTTACTATTCAGTGTGACAAAACGGGAATACCCATTAAGCAGTTCTACTGAATGTCAAAGTAGGAAGGTCATCTTGAAGGAAAGCACTTGCATAACCTGAACGAGAGTCCCTTTTCTTTGGAACACCATTTTTACTTCAAAAAAAAAATCTGGCAAACAAATTATGGTTTTTCAGACTTCAGTATCTGGCAGATCCTTTCTCAAAAATAAGGTGAACTTATCCCTTTAAGGAAATCAGTTATCAGTATTTGTGCCAAAGATAAAATTTGAGCATTCAAGTGAAAATTAGAAATCTGGAAAACTTGTATCTACCACAGTTAACTTCACAAATTCTCTATATTTGAAAACTTTTCTGATGAATTTGGTGGTGATGTTAATGAATTTTGGTATTGCGTAGTGAAATGTGTGAAAATTTTGAAGTTCTGTGTAACTCAGTGAACCACCATTACCCTATGCGTGAGTAAAAGATTTATTCAAACCACAAGATTGCTCAGTGGATTTTAGTGTAACAGAGTACAAAAACGGTCATTGATATGGTTTCAGATTCCATATTGTTGCTACTCTTTAAGAAACGATCATTTTGGCAGTTTGGTGTAGTACAAAAATCAATAGCCACCAGCATATCTGAAAAGCTGCTGAAATACCTCTCTCATTTTCAGCTCCTTCTCTGTGTGAGGCTGGATTTTCTTCACATACTGCAGCCAAAACAGTATCTCACAACAGACTGAATGCAGAAGCAGATACGAGACTCCAATAACCACTAACAACTAATTCTACCGTGTTTTGAATAGACATGCAAGGAAATGGGTGTCCTGATTTGTTCCCTTGTCATTTAATTTCTGCACATAAACATGGCTTCCTTCTCTGTCTACAAACTATCTTCTTTAGAAAACAACAGATCTTGACCAAGATAACTTTCCTTGGCTACTATGCTTTGCTAACAGCAGTGCGATACTATCACCTTCTGTTGTAAATGTTTTGTAGTTAACAAATACCAGACAGTCCACTCAAATACCCTGAGGAAAATGAGGTCAAGAGATGGAATTTACCCACAGCCGTATAGTAAATAGCAGAGGCCTAACTAAAACTCTGGCTTTATGATTCAAGGTCATTAACTGCCCTATTATACAGCTCCCTCTGGAAAGTAATTCCAACAGGAGGTTTGTTAGAGGAGGGAGGGGGAAAATTTAAGAGGGCAAGCAATTCTGCATTTGGAAAAGACCCAATCTGTCTCACTTAGGCAAAACTGAAGAGGGATTCTTGTCTGTGCTAGGTGATGGAGCAGAACTACGTGCAAACAATTCAGATTCTTTACTCAAGTGACAGGCAGTTGTGGAAATAGGGGGGAAACAGTATTTGCTCCACAATCGAATGCCATGCTCCTTCCAGTTGAACCCTCAAGAGGGCGCTAGAGGTTTTAATCTCTCTTTGCAGAAGCAAGTGAAGTAGCCAGATACTGGTCATGGGGTATTGGGCTCCCTTTTACATTGCTGTGTCTTCACTCTATCCATTTGGTATGCCTGCATTTCAAGTATAAACAGACAAGCAGGATAAAAATCAAGGGAGGAAAGCTATGTATACAATCAAAATGATGATTTCTTCAGAAGCTGAGTAGTTTATATAATCTGTCATCCATGTCTCTTCCATTTATTCTGTTTTCGTCCTTCATACAACTCCCCCAGAGACTTGGCGGCTTTAACAATATTTACATTTGTATGGTCCCTCTCAGTTTTCAAGGTATTTTCACAATCATGTCCTCTGAGCCTCAGACAGAGCTTTACCTCTGTGAAGAAAGTTAGGATAAATGTTATTTTCCCATGGTGCCTTTGGTAAGCAGACTTGTTTAAACATGATGCACAAGATCATTCTAGACTGCCTGAACTATGAGCTGGTAGGATAGAGAGGAACTACCCCAACGCAGCCTCCTATAGGACCTGCACCACCTTCCACTTGGAGGAGAGGAAGCATCAGAGCCCAAGGTTCTCCAGACCAAGGAACCAGTGTTTCTGACTCAGTCCATTTAGGGTGGGTCCCGAGAACGTGAATTTCTATCAAATTCCCACTAGATGCTATGGTCTGGGGACTACAGTTTCAGAACCAGTGCTTTAACTCATACTCTATGTTTGCAAAATTGGTCTACAACCTTGTTGCTAGATGGGTGGCATCCATGTCCACGAAAGAACCCACCTTTTATAAGCAGCGCTTTTTACCGATGGGAAAGATGAATAGAGATTAACTGATTTGTCCAAGGTCACATTGATAGAAATTTGGTATAGTCTGAAGTAGACCCAAGGTCTTCTGATTCCTAATCAAAGGTAATTCCTTAAGCTATTAGTCTATTGTAACTTTCTTTAATAGCAGACAGGGACGGTTGGCAATTGTTACATGTTCAATAAATATATGTTTAGTTGAACTTTTTTGCTGAGCATGATCTAAGTAAATAGCAAAGGAAAAATAATCCTCCCTATTTTTATCCAAGACACATTATAGGAGATAAAAATGCCCTTCAGCGTACCTAAGAGCATCAAGAATAGAAGTATATAAAATACTTAAATTCTGCTCTTTAGAATTGCATGTCTAAATGCTGTTGGGTTTCTAAAAATAATGTATTTCAATCCAATTTAATTTTTTAAAAATTTAAAATTTGTATTGAATGAGTTAATTTACAATATTAGTTTCAGGTGTACAACATAGTGATTCAATGTTTTTATAGATTATACTCCATTTAAAGTTGTTATAAAGTATTGGCTATATTTCCTGTGCTATACATGGTAGTTTGTACCTCTTAATTCCCTACCCCTATCTTGCCCCTTTCTCCTTTCCTTTCCCCACTGGTAACCACTAGCTTGTTCTCTTTATCTGTGATTTTGTTTCTGTTTTGTTATATTCATTTTAATAAAAATGTTTTGATGTTTACTCTGAGCAAATAACTCTGCTGGGGTTGTAAGTGAGATCTGGTCCTTGACTTACAGGAACTTATAAACTAGTGGGAGGAAGCTGAATGTTCATAACTAACTACAGAATTACATCAGATGCAATGTGATATCTACGAAAATCTCGAGGTCCACAGTATACAGTGCAGGGAGACAAAGAGGGGAGAAATAGGTTTCATTTAGGAGAGTTAATGAAGGAGTTGTGGAGGAAGTAGCATCTGAACTGGTCCTCTGAAAGGGAGGAGGATTTTGCCTGGTAAAGATAGAGAGGAAGAATCTTCTGGGCAGAGAAAACTGCATTGGAAAAGATACAGGCAAGCACAGAGCTTGCTTGGGGAAGAGCTACTTTTACATGTGGTCTGGGAAGGGCACAGGAGTGCAATGTGATACAACTGCAAGTCATTGGGGACGGCCAAGAATAACAGTTCTGAGCCGGGAAAGACATGAGCGGAGGGGTGCTGTAGAAGGGAGGAGAAGAGACTAGTGAGAACGTGGAACCCAGTAAGGAGGACCCTTCAGAAGTTGGCATGAGGGAGAGAGTGGGTTTGGGGTCTTTTGTAGTAAACCTGGCTTTGAACCCGTTTTCACTTACTACTTCTGTGATCTTAGGCAAAATATGACTCTTTTTGGACTTTAGTTTTCTCACCTGTAAAAGGAGAGGGTAGATGCTGGCTAACATCTGTCTACCCCTAACTTTTTTTTTTTTTTTTTTTGTGGCACGCGGGCCTCTCACCATTGTGGCCCCTCCCGCCGCGGAGCGCAGGCCCAGCGGCCACGGCTCACGGGCCCGGCCGCTCCGCGGCGTGTGGGACCCTCCCGGACCGGGGCACGAACCCACATCCCCTGCATTGACAGGCGGACCCCCAACCACTCCGCCACTAGGGAAGCCCCTACCCCTAATATTCTTTGATTCCAAGAACCTTATTTACCTTCTGCTGCAAATCTAATTCTGGATGGCTTGAGTCAATTTTGTATCCTTCACCTTTCTAAAATGGGTATGGCTCCTTTTGGGATCACAGCGTGAAATAAAAGACAATTGAAAGTCCCATTGATCTGACCACAGTTTGGGGTAGAAGTGAGAAAATGAAACTCTTGAATTAGAACTTATTCAAACCTGTCTTACTTATAACTTATTTCAACTGTACCAACTTTTCAAGCATGGTTGATTTGCAACAGAGAAAATTTTATCTTGCCGAGTTTACAACCTCATGGGATGGAAGCATGATTCCAGCTCTGAAAATGTGTGGGTTACTTGGGTTACTTCTTATATAAACACAAGGGTTTGCTTTAGGGGTAGAGGCCAGATTTCATGACTGTAACTGGAAATCTTAGGGAACAGATGAATCATATAATACATCACTTCAACCGGAAAGTGAATGTATCCTCTTGTTAGTTTATCTCAAAATGCTTTGTGAAAGCTAGGAGCTGGAGGGACCCACAGCCCAAGCCATGTATGGGATGTGATGATCTAGCATAGTCTCCAGCCAGAAGACCAAATATTGCGTTTTGTTCTTTCCTGGGGTAGGGGGGAAGGATATGGAAAACAATGCTCTGGCCACAGAGAAGATTCAAGGGAATAAAAATGAATCATCACCAGCCGCCAGGAAACACCAGGAGTTCTCTTAATGGAATGAAGTCCTCCTGTACCTTGGGTGGGAGCAGAGGGAGTGAGGGGAAACGACAGCTGGTGGGGAAGATGGAAGCTGGAGAAAGGGACACTGCAGCATGACTGAAGCTGGCAACCATGACAGAGGAACAAACCAAAAGGGATATGAGTTTATGCAGGTTTCCTGTGATGTCCCTTAGGGAGATTGTTTTCCAGAGCTGCCCTCCATGATTTCCTAACCAGCTGCCTCAGTCCCTCGTCTCCACCCTGTGCAATGTCATCTGCATAAAAATGTGGAGAATGTAACCAACTATTCACTGTGTCCAAAAGGGCTCTGCAAATTTTGAGGCTGCACGTGCAGCCCACTATATAAAGGGCCTCCCACCAGCAGGCTGGGAAGGGGAGCTGCTGCCCTAGGCCAGGGAGGCCCAAGGGTCAAGGGACATCTGGAGCCAAGTCCAGGCCGTAAACTGAAGCTTTGGGGGAATTTCAGGCACATCCTGCTGCTTGCTGGACCCCGAGGCATGGGATTTGGGCTGGATTCTCTCTTGCTTCCTGTGCTCCTTTAATTAACTTAATTAGTTTATTACTTTTTAAGCATCCTAATATCTCTCCATTTATTTGGGTCTTCTTCAGTGTTTCTATATAAAGTCTTTTTTTTTAATCTTTTTTTATTATGGTCATTTTCAAACATACCAAAAATAGAAAGGAAAGTATGTCGAATCCACATAATCCAGCTTCAATATTTATCAGTATTTTGCCAAATTTCTTTCACTTATGTCTCCTCCACTTTTTTTTCCTATGGTGTATTAGAGCAAATTCCAAATACATCATTTCAACTGTAAAATCTTGAGAATGTATTGTTAGCAGTAAGGTCTCTTTTTTTCCACATAATAATATTACTATCATATGTAATAAAATTAGTAATTTTTTAATATATAACCATGGACAAAGACCATATATTTCTTACACCATAGGATTCAAACAAGATCCACACACAACACACATTATTTCCTCTCTCTTTTTTTTTTCATGCCATTTATTTGTAGGAGAATTTTGATCAAATGTTTCTATAGAGTTTTCATAACCTAGATTTGGCTATTGCATCCTTGTGGTATTTTTCCAAGGATTCCTAGTTCCTTTTTATTGGGAAATGGTATTTAGAGACCACCATCTGGGCCTGAGGGATTATTCTTTGCTACTGAATTGTCATTGTTTTGTGGACTTTTCAGAGTAAACAATGAGAAAATATATACATTTGAAAATGAGAAAAGCTGAGTTCTTACTGACATTTACAATTTAAATTTAAGATTACAGGGTTTTTTCTTAACTTACTTGTTTTGTGTTTGCATCTCACTTCTCCCTTGCTGAACAGTTTGGTTTCTATGATATTAATATCATTACTAATTAGCTTTAGTTTACAACACGTTTAATGCAGGTTAAGATTTCTTTGTAATAATTCCATGGGGGCAGTATTATGTCTTATGTCTGTGAGGATATTAATTATAGGGGTTTTTTTTTGCATTGATATATTTTTAATTCCTTTTATTGTTTCTGTTTTCACTGTTCACATTTTCTTAAAGATCTGGTGCACCTTGGCCGTTGATTCAAAAATAAGAGATACTGGGCTTCCCTGGTGGCGCATTGGTTGAGAGTCCGCCTGCCGATGCAGGGGATGCGGGTTCGTGCCCCTGTCTGGGAAGATCCCACATGCCACGGAGCGGCTGGGCCCGTGAGCCATGGCCGCTGGGCCTGCGCGTCCGGAGCCTGTGCTCCGCAGCAGGAGAGGTCGCAGCGGTGAGAGGCCCAAGTACCGCAAAAAAAAAAAAAAAAGAGATACTAAAACATCAGTATTACTAATAACAGTAAGATTACTGACATGAGTATAATATCAAAGAAGTTAAGTAAAAATCCCATAATCTTGTATTTGAATAGGAAATATCAGTATGAATTCATTTTTTGTCTCTTAAAGTCAATTAAAAAGAACATATTTCATTGCTTTGTCTCTTAAAAAGGCCTAGAAGCCATGAATTTAGTAGTAATAAGCCCAACAAGCATTCAGATTATGGTCTCTAAATACCATTCCCACTAAGAGGAACCATAACTCTTTGGGAAAATGCTTGATTCCAAGTCTAGGGCAGGAATTAAAAGGTGAGTCCGGGACATAGTTTTATGTCAAAGAAGAAACAGGAAGTGTTTCAAAACAAAGAGAGTCACATCAAAAGGCTGCAAAAGCCATCCTTAAGAGGCTCTCACTGGCCAAAGAAGAGGCAGTTTGAACATGAAAAATAATTAGAACACATCAGATAACTAAAAATTCATGAGGTTATAGTGATTTTAAAAATATGTCATTGGTTATCTTTGAAGGTTGCTAGAGCACCAAATCATTACTAAAAAATGTATTAAAAAGGGAAATATCAAGGATTTTATTCTGCCTTTCCTGTATGTACTGTCTTTCACAGTAACCAAATTGTTGATGTGGAAAAGTTCTTTATAGAATAATTCAACCAGTGAATGCAGAACGAATGATGGAATTATAAAATCATTTTGCAACCCCTAATAAAATAATGGATCTAGGCAACAATTATCAATGTTTGCTAAAACAATTAGGTTAAACTCAATGAAGAACTTCATAATGGAAATATTAGACTGCTATCACTTGAAGCCACTGATCAATCTTGGTATCATTAAAGGTAAAACAACTGGACTGTATAATGATGTCCTACAATAAGAAAAACACACCACCCCCTAGGAAGTATTCTTGCCTAAAAAAATCACCTGAATCTTATCTAGCCAGTAGGTTAGCTATCAGTTTACAGAAAACAAGACAAGAAAAGAACATTTTAAACAAAACCACTAAGATGCAATAAATCAAATCCTGAATGAGATATTCTATAAGCCAAATGAGCTAGTTTCTCCAAAAAATAATGGCATAAAAAATAGAGGGATTGATTTTTAGAGATTAAAAGATATTTAAAAGATAGAATAACTAAATCCAATGTATGGACCTTGTTTGGATCCTGATTTACACAAACTTACTGTAAAATATATCTGAGATAATCAGGGAAATTTGAAGATGGACTTAGTATTCAGTTTTATAAAGGAATTATTTTAAGTTGTATTATTATCAAAATGGCATGGTTGCCATTTTTTAAACTTCTTTATAGTAAAAGTTAGATGCATATCAAAGTATTTCCAGGTGAGTAGATATGAGGTTTGAGATTTGCTTTAAAATACTCCAGGAGAAAAAAAAAAAAAAGATGGGGTGATAAAAAAAAAGGAGAATAGGTTTTTAGAAACTGCCGATAAATTGGTGAGACTGGATAATAGGTACATGTGAGTTCATTATACTATTCTTTGTACTTCTAAGTTTGAAATTTTCTATCATTAAAGGTTTTAAAAATTAAGGAAAACATGAATTGTTGGTGAATAAAATCTAAGATATCTCTAATAAGCATAGTCTGAAACAGGACATTTCTAAAAGAATATTTAAATGAACAAAATAACCTGATGAATTAACAATCTCCTCTGTATAGTTCCATTCCTCCCTATATTGGCACCAACAAGTTTTCTAGAACCCAATCACCTCTCTTCCATATGATTCTAGTAATACACAGTCAAATCCCAATTCCTCTCTTTTCTTAGAGCTATCTCCCTTCTGTTTATATTCGTAATGCCACCTAATCCAGGCCATGACAAAATTTCCCATGACTGATATGATTTACAGGACTTCAGTTTGTCTTACAAGGTTATATCTTAGCTTTATTTTTCCAGAAGTCACTGAAGGAGGCACCTAAGTTACATAAGTAAGCCCTGTTTGAGTCACAGTACAAGTCACAATACAACTCATTCCTCCTAAGCTGGGTTGGTTCTTCTCCACTGGTGAGTCCAGGCTTCATCCCTGACACAAAAATAGAGGCTCATTTTTCTCCCAAGCCTGTTACCCACCATCTACATACTACAGTGACCATAAGCAGAAATGAATATTTCACTTTCTGAAAACTAGCTTTTTCACAACACAGCTAACAACTAGCCTGATTCAAAATTAAAACCCTCCCAGTACAGAATTCTTCTCTTCAGAGGCAAGGGCTGGGGGGACAAATGCTCCTTGTGCTCTGCCCTCGAGGTCAGCAGATTGAATGTGGCCTTGTGTGTGCTGTGAATGTACACTGAATGACATCATGCATATTCAGTGGACTTTCCAGCCACCAGAGTCTCACTGACGACCAAAATTTTTCTTTTTAGAAAGGCGCTCTTCTTTGACTTCTGAGATTGTTTTACTATCCTGGTACTTTTACCTTTTTTTCCAGCCTTAGCCATGATTCCTCCTCCTGACTTGTTCCTTTTCCTCTCCTTTTCTCTCCTTCCCTCACTTTTCCTCTCCCCTACCTTCCCCTGTTCTTTCCTCCCCTCCCTTTTCCTTCCTCTCCCTTCGCATCCTCTCTCCCTCTTTCTCTTTCCATTCTCCATACATAAAACTAATATCAACTATCAATTTTAGACGAATAAATGGAAACCTTCTGTATCACTTTCACCAGGTTCCAATCCTGCATCTCCGACAGACTACCAGATATTTATAATTGGGCATCCCATTATTAAATCCAAAATAAAACTCATAATCTCCCAAAGAGATTCTTCTTCCCATTTTCTTTAACTTTGTAAGTGACACTTCCAGTCTCCAATCTGCCCAGACTTGGAGCCTCGTAGCCATCTCTAGTTCTTTCCTTAACCCCTATGGTGAGCCAGGCACTGAATTCTGCACTTTCAATCTTTAAAATGCATCCTAGCTCATCCCTCCTCTCCATTTCTACCATCACCAGGTGGTCTGGGCCCTTGTTGGGCTGAATTATGATACGGGGCCCTCTATGCTCCTCCACCTTCTATTCATTTTGTTTTCCTTGGGTCCACTGGGCCCACGCTTACACCAGAGGATTCTCATTAAAACACTGCTTGACTCATACCACCCCTAAAACCTTGTATGATTATCTAATTAAAACTTCCCTGTAGAAACCCACATCCTCAGGCTGGCATTTGAAACTTTTCATAATTATTTCCCCCCGATGTGTCCAACCTTCCATCCATCCAAAATCATTTCCTCCTGCCTCTGTACATACAATTTTCATCTCCTGTCCAAACCTTTCCTTATACTTTCATTTCATTCCACACTCCTTCCTCTCTGCCTATCTATGGGCTATCCATTCTCCAAGTCCACATGAAAACCTCTTTCTTCAGAAGGGGTTTATGGATGAAATGACCAGATACCTGGCTTTGCTTTAAAATAATGGGCAGAGGAAATGAAGCAGGTATCCGTATATGTGGACCTTTCCTCACTCAAATGCAATTAGTTCCCCCAAATAGCTTTTATTTGGGAAAATAAAGAAATATTTTTAAAATGCTCCTACTGAGACTTCTCTGGTGGCTCAGTGGTTAAGAATCTGCCTGCCAATGCAGGGGACACGGGTTCGAGCCCTGGTCCGGGAAGATCCCACAGGCTGTGGAGCAACTGAACCCATGCACCACAACTACTGAGCCCGTGTGTCACATCTACTGAAGCCCACGGGCCTAGAGCCGGTGCTCCACGCCAAGAGAAGCCACCACAATGAGAAGCCTGTGCACCGCAATGAACAGTAACCCCCACTCGCCGCAACTAGAGAAAAGCCCGCGTGCAGCAGCAAAGACGCAACACAGCCAAAAATAAAAAAAAAATTTATTTTTAGAAAATGCTCCTACTATATAGGGAGTGCCCTATTTTGGAATGGATTGCAGTTTGAAGAGGGAAAATATTGGTGGCCTGAGAATGAGGAAATAGGGTTCTAGTTTTTAAGTGCTTATTATTAATAAGTTTTGTTTATTCCATTAACCTTGTTTCATCATATGTAAGTTCTTCCATTGCTTTAGTTCATTGTCTCACTCATGGAGGTTGATTTTCTTGAATACTTCACGTTCCTTGATTGTGAATTTAGCTTTGTGATTGAGATTCCCTGTTAGATTCTCTGCTGCATCTGTTTGCGTGGTCTGCCTGGGAAAGAGGCAAGAGTCGCCCTTGTAGCTTGCCTCCTGGCCTGCTTTCAGGAGGAGGAAGGACGGGGTGTGCCACCTTAAGGTCAGGGCACCTTAGCGGTTGGTCTGTTAGATGTTGGTACTCATCACTCCCTCCTGAGGTCATCAGTGGCTGCTGCCCTGTCTCTGACCTGATAGAGCCTGGGGGCAGACACCCCATCATTGCTTCCTGGCTGCTCTTGCTGTGGTATCTATGCCTTGTCTATTGCCCTGGAGCCCTTTCTGCTGCAAGTCTGTGTAGCCTCCAGGTGTACCCTCCACCCCCAGTAGTCTGTGCCTCCTTTCTCAGCGGTCTCAGATGAGTCTAGTCTCCAGATTTCCTTTTCAATCCAACCGCCTCAACATTTATCCTTTAAATTCTTAATCTAGTTTTTAAGCAAAATTATTTCTAGGCACTCAGAGGAAACTTCAACTTGTACTTAGTTCACCATTTTGAAATTAAAGTCTCAGTTTGGGCTAAACTAGCCAGGTATCTCAGAAGCCAACCCATCGATGGCCATTGGGATTAGTGCTTATTCACCCACCTTTGCCAAAAGTGAGACAAGAAGAGGACATGAACTTCTGGTTAGGAAGCAGGGACAATTTATTTTTCTTAAAACTGATTTCCTGTTAATATCTGAGTGGGAAGTTAGAAGTTTGCATCCAAAGAATTTTTTTTGTCCTTTAGGAAATAGGCCGCTCAAAGTCAGAAACACAGAAAAATATCTCCACGTATTTGCCTGTTGGAGTTTGAAATTACATAATCCCCACATGAGTGGATGTCAAGCCCCTGCATCTGGCAGGGCTCCTCCTCTAGGCTGAGAAGCAGTTTGGGTCCACTCAGCTGGAGAATTTATGGACACCTGAGTCCAATCCAGCTGAGTAGGGGAGAGGCTTGAGCGGGAGCCAGCCAGGTGCAGGCCATGCTTAGGACTACATCTGGGGAGAGGGGATTCCACGTGGGTGAGGGTCAGCGTGAGGGCTGAGTCAGAAGAGCAGAGAGGATTTGGAGGGCTCTGGAAGTCTCATTAGACCTTGGTGGTGAGATGAAATTTGGGCGTTGATCCTCTGAGCAGGGTCAGACCCTGTTGAGAGAGATTCTAATCAGAGGCTACTCTCTTATTTCATGGAGAAGGGGGGGAAAATTGCAAGGTCCTGAACAACAAAAGAAACCTTTTAAAACTCTCTCTCCATTTTTTTTTAAAGGGGAAGTATGTCGGTTTATTCAGGTATTAATACAGTGTAAATAGGATTTAATAATTTAGTTAAGAAAGCATTGCTGGGGCTTCCCTGGTGGCGCAGTGGTTGAGAGTCCGCCTGCCAATGCAGGGGACACGGGTTCGTGCCCCGGTCTGGGAAGATCCCACATGCCACGGAGCGGCCTGGCCCGTGAGCCATGGCCGCTGAGCCTGCGCGTCCGGAGCCTGTGCTCCGCAACGGGAGAGGCCACAACAGTGAGAGGCCCGCGTACTACAAAAAAAAAAAAAAGAAAGCATTGCTTTGTTTGCCTTCAGGAAGCTGTATAAAAAGATCCAGGAGCCCTTGACCGTTTTCTAAAACTTAAATGTGTGTGACCTACACAGGGGTGGGGTTAGGGAAGTAGGGTGGTGACTGGGTGAGAAAGGATAGTTTTAGGCCCTGATGATGTGTTCACCTGGTCACGTGGTTTTGTAAAATTTGCAAGAGTAAAACCAGAGTCTCTTTCTATGCTGACTCCCCTCCATCACCATCCCTTCATATCACATGGCAGCCATGTGATATTTTGGGGTATTTTGGGGTCTGGCTAAAGGAGTGTTAAAGACACACATTGGGTTTGGGTTCAGTGTGATGTATAGTTTGCAGGTACTCTGGGTACAGTTATTTCTGGTGGTTTGAATATATGAGTAGCTCTCAGGAATTCTCTTCTTAAATGTTTTAAATTGAGCTATAACTCATATATCATAAACTTGACCCTTTTAAAGCATACAATTCAGTGATTTTAGTATATTCATAAGGTGGTGCAGCCATCACAACTAATTCTAGAACATTTTCATCACTTCCCGAAAGAAGCCACATCAGTTCACTACCTGTTCTCTCCCTGCCCCCCACCAGCTGGCTCCTAATCTCTAAATCCCCTCCTAATCGACTTTCTGTCTCTGAATTTGCTTATTCGGCACATTTCATATAAATGGAATCATACAATATGTGTGCCTTTTGTGCCTGGCATTTTTCACTTAGTACAGTGTTTTCAAGGCTCATCCATGTTGTAGCATGAATCAGTATGTTATTCCTTTTCATGCCTGAATAATACTCCATTTTGTTCATTCATTCATCAGTTGATAGGTATTTGGGTTGTTCCCAGCAATGCTCTTCCTAACCAGTGTGTTAACTCATTCAGCATGAAGGTCCAGGGCCAGTGGTGGTATTATTCTATGAACATGGCTCAGGGTCCCTGAGGCCAGAAGTGTGAGAGCTGTAGAGGAAAAACAGGTTTGGAATAGAGTCAGAAGCTTTCATGCTAGAGGAGTGACTAAATCTATCTATTCTTTCCGCAGAAGTGATATTACAAAATTGTTGTCAGAGACTATCGAAATATTTGCAGCCAAAAAATCTAGGAAAACCTATTATAGTACTATGTCAGGTAGTCAGTCAATTCAAAATCCTTTTTCTGAATTTGGGGATATTTTTGGTAATTATCAATTTTTTCAAAATGTGTGATTTGTGGTTTATTTTCTCATTTTAAATAAAAACTTTAAAATATAATTTTATATTTGTAATTTTTTCTTAAAGGAAGTCCCCCAAGTTATATGTGTAAGTTGCAACCCCTCAAAACCAGGATCCACCCTGCCCTAGGGCCACACTTTCAACCTACTTTCCTTGTCCTATACTTAGAGGTGGTCAGGAGCTTGTTGAGGGACTTCCTCCAGGGAATTATACAGCAAGCTGTTCATTTTGTGGTTTTCCCTCCCTTTTATTGTCCACTTTTTTCTTCTTGGGAGCACTTCCAGGGGAAACTAGTTCATGCAACGCCTTCATTAATGTACAATACCTTCAAGAGTTGCTGTAATTGATTGTATTCCTTTCTATGCTCCCCTTCCCTGTTGCGCAGGGTCTACTTACCCATAATTCAGACATAGGTTTGGCCATGTGACTTGCTTTGGCTAATGGGATGTGGACAGAGAAGTCCACATGATATTTCCGAGCACCAACTTCAGGGGCTTCGCAAGTTAGATCCAGCTCTAGGAGCCCGTGGTCCTTCAGCATGCAACCTGGAAGAAGGTATGCAGGACAGACCTGCATCCTGAAACCTGTATTCAGTCTGAAGAGGAGCAGCTGCCGCTGACCTGCAGACCATGAGTGAGAAATAAATATCTGTTATTCTAAGCTACCGAGATGGGGGTTGTCAGAAACATAGTAGAATTGCAGCAGGAACTGACTTATTAGTTGCACATTCCCAATCCGAACAGCAGAGCTGATATCATTTATCTCTCAGGAAGAAGCTAAACTTAGTCCCAAAGCTCAAATTTCCAAGATCCCTGACAGCAGATCCCGATACCTCACCTTTCCAGGTTCCCATTTTAGCATGCTTCCACCTTTTAAGGAAATCCATTTCTGAGTTAAGGTCGTGTCTGCTTTTCTTCTTCTCCCCTCGGGTATAATTTTAAGTACAAATTATTTCACTGTTTACACTTTCTGTAATAGTATTTTTGCCACTTCAATTAAACTCCAGATGCAGCCCACTACACTTCCCCTCTCAACAGTGGCTGCACCAATTTACATTCCCACCAACAGTGTACAAGGGTTCCCTTTTCTCCACATCCTTGCCAACATTTGTTATTTGTGTACTTTTTCATGATAGCCATCCTGATATGTGTGAGGTGATATCTCATTGTGGTTTGATTTGCATTTGCCTGTTGATTAGTGATGCTGAGCATCTTTTCATGTACCTGTTGGCCATCTGCATTTCCTCTTTGGGGAAATGTCTATTCAGTTCTTTTTGCCCATTTTTCAATCAGGTTGTTGTTGTTGTTTTGATGTTGAGTTGTAGGAGCTGTTTATATATGTTGGGTATTAATCCCTTATTGGTCATATCATTTGCAAATATGTTCTACCATTCAGTAGGTTGTATTTTCATTCTGTTGATGGTTTCCTCTGCTGTGCAAAAGCCTTTAAGTTTAATTAGGTCCCATTTATTTTTGCTTTCATCTCCTTTGCTTTAGGAGACAGATTAAAAAAGTTATTGCTGTAATTTATGTAAAACAGGGTTGTGCCTATGTTTTCCTCTAGGAGTTTTATAGTATCTGGTCTTACATTTATGTCTTTAATCCATTTTGAGATTACTTTTGTATATGGTATTAAAGAATGTTCTAATTTCATTCTTTTACATGTAGCTGTCCAGTTTTCCCAGCACCATTTGTTGAAGAGACTGTCTTTTCTCTATATTGTTGACCCTTTGTTGTAGATTAATTGACCATAAGTGCATGGGTTTATTTCTGGGCTGTCTATTCTGTTTCATTGATCTACAAGTCTGTTTTTGTGCCAGTACCATACTGTTTTGATGACTGTAGCTTTGTAGTATAAACTTAAGTCAAGGAGCATGATTCCTCTAGCTGTGTTCTTCTTTCTCAAGATTGTTTTGGCTGTTCTTTCTCAAGATTGTTTTGGTATCTTTTGTGTTTCCATACAAATTTTACAATTATTTGTCCTAATTCTGTGAAAAAAGTCATTGGTATTTTGATAGGGATTGCACTGAATCTGTAGATTGCCTTGGGTAGTATGGTCATTTTAACAGTATTGATTCTTCCAATCCAAGAACAAAATTTTGCCATTTGCAGCAACCTGGATGGACTTGGAGGGCATTATGCTAAGTGAAATAAGTCAGACAGAGAAAGACAAATACTGTATGATATCATTTGTATGTGGAATCTAAAAAATACAACAAACTAGTGACTGTAACAAAAAAGAAGCAGACTCACAGATATAGAGAACAAACTAATGATTACTAGTGGGGAAGGAAATGGGGAGGGGCAGTATGGGGGAGGGAATTCGGAAGTACAAACTATTAGGTATAAAATAAGTAAGCTACAAGGACATATACAAAATGGGGAATATAGCCAATATTTTATAATAGCTATAAATGGAATATAACCTTTAAATATTGTGAATCACTATATCATACACCTGTAACTTATATAATATTGTACAGCAACTATACTTCAATTAAAAAATTAAAAATAACAAAAAAATTTTAATAAATAAAAACAAAAAAGAAACAACTTAAGTACCAACTATAGGGGATTGGTTAAATAAGGTATATCAATAGAATGAAATACACTGTAATCATTAAAAGTGATGCAATAAAAATCTACTTAGCGACATAGAAAGGAGAGGGTTACCAAACAGAATGAACAGTATAAACTCATTTTGTAAACACAAAATACATGTATAGGTCTAGAAAGATATATGCCAGTTATTTACAGTGGTTATATCTGGTTGTTAGAATTATGGGTGATTTTTATTAATTTCATTTAGCTTATATTTTTTGTCTCCTTTGCTAACCGTATTTCCTAATGTTTTAATTTTGCAGTAAAAATTAAGCCAATGTATTGTTATTTTGACCCTTACAACTGTTTTAGATGGATTGAGAGGACTTCTTTTCCTCTTTTTTTCTCTTTAATTTTTTATTTTATTTTATAGACACTCAGGGGTTGGGAATAAATGATGGGCTTTAACACAAAGTTGACAAGGATGATGATGGAGGTGGTTCCGTTCATAAAGAAGACAGTAAAGGTCCAGGCATGCATATATAAAGGGCATGAAATGCAAGGTTACCAAAGTGATATAGGCAGCACAGGTAAGATGGATTTCCTCCTGTGCCCTTCCTATAAAAGATTAAGCAGATACCAATGAGCTTGGGATTTGCATTTCCTGATGGAGTCCAAATCAACACAAGTTGATACCTTCCCATCCCCAAAGGCCTGTAGGTTATTTTACTATAGAGCCTTGGTTGGGAGGAGGGGACAGATCCAACTGAGAGAATTTTCAATTCATTATATTTTCCCCGTGAGTCAGAAATGAGCAACCTTTTATTGCTTGAGGATCAACGTAGGAAAAATAAAATTCCCAACAGGCTTAAGTGATATGCAGCAGGTTACACAGGAAGCTAGAGGCGAAGTCAGGCTGATTTTCAGCACCATACATGTTCTACCCATGTCATCTCAGTAATTTCTGAGGAGACCTATGATGGTGGCAGCATTGACAAAGTTAATTCAAAGCGGAGAAACAAGACGTCCTCAGCCTAAGCGTCTGTCTGAATCATTCGGCGCCATCATATAGATAGATGGTTCCTAGAAGAAAAATATGGAATACGTCATGATTTTGTGTGTCATCCCTGGGCAGGGGCCATGCTAACCTCTGCATCGTTCCAATCTTAGCACCTGCCCTGCCAAAGTGAGTACAAGAGGACCTCTTATTGTCGACCATGACATGAGCTCTCTACCTTTTTCAGAGAAGGGGCAATTCCAGATTCAGTGTTTCCCTTCTGAAATAGACGATGGCACAGAAATAAAATCAATAAAATGGAAAAGCTAAACTATAGGGAGAGAGAAATAACAGAAACATAAAATTGTTCAACAATGTGATCAGCTAAAAAAGATCAGAGTAAGACTGTGTCTAAACAAAGGTGGTTAGAGCGGAGGCTAGAGCTGGGTTTCTTCACAACAGGCACTTCTTACAGGCTGAGCGTCCCCTCTGGCTTGATGATGCAGAAGACAGACTTGTGGTGAGCTGGAGGAGCCCGTTGTGCGTCTCTCTTCCTGGCTCTGCATTTAGTGAAATCAGCTATGGTGGGAGCATTTACACCACAAAATGAGCAAATGCTATAGATCAGGGCTCTCTTCCTCGGAGAACTAGTTGTTAAAGGTTTACCAGCGCATCACTGTGACAAACCACAGTAACCTTTCAGAGGAAAATCCAGAGAATATGAAGCAGTCCTGGCAGAAGTTCAAAAGTATACAAACCCTTCCCCAGCCACTTTGTCTCACTACCCCCTGCCCACTGCAGTCCCTGAAAACCCACCTCCCCAAACACTTTCTTGTTATGCCAAGCAGGAAGCTTCCCTGGGGCTCTTAGAGCAGGCCTGAAAACAGGGTACATTCTCAAGGAGAGGCAAAAGAATGAATGAAAATATGACTCCTGCCATGCACAGGGATGCCACCTCTGAGCAGAAAGTGAAACTTGAACTATCCCTTTGATCTTATAAGGAACACATAAAGGAAATTAAAAGGCCCTTAATGGCACTTGAATTTGTAAAAGAGCAAATCTCACTTCCTTTATTCTTTTTCTCCAACATCTGCAGCTCTGTCTTGAATACAATTGCAGATGGTTTTTCATTACCTTTTTTTAAATGTCTGGAGAAACAGCTCAACTTTCCAAGTAGAATTATTAAAAGAATTCAGGGCAGGATGTAAAATCTTTCACTTTTTCTAAGTCGTCAACTCTCCCTGCATTATCATAAGTTCTCTTAAGTGTAGTTACTTTCCTCCCATTTCCTCCCCTCCTGGGCTGCACTTTTGTAATAAAGTAGGCTCAAGGGACATGAGTCCTTCCTCTGATTGGGTTAGAGTAGGACGAAGGCAAGGGGGTGGGGAGAGAGAGAGAGTGACTAGGCAGCCACGTGGAAATGACATCGTCTCTTACTGTCCACTTTACATAGTTGTCATTTTTCATGCTGGTGTCTTTAAGTCTTGTATATATGACTGGCGGTGCTATCTGTAACATCCTTATAAGAACAATTAAAAGCTTAATTTAATGGCTATAAAATGTAGAGAGAAATAAGAAAAAGAATCTCCAGGTCCTGAGAAATCTTCAAAAACGATAAACTCTGTACTTCAGTGAAAAATAATGCTTTAATGTTTTCATGATAAAAGCATCCATGCATATTAAAGAAAATTTAGACTATATGGAAGCAAAGCCCCAAATAGCTAAATCCACAGGACACAGATTTTTTTGTTTTCTAACATGTCGTGTTTTCAGGTCCATTTTGGTTGGATTGTCTCTAACATCTATTGATTGTGTGCGTGCTTCTATTTATTCAGATATAGAGCAGAAGATGCAAATGGGCAGCTTTGGGGCCAAAAAAATATCTGGCATGTTTTATTTGGCCTGTGCAATATATTTATGATTTAAATTCAATTTTAACATGCAAAAATGAAGAGATTTCACATTAAATCCATATTTAGAATTTTTCTTGAAAAATTGAAATTCATTCCCAAATGTCAGGAGCTGAGAAGAGGCAGCCCCCCTCAGAAGAAGCAGGTGCTTGCCAATTTGAAAATTGTCCCAGTGCAGTTTCTTTTATTTCTTTATGCTGCCTGTTTGGCTCCTGTTGGTATTTAAATTTGATGCTCTTGATGTAGAAGTTTTTGATTTTTTAATCATTGCACTCATTTTTTCCACGTAACTTTATGTTCAGTTCTTTTCTCTAAGCAGTATCTCACTAGCCTTTCCATATGTTTTCTGTCTGTACCAGTGTACATGAAATAGTACATATCAAGTGCATAACAGTATAAAGAGCAAGGTAACTATTATTTGTAATATTTTCTTCCCATGTTTTCTATGCAAATATCCTTTTTAATAGTGGGAATCATATTGCACTTACAGTTTCATATCCAGCTTTTTTATGTGCAGCTAAGCTACCTTAGTCTTCCCCATGTGGTTACCTATGTAGGTTTTTCTTTTTCTGTCATAATTATGTCATAATAAATATCTTTGTTGCTTGAAAGCTTTTTTCTCTATTCTGCTAGGATATATTCCTAGAAATGGGCTATGCAAAAAAAGGAAGTTTAGGCAACAGTCTATGATCCAGACCTCATAGCCAAAGCCCAAAATAGCTATATCTACAGAATACAGATTTTTCGTTTTCTAGCGTGTAGTGTTTTCAGGTTCAAAGTCCTAATGAGGCTGGTAGTCTTGGAGGCCACTTTACATTTTCCGTCACAGGTAATTTCACCATTTCTTTTTCCTTCTCTCCAGTTCATCCTACCACCTTGAAATTCCTCTTGAAAAAGATTTGTCCAGAGCCTACTGTCCGGAACCTGAATCGTTTTTTTAACTCGCAGAGGCGTGTAACCAAACTAGAAGACAGGTACCACGAAACCTGGACTGTGAGGCTGAATTAAAATCACCTAAGACGGGAAGGAGAGGCCAAGGTGGCCGCTCAGACTTCCAAGCCAAGGGCACCATGGGGAGTGGCTGGCACTCACTGCCTGGAGCTGTTTACTGGGAACGTGGCGTCAAACAGCTTTTCATGTATTTCTTTCTCTGAACACTTCATGAAGCCAAAGTTTGGAGGGAAAGGGGAAATATGAAAATCTGAAACCTCATTTGAATAAATGAATATACTTAGCTAGAGCAATCTGTAATCACACTTGACAGGAGCAGTTGTTTCTAGATTGAATTTGAAACTTATTTCATTTAAAGGTATTTTTCTTAATTTCTACCTCTGGACTTTAGGATTTGATTCTAGTGATTTTACTGCCCAGGAAACTGAGAGGGGGGAGCATGAAAGTTATAGTTAGTTGCCCCTTGCTCACAGTATGTTAATATAAGTATTGATTTTTGCATCAGGGCTAGCAAAACTTGCCAAATCCTAGCCTTCTTTTGTTCAGTCTAGGAGCTAAGAAGATTTATTTGTTTGAGTATTTAATATAAGCTTCTTCCACCAAAATGTTAAGGATAGTGAGTGCATCTTTCTTTTTCATGTGTCCTTCATCTAAGTTCATAGAAGCAGTTAATAAACATTTCTTTCATAAGTGATTATATATTTATGTAATATTTATCAATGTATATGTGATACTGTTTAGAGTAGGCTCAGTTACCATGGGCATCTAAAATTTATGAAATATGTTTATTTACTTATATTTCAATGGCTTTTCATAAGAATATATCAAGTAGGCTATATACCTTTGTATAAAATTAATATAACATATGAGGAAGATAATGGACTTTTTTTCTTTTCCCAGTCTTATTGAAATATGACTGGCATATAACATTGTATTAGTTTTAGATGTACAACATGATAATTTGATATGTGTGTATATTGTGAAATGATCGCCACAATAAGTTTAGTTAACATCCAACACCTCACATAGTTACGAATTTTGTTTTCTTATGATGAGAACTTCTAAGATCTACTGTCTTAGCCCCTTTCATGTATGATACAGTATTGTTAACTTTAGTCACCATGCTGTACTTTACATCTCAGAATTTATTCATCTTATACCTGGAATTTTATATCTTTTGATCACCTTCACTCGTTTCCCCCATCCTCACCCCACCGCCAGCCCCTGGCAACCACCAGTTTATTCTCTGTTTCCATGAGTTTGGTTCTTTTAGATTCCATGTACAAGTAAGATCATACAGTATTTGTCTTTCTCTGAGTTGTTTCACTTAGCATAATGGCCTCAAGTTCCTCCATGCTGCTGCAAATGGCAGAATTTCCTTCTTTTTTATGGCTGAGTAATATTCTATATTGTATATATACCACATTTTCTTTATCCGTTCATCTGTCAATGGACACTTACGTTGTTCCCATGTCTTGGCTGTTGTACGGGGTGCAGATATCTCTTGGATATGGTGGTTTCATTTCCTTCAGATAATACCCAAAAGTGGAATTGCTAGATCGTATGTAGCTCTATTTTTAATTTTTTTGAGGAACCTCCATACTGCTTTCCACAGTGGCTGCACCAATTTACATTCCCACCAACAGTGTACAAGTGTTCCCTTTTCTCCACATCCTTGACAATGCTTATTATCACTCGTGTTTTTGATGATAGCCATTCTAACAGGTGTGAGGTGATATCTCATTATGGTTTTGGTTTGCATTTCCCTGATATTTAGTGATGTTGAGCACCTTTTCATATACCTGCTGGCCATCTGTTTCTCTTCTTTAGAAAAGTGTCTATTCACTTCCTCGGACCAGTTTTTAATTGGATTTTTTTTTTTTTTTTTTGCTACTGAATTGTATGAGTTCTTTATATATTTTGGGTATTAAACCTTTATCAGATATATATTTAGCTAACTCACAATATGTTAATATAAGTATTGATCTCTATATTAGGGCTAGCAAACCTTGACAAATCCTAGCCTGCTTTTTGTACAGTCTGTGAGCTAAGAAGAGTTTTTAGATGTTTACATGGTCAGGAAAAAAATCAAAATAATATTTTGTGACATGTGAAAATTATATGAAATTCAGACTTTAGTGTCCATAAATCAAGCTGTATTGGAACACAGCCATGCCTATTTACTTATGTATTGTCAATGATTGCTTTTGTGCTATGAGGGCATAGTTGAATAGTTGTGACAGAGATTATGTGGCCTGCAAGACCGAAAATATTTACTCTCTGGCCCTTTACAGAAAAAGTTTGCTGACTTGTGCTCTAGTGCATTTAGAGTCATAGCCTGACACAATTTAACACCCTTAGCGAGGGGTTCTGTCAACAGTAGAAGATCTAAGAGAGATGGCCCACATGACTTGAAATCAAGTGTTGGACCTATATTGGCTAAATTTGTAGGTGCCCAGGATGAAGAGAAAGTTGTTCACTGAATGTCAGAAAAAGAATTAAAAATGAATACAATAAAGGATTATGTTGAAGTGGGCACTTAGGATCTAAAATGAAATACTACAAGTACAAAATGAGGAAGGCCTGAGGGAAAGTATGGCATTAACATTCTGATGAATGTTGTCAAATGGTAGTGTTAAACAGTAACTCACATTCCAAGAGAAGCAAACACAGGCAAGCTTTAGTAACAGGGACATTCCTATCAGTTTGAAAACAATGCTTCCCTCAAGCTCAGGAGCTGAGCTTTTTGGTTCTTTGGATCCCCTCACCATGCACTCCATAAAGGCTGTTGACTCATGAGCTGATATATATGCTGGTATCTGGATTTTGGAGCTCCAAACTCTACAAAGACATGGGACTGAGGGTTCTACAAAGATAATTGTAAGTGGGGAGAAATAGATGTATGAAAAATGGCCCCCAAAGCTGGTGTGTTTAAACTGTAGAATGAAGAAGGAATAGCTTTGATGCTGTAGAGCACAGACTGGATGTGAAACAGAAAGCTTGGTCTTCAACGCCTGGCCGTGCCACTTATTAGCCAAGTACTTTAACCTATCTAAGCTTCTTTATCTAGGTTTCCTTATCTATGAAATAGAACTATCTCCTTAAGTGATTCTTGAAGGAATTAGATGAGATAATGTTAAAAGAACTTTGTAAATTCTAAAGCACAAACAGATGTGGGACACTGTTATTGATAGAAAGCGGGGCTGTGAGAGTGATTATCCTAGAGTCCTGAAGAATTATTCCATAGGGTTGTTGGATTTGTGCACTACACAAAGGGTTGCAGCTAAGAAGGCCAATGGGGGCTTGCCAAGCTGCTCTGGCTCAGGCTGAATCCATAAGGAAGACAAGAATGCTTTTCTCACAGTAAGCCATCTTCTGCTTGCCAGGACACACACCCACCCAGAAAAGGTATCTTTCCCCTTTCATTCTCATGAAGGTGCTGTGTAGATTTTGCACATTTATATGTAAATATATGACGGCATTGTATATTAAACAGTAGTCAAGGGGATAATGCTAGGTAGATGTTTTCCATTTCCTCAGTGAAGATGCAATATTTGCTGAACTTGAAGCAAGGGACAGCTCAGGCAAAGAGAAGCTCTCTGTTGATCTAAGAGAGCTCAAACATTATTAGACCACTTGAGGTGAGAATAGAATATTCATCTTTGCAAAATCTTTTAAGACAAAATAGAAAATCTTTAAGTGTCTGCCATCTAAACATCTCCCTGACACTCCTTCTGCTTCTCTGATTCTCACATTATCCTGAGATTAAAAGACTTGAAGCCTGCCACGTGGCTTCTCTCTGCTTCACTCACCAGGAAAAAATAGTGTTTCTTTTTCTTAGTTAGATTTGTATTTGTCAAACACCAAACTGTATTGCGTGGTACTAATAAATTAAAAAAAAAAACAGGAAATATTTGAAACTTTTGGGAGCTTTTATAAATGTCTTATGTCCTGTGCATAGAACTTCTTTTTTCTAACATTTATTGCTTAATCCATTCAACTTTTTAACTTAGTCTGTAAGAAATGCTTCCCATGTAGTGATGCTTCCTCTGCATTAGCAAGAAGCTGAGGTTAGCAGTGCACAGTATAGTCTGTAGGCGTCAGCAGAGGTGATACTGCCTGCTCTGAGCCAGGAGTTGAAATAAAAGCAAACAGGTAAGCCATTGGCCTGAGCCAGCTGTACCTTCCAATAATCCTAGCATGCTGATTTCTGTTTCACTTTTGGAAATCCCGCAGAAAGTGTAACTGAACATTTCTGGGCTGAAATAATGGCTTCACCCTCAGGACCACTTTATGCAGAGGACTCTGCTTTCAATATATTTTTGCAAAGCAGTGACCTTTTTATCTTCATAAATTTGCCCCATAGAGGACTATCTGTTTTTCTCAGTGATAGCAAATGGCCTACAACATGAATACTGCTTAAAATGTATTCATTGACTGAAGGAGTGCTCAAACACTTCTAATATAGAATAGTTTACATTATAAATGCTTTTATATGTTATACAAGCTTTTATAACAGCTCTGGGAGACACAGACAAATATGATCCTTGTTTAACAGATGAGGACATACTGTTGGAAGGAAGTTAAATGTCAGAATCAGAATCACACAAGTCAGTAGCTAAATCAAGTTCACCCCATTAGTCTTGGTCAGGTTCTTTTTGGGCTACTCTCTCTGAATAACAAGCAGAAAAAAACAAGTTTATTTTTGGCTATTCTGAAAGATAATTAAGGAGACACCACCACCAGATCATACTGGATGCTAAATTATATTTATTCAGTTAACCTCCTTATTGCTGCATTTTATAATGCCACATGGTTTAAAATTATTTTCAGGGACCTTCTGAGTAGAGCATAGTATAAGATAGGAAGGTCTTGACCTACTTTTTTTTTTTTTTAACATCTTTATTGGAGTATAATTGCTTTACAATGGTGTGTTAGTTTCTGCTTTATAACAAAGTGAATCAGCTATACATATACATATATCCCCATATCTCCTCCCTCTTGTGTCTCCCTCCCACCCTCCCTATCCCACCCCTCTAGGTGGTCACGAAGCACCGAGCTGATCTCCCTGTGCTATGCGACTGCTTCCCACTAGCTATCTATTTTACATTTGGTAGTACATATAAGTCCATGCCACTCTCTCACTTCGTCCCAGCTTACCCTTCCCCCAAACCTCTAGGGGTTATTCTCATTCCATCATCAACCAATAAAAATCCCCATTCATACTGAATACTTGCCCTTGAGAAATTTACAGTTGAGTCAGGGAGGCCAATTATACATATTCAAAATGGAAAATATAAGTGCAATCCCAGTGTCTAAAGCTGGTAGACACAAATGTGATTCCATGAACACACATATCCAAGTCTTCACGGCAATTGACTACAAATCCTATTTCTCCTAGTCTTTCTTCCCAAACAAATCTTGGGGTTCCCAGAGATGCACATTTGTGTCTAAGATCCAGTCTTGGTAATTGAAGCCACATTGGGTGACAAAGCCCAGGTTCTGCACCCCTGGTCTTGACAGCCCCTCAGAGGTCTCTCTCTGATAGAGGAACATGGCTCACCCAGCATGGCAACTGTCAGAGTCATACATGTGGCCACCACCAAGAGGACAGCTGGGTTGTCCCTTCCCAGGGTTGAGAATACTTCTATATTTTTCTCCATCTTTGCAGGGGAGGGAAACCACTTTGCTCAACAAATTCTTGTTGAGCATCTATTACATGCCAGGTACTATTAAATCTAGGAACTTAGGGGATAGTCCTC
The DNA here is from genome assembly GCF_005190385.1 of Monodon monoceros. Classification (NCBI taxonomy): domain Eukaryota; kingdom Metazoa; phylum Chordata; class Mammalia; order Artiodactyla; family Monodontidae; genus Monodon; species Monodon monoceros. The sequence goes on along the minus strand of NW_021703778.1, from coordinate 126,295,091 downwards.
TTCTCATGAAACTTATGTTTCTAGTGGGGGAGAGAGGCAATAAACAAGCACACAATTTTGTAAAAACAAACTCCTAAAGAAGCAGTTTACCATGAGGGCTTTAGTCGCTTTTTGATGCAGTGTCATCAGTAAAGGGCAGAGAAAGACAAGCATGTATGAGAATAATAACAAATGTTTTAAAAAATTAGAACTGATTTTGTATTCAATTTTTAGTCAGTCTAGATCCAATCAGGAGAATAAGTCGCAAAGGATTGGTTTGATCAGTTTTAATTAACCAAGTGACTTTTATCTCCTTTCTTGATTAATTGTTTTGTCCTTTTTGGTGTATTTACCCAAGCACAGTAAAATACATTAAGTATTATCAGACTCCATCTTGGATGGCCAGGAAATAGTCTAGGGCAATTTTATTTTTTAGAACTATTTTAGGCAACAAATTTATACTAGCTTCTTGAGCAACTCAAGTTTGCATTTTTTTTACTTGATAATAAGTCCATTGTCAAGATAAATTATGGAGCTTTTTATTATAGTTCAGGAATCCTTGTGTAAACCAATGAAATCCACTATATTGGGCAATTTTTGGTAAGTTGTCATATAAAACTCTTGATAAAATATGAGCAAATGAAAGAATGGCTTTGAATACTTGGAAAGACTAGATTGTCCAAAGAATAGATCACATTTTGGTATGGTAAGGACAAAAAGGCTGTTTCATTAGTCAAGAGGAACAGACTCAAGAATAGCCATTGTGTTCTGTTTAATGGGAATAGGTACTAATAACAGTTTGATCTTAATTGGTCTAATTGTGGAGGACAAAATCCCTGGGAGAGTTTAAAAAAATCATGCAATGATTCTGCATAGCTTTTTGGGAAAATAATTGGACCAGTTTGCATAATTAGTCACGTGTTTCCTTGTTTTCTGATGTCCTTGGATCCCTCTGAGTTTCTGAGAAATATCAGTAACAGCAGCTAATTGGTAGGGACCTAGAATCCCATTAAAGACTATAGATGTGTCAGAGTTTATATATATTATATATATATATATATATATATATAATGTATATATGTTTTAGTGAGTTTTGAGGCTGTATATCAAAAGTAATATTTAGAAAGTTTGATGGTCACTTCAATTCTTTGAGAAAGGCAAGTTTAGTTCAGAGACATTCATGGGAAAGGAAGAAGTTAAGAGAGCAAAAGAATTGAAGTAAAGAAGAAAGAGGCAAACAATAAATTTCAAGTTCAATGATAAGGCCTTTGACCCAACCATAAATGTTCATCCAAATGTATTAAAAGGAAACTGTCTATACTTGATGTCACCTTTTTCATCCATCGAGGGTTGGGAAAGAAGCTGAGAACTTGCAGAAATTGTCAGCTTCTGGAGGCCTTTTAGTGAGCCTAGGGTCAGATATACAGTGGTCTAGATTAGAAGATTCAGATGGAGATCCTAAGTATGTTTATGGGCAAACATGTCTATGATGTATGTGTTGGAACTTAAGAACACTATTTGTGGTTAAGAACACCTGAAATGGCCCTATTCTGTGTAGTCTGAAGGCTGGCTTTCATTGTAGTCTGTTTGAGTATATTTGGCCTCCTAAATCTGTAACATGTGGTGGTGAATTCAGCCAAGCACCTTTTAGAATTGCAGCTCACATCTGTTAGACCTATGACTACATATCAACCTGATCATGTCTGACGAGACCAGAATGTTCCAAATGGAATCTGTCAGAGGGAGGGTCAAGTTGAGTTTCACAGGGCTTTATGTAACAATTTTATACAATGAGAATTTGTAGGCATTTTGACAGATACCACTAAAATGGAAAATTGGGATAGTTTTGATTATAAAATAACTCATTTTATGTTTCAGGAATGACGTGTCAGTGACATGCTTCTTTAAATATTTCTTTAAATATTTTAACTGTAAAGTGACATTTAAAAAAAATCATCCAGTTCTCCCTGGATTATGATAGTTATAGACAGGGCAAAATTTGATGACCTGTTGAGTCTCTCAGGTAAATTTTTTACCACCCATAATTTTGTAAAGTCTGAGCCAATTTGACCCTCCACTCCCACTTGGGTTTTTTTGTTTGTTTGGTTGGTTTTTTGGTGCATAAGTGTAAAGGTCTGGAGATGTAGCTTGGAAAGGCATGAAAGGATGTGAGAAAATTTTGAAATAGTGTCTTTTTTTCCTAGTGGAGTAAATTGTTATATTATTCAGAAATCAGATTGAACAACTGTCTTTTAATGGTAGTAACAGCAATAAGGGCTATTGGTTTTGTAGAATAGCAGGCCGGTGTGTTTTCTTTTAGGATGCGCTTCAGTCTGAGTTACTGAGATTTCCTTTAGATGTTAGATTGTTTACAATAAGTAGATAATTTATTTTTTAAATTGAATTTATTTTTTAAATTGAATTTATTTTTTTAAATTTTTTATTGGAGTGTCCAAAGAAGTTAGAAAAGCCCTTTTTAAAAAAATAATATGTCAAAATCATGAACAATGTAAACTTCACCCTGCCTTAATTGTGGCATACTCATGTCAGAGCTCTCTGGGGAGAATAAGCTGCTGGTAACCAAATATTTAGAATCTATGATTCATACAGCACTAAATGTGCATTGGTTATTCTTCAGATGTAGTGATCACCAAATAATATCATGTTAGGGTTGCCATCAGGGTCAAACATGAGCCAATCAGAACAGGGTATGCTTAGAGCAGATCTGCTTATATTAGGAAGGAAAGGTAGGGTTACTGGGTTTAGATCAGAGCAGCGTGTAACCGCGTGTAGGAAGCGGACAACACAAGAATTTTATAGGTGATAATCAAATGGCCTACAGTGTTGCTTATTGTTTGGCTACCTCTAGCAGATAAACAAGGTGGATAAGCCTTAGATGAGGGGTTGAGAAGAACATAAGCAATGGGCTTATGATAAGCTCCTAGTTTTGAATAAGTACCCTTAATACCCTTAAAATGTAACCTTGTCCTGAATGCACCATGCGTGAGAAGAGGTTGGCATAGGTTGAAAGGTTCAAAGTAGGGGTTTAGTCTAGTTTTTGCTTAAGAAAGGAAGAGGTTCATTTGGCATCAGGATTCAGAAAGTGGGCATTGACACAATGGTTCCAGTCACTTGTATAGTTGACAGAGCTAATTAAAATATGAAGAGCATGAACCATGCTTATTATTTTAGTATTGCTCCTTTCATAACGTGAAGGGATAGATCTTTTTGGTTACCCAGGGACTATCTGGAAAACCTCAAAGATAATTTAGAGGTAAAAGAATATTAACAGTTTTTTAGTAAAATTTGATTTGGGGGTTTAAATTTAGGAAAGACAAGAAAAGGAGTGTATATGTATCAGGTGGTGTGATAGGAATAACGATGCAGCATTTGTAGGATGATATGGAGTGGAGAGGGTCTGTGGTGGACATATGTTATGAACATATCGCGGTGGTCCAGTCATGAGGTGATGAGGGCCCAAACAAGAATCTGTCATTGAGACTGGAAAGGAAGGAACAGACGTGCAGCGGCCAATGCAGTGAGAACTGGCAGAGCTTAGTGACTGTCTGTGAGGGGAGGCACAAGAGCAGGTGAAGATGATGTCTAGCTTTTGATCCTGGGTCACTGGGAGAGAGAAGGAAACCCGGGACAGAAATACATTTGTAGTATGGTGGAGCTGAGATTTAAAAGACAAGGAATTTTTTTTTTCTGTTTCTTTAATTTTGTATCTATATGAGATGATGGATGTTCACTAAACGTATTGTGATCATCGTTTCATGATGTATGTAAATCAAATCGTTATGCTGTATACTTTAAACTTATACAGTGCTGTCTGTCAATTATATCTCAGTAAACCTGGAAGAATAAAAACCTTATAATTTCCTAAGTGGAAAAAAATAAATTTAAATAAATAAATAAAAATAGCAGATTTTCAAGTTAAAAAAAAAACAGGCAAGGGAAAAGGCAACTGTAACCTTGTAAAGGAATCAATGTGCTTTCTCATTCATTCATTTGTCATTTCATGCCACAATGGATCTGAAACTGTTTGTAAACTTACATAGAATATGAGTACATGAGGGAACTGGTAGATGAGAGAAACAAGCATAGGAACTATCAAACCCAGATGTGATATTAGCACATAAGTTTACATACTGTAAACACTACCCTGCATGTTACTAGGTTTATAATGTAAATTTGGCTCTAGACTTCTTAGTAACCTGTGCAGGGACAGAAGCACTACCAGTAGAAGATTCCCAGTATCCATGAAAATGAATCTACTGTTTAGTAGGAGCACAGCTTTTCATGATACTGACCTGTGAATGTTTCCCTGTTGTTCACAGAAAGAGGACACAGCGATGTAACAGATGATGTAGTCTCCTGCCTGATCCCTACAGGGATTTGTGATGGAGCAAATGCATTAATATATGAATGCTGCTGGCCTTTCCCTCTGCCCTGCTTTAGGGAGTATTTTGGCTTTGTTCGTTCAGTTTCTTTTCCTCATCCAACATGTAAAGACAGTTCTGCCTTTGCAGACTTTTTTTTTTTTTTCTGGATTTTGTGGATGACTAGTTGAGAGGAAAGGGAGAGGGATGGGAAGCCAAGGCGTATATGTGAACTAAGGTTGGGAGAAGGACTCTTTAAGGAGTTCCTGGAGGAGAGGTCGGCTTGGAGGGGCCATGAGGCATGAAAGAAGCACAAGGAGAACAAAATGGTTTTAAGAAACATTACTGTTGGTTATATATCTCCTTCCAAAGGTTTGAGAAATATTAATCAGGGATTGTTTCATTTTGAAATCACAGCTGGTTGTTGGCATTTCTTCCATGGATGCTGGCACTACTCGGAGACTGGAGGCTGTGGATCCTTGTTTCATTGGGGAGATATGGGGAGGCTACCAGGTGGGATGGTGGACCTTAAGTGCTGCACTCCTGCGCTGGGCTAGACTGACATCACTGCAGATCTGAGCTGAGAGCACAGTTTCTCTCTGACAGTTAGACCAACAGCACAGGTGGCCTTGAAACATTGGAACAGGGGCCAAGCTTAAGACTTGATCCACTAAGAGTTGCAAACCAAGGGATAACGTACTGGTGTGTATTCACTAAATAAAGGTAGCCTCATCAATAACAAAACAGGAAGGCTCAAGAAATGGCAACTTGTTGGTTTCCAGGTCAATACAGATGAATGCCTTTCTTAAGACAACTCCAAGAAGTGGTATAGGCCAGATTCGCACTGCATGGTTAGGATTGTCCCATGATTATAGGACATTTCTTTGTGAGGACTGCAAAAAATTAGTATTCCTAGCCTCTCCTTCCTATACCTCCATCCCACCCCATAGAAAATTAGGGCTTTGGCTGATTAGTTTTTCCTCCTTCCCTGTTTTGTAAGCAGGGTCCTGCCTTTGGGAGACCAGTTCTTCTGAGGTTTCATAATGAGAATTGACAGGGAAGGGAGTAGGATGGTGAAGGGCTAGGGGTAGGCTGGTCAGGACAAGTCAGGAGTTCTCTACGGATTTGGGAGTTGAGAGACTCTGTAGGAACTGTAGACATGATTGTCGAACATAGGTGGCGTTTTTTTTCTGGAAGCTTTATTTATTACTTTTTACAACTTTATTGAGGTAGAGTTGATGTACAATAAACTGTACATATTTAAAGTGTACTATTTGATGTTTTGATATATGTAGACACCCATGAAATTATCGCCACAATCAAGATAGTGAACTTACAGATGAGATTTTAAGAAATATCCTGTGAATTTTGTCTTGCCTTTGCTCTATTTAAGAAACAAATGTTAAGAGTTTTCATTATTTCAAAGTTACTTTTTGGTTGCCAAACTATGTTTCTGTGACCAGGACTCCACTCAGATTCTGGGCCATTGCTTCAGTAGGGTTATGTATAATACAGAATTTAGATGGCTGTTTCTTTAACATTCTTCGATTGAAAATATAACTTCAGAAAGTACTTTTATGGCTGATGGGTGACTTGGGAGAGGGAAAGAGGTATAACAGTACAGCCATGGTTGCTGGACAGTCTGTTTGAGCCAAGGACAAAGTTTCTAATCTCTAGTAGAATGATGGATTATGTGTCTTTTGGCAAGCTCCATTCTTGTAGCTGAGCTTTGGATAAGTCCTAGACCACAGAGAGTTGAAACTTACAATATTTAGCAAAAACTTGGAGTTGCGATATTCTGGGTTGCTCTTTAAAACCAAATCCAAATGCCTTGGCAATCAGTAGAGCCAAGGGTAAAATTATGATCTTCTTATTGAAATTAGGGAGCCTGACCAGGAGAGTTGTCTGGACAGAACCACAGCAGAACCAAAATCATCCTCAGGAAACAAGTTTGAAGCTACTCTGACTTATAGATGAGCAAGAAAGACTCAGGACTCTGAATTTCTGTGGCATGGAACAAATCATTTTAGATTAGAAAATTTTAAAAGAAGATAATGTTCATTTCCCACCAAAGTCATAGAAAAATTTAAATAAAATTCTTATACAACTTCTGATTCTAAGCATGTACCTTTCTGGTTTGCTCTCCAGTAATAAATTAATTGTACATTGAATTCCCAGCTAAACCACTTAATTTGACTTACTGCATCAGGATACTTTCAACTGCAAGTAGCAGAGACCTTGGCTCAACTGGCCCAAATAATAAAGTTATTATCCCTTTTAACAAACCCACAGGTTGAGCAGCTCCAGAGTTGGTTAGTTTAGTGACTAAAAGACATCATCAAGAACCCAGGGTCTGCCGGGGGAGAGGTGGCTATTAAAACAAAATCAGGGTTCTGCTAACAAGGAAGAAGGGGGAGCAACCACATCTGTCATTCAGAATTATGGAT
>NW_021703778.1:126236211-126287883 GCF_005190385.1 Monodon monoceros | reverse complement strand
AATTAGGATCCAGCTAATGTTGTATGACCACAGCCAGGCCCGGCAACCTGAGATTGTGAATGGAAAAGTCAAGGGCTGGAGAGATCCAGAGAAGGCTGATAACGCTGGGAGGCCTACAGAGTCAGACCCTGGGGTCCAGCCTCTGCACGGGATGAAGTGAATCCAGAAGGAGGTCAGTGTTCCTAAAAAATGGAAGGAGAGGGGTATTGCCATGTGGGAATTTGGTTCAAGGTTAGCTTGAAGAAGCAGAATTCCAACAGTCGATTCAGAGGAGCAGACTCGAAGTTTAAGGTCTTGGACTTGAAAAGTTGCAGACTGGGAAAATTGCACGCGGACGGAAGTAAAAACAATCTGAGCTCTAGACACAGTCAGTTAATAAGCTATGCAAACGTAGAAAAAGATTTCACCCCTTGGAGTCCTGTCCGTGGAACAAAGTGCAATTTTAAGGTTCTCTTTGTCTTTCATCTTGCATGGTAATGGGACAGTGGTGGTACGGCTCGTAGTACTGTTGTGCTGGGGAAATTCTATATAGGAATAAAGAGGCAGCTGTCCACAGAAAATCTTGATTTTACCCTGCTAGAGGGGACATCTGTGGGCGTCTGGGCTCTTCCTGCAGTATGGCAAGGAGGACCTCAGGCCCAGGCCCTTCATCCATATGCCTCTGAACCTCAGATTTTTATATTTTGAATATTCCTTTCTCTGGACTCTCTGCATTTGAATTTTTGGAAGCCTGTTGCATCTCAAGTTTTTAGCTTTTTTTTTTTTTTTTTTTAAACAAAAAGGATGAAAGACTTAAGATAGTCTAAGGAGGAAGATTCTCTTGCTGGTGTTGCATCAGATTCTTTTCTCTGGGGGAGGCCTGCTGTTCAGGCAGCCTGGGGTGGGTTGAAAAGGTTGTAACGTGTTCTGGCTTGGGGCCCAACATTGTTGAAAAATGCTCAGAGGAGACTCAGAGCACTTAGACGTTTGGCTTTAAAACTGCCTGTGTTTAGATGTTCAAATTTGTTTAAATATTTTCTCAGAGACAATAAAAGAACTTGAATAGAAATTTTTTCCATGAAACAAAGCCTTTCCTAACCTAGGCTGACAGACTCTTTACAACAATAATAACAACCACTCTCATCTTTTTTTGTTTTTTTTTTGCTCTACGCGGGCCTCTCACTGCTGCGGCCCCTCCTGTTGCGGAGCACAGGCTCCGGACGCACAGGCTCAGCGGCCGTGGCTCACTGGCCCAGCCGCTCCCAGCGGCATGTGGGATCTTCCCAGACCAGGGCACGAACCCATGTCTCCTGCATCGGCAGGCGGACTCTCAACCACTGCTCCACCAGGGAAGCCCTAATTTTTGATGTATAATGTTTGCTAGGTCTTAGGTCCTGTTCTAAGTGTTTCACATACTTTATCTCATTTAATTTTTTCAACAGTCTCCAAACTTAGTACTATTATCCTCACTCAAAGGTGAGGAAGCAGAGACTCAGATGGCTTGAGTCTACTATATACCAGGGTGAACTAGTAAACTTCAGAGTTTAGGTTTGGCTACAGAGTCAATTTGTTTGACTTAAAAGCCTGGTGTCTATCTGTGGTATGCTGGCGAGTGTCCAACAGCCGGCTCTCTGGGAGGGGAGGGGAGGTCTGCTTTATAGTGTTTGCCAGTTTCCTGGAGTGTAAATACCCACAACCATGGCTGATTTCAAGTTACCTACTTGACCTCAACAAACATGGAGTTGGGAAGAAATACATAAAATCGACTCTTGCTGGTATCAGCCACCTCCAGCACACACAGCTTACTTTGTATGTTATATTGTCATCAAACACATTTTGGAGCCTGGAGCAAACTTGTATCACCCACGATTTAGTGACAAGGTCCCCAGTCTCTCTACTCTTCATGTACCCCCTACATTTATTTTTGGAGGGGGCCTTCTTGGGACATTGAGACAGAGTACTTACCCTGGCCAGACACTGCCCTAAAGACTTTTCTCACCTAATTTTCCCTACAGCTATTTTGAGGAGACTGCTGTTGTCTTCCTTATTTCACAAAATGAGGAAACAGGTGCTCAGAGTGCTCAAGGAATTTGGTGAAGGTCACACAGCTCACAAGTGCATGAGGTGTGGCTAGACTAAGGCTAGACCTGAGTCTATGAATCCTGATGAACTTTTAGGGAGGAACAGGGAAATAAATAAGAGGTTGGAGAGAGTAATGTTTGCCAAGCAAGGTTGGACATAGATGAAGTTTTATCTATATGATGGGAAAAAAAAAAAAGCTGTCATTCAGTGGTATCTGGGTGATAGCAAACATCCGAATGATTGGCTGTATTTCCATTTTTATGATCTGGATAATCTGGGAAAAAGCAATTGTGGTACAGTAAACATATGGAGGAATTGAAGGGTCTTGATTGAGTCCACCTTCAGCCACATCAGCTACATGATCTTGGATGTGTCCCTTGACCCTTCTTGGCTTTGACTGTCTCACTTCTAAAACAGTTGAATGGGCATCAACGGAGACAATGTAAGTGAATGGCATTTATGATCCAAATGTTTACATAATATTAAGCATGGGGGTTGAACAGACACAGCTGGACAGAAGGAACTTCCTTTTATTCACAGCCTTTGAGCTTTCAGGAAAAATGTTAAAAGTTGAGAATTAGCTCAATTATTGTATAATTTGGGGTTCAGTGATAAAAAGATGATATATAATTTCTTTCATCTTTAAGGGCTTTAAAAACTAAGTCCAAGATAAGTGTATTTTTCATGGAATTAAAAAGTTGTGAACTTATGAATGAATATCCGGAACCAGTCTTCTCCAGGAGAACTGGGTCTAGTTGTGTTATTCTGTTTCTTAGACTGTTTGGTTCTTGCTGATTTTAAGTTTAGGTTAGAAAACTACCTGAATCCAAATGGACTAAACGGTTGTTCCTGGGCCCTTCTTAGAGCTGTCACCCTAAATTCACATTGCATGGTAATGATAGGTATATCTAGCCAAAGGCTTATGAGGATTTTCTCATACATTGATACGTGCAAGTCACAAGCAGTCTTAGGTTAAGACTGATGCTTAAGGAATTAAATCCTGTACATTCTCCTTTGACGAGAAGGAATGTTGAGAAAGAAAAGTATGGCTCTGTTTCCCCACGTATGCGATAAAGTCTGAGACTTGCAAAAGAGCTTAAGTAGTACAACTTGTGTAAGAAGAATTCTTTGGGTGTAGTTAGTATAAACAGAGGGTCCTTGGCATGAACAGAGCCTAGGCAGCTGCAAAAGATTTGCTTAGAAAACCAAAAGACTAAATACTCTTAGAAGAGAGAGAGAGGAAATACCCACTAAGGTCTCTGATATTTCCTTTTTCTTTCCTACTTCTCAATAGCCTTCTAAGATTAAATATGCCTATCTATGGCTATTAAAAAAAAAAAACCCAACCAAAACAAGAAAACCTCTTCTACTTAAGAATAATCATATTGTCAGCATTTCCCCCTAATTTCCTTAAATTTAAACAAGCATGGGGGTCTCAGTTTTAGTCACAAGAAATAAATCATTTACATTCCCTTGCCTTCATATCTATTCTTTATGAAATCATTCATAAAAGGACACTGGTAGTAATTTAACCCCCGTGAGAATATTATGAGTTAATAGGAGTGATTGATGCAGAAAGGAAGTGCCTTTAAGTGAAATAATTAAAAGTACATACCAAAATCAGTTTGTTTAATATGGAAAACCGTGGTAAGCAATAATACAATGTAATAAATTTCTTTGTAGTCTTGCTATTCCCTATGATAGAGCAGCTACCCATATGCCAAGTTTCTTAAGACACGAACATGAAATTAACTGGACCTTGTTTTATATTTCCACATAATTTTTTTCAACTGGTTACGTCTTCTTAAAATAGTCCTTATTGCTGCAACAAAGTTCTCAGTTCAAAGCTGGGAAATGTGTAATGTATAATTTCATCAGGAAGTTGGTACAACTTTAAAATTTTACTACAATATAGTAGAAATACTAATTGCTATTATGTTTAAAAATATGGGATTGTCAAAATGTGACTTTTTGGACTTAAAATCAGAAAAATTTCTATTTTATTAGAAAATATAACACAAGACAATTGAACACCACAATGTGGAAAGCTATCCAGGATTATTATTAAGTGAGTAAAAGCAAGTTTTCAAACAGTACGTATAAAATGCCACCATTTTTGCACTTCTATAAATACTGTATATGTTAGCATATACATGGAGGAATATACACTAAAGTGTTAACGGTAGCTATGACTAGAAACTAAAATTATTAAAGGAAACTTTTGTATTCAATATAACATATTTCTGTAACATTTAATTTTTTTATAACAAGCATGTATCACATTTGAAACCAGGTAAACACTGTTTTTAAAATCTGTATATACAGATGGCAGATAAGCATATGAAAAGATGCTCAACATTGTTAATAATTAGAGAAATACAAATTAAAACCACGGTGAGCTACCACAGCACATCTAACACAATGGCTAAAGTAAACAGTAGTGGCAACATCAAATGCTGGAAAGGATGAGGAAAACCCGTATCATTTAGACATTGCTTATGGGAATGTAAAATGGTACCACAACTCTGGAAAACAGTTTGACAGTCTGATTTAACGTTAAACAGACACTTAGCATATGACCCAGAAATTGCACTCCTAGGACAAAAGAATGAAACTTGTTTTCACACAAACACCTGTACGTGAATGTTTTATAGCTGCTTTATTTATAATCAGCAACATCTGGAAACAGCTCAATGTCCTTCAGCTAGTGAGTGGATAAAGAAACTGCAGTACACCCGGTAAAAAAGAATAATGTACAGGTACATGTACCAGCATAAATGAATCTGAAATGCATCATGCTAAGAGAAAGAAGTCCAGCTCAAATAGCTCTGTGTTTTCATTTCTATGACATTTGGACAACAGATTAGTGGTGTCTAGGGCTGAGAGGTGGGGTGAGGGAAGTGGATGCACTGGGCAATGTTTTAGGGTGATGGAACTTTTTGTCTCTTGATTGTGGTAGTGATCATACAGCTCTAAGCTTTTGTCGAAACTCGTAGAACTGTACACCAAAAAAGCGACATTTACTGTACGTACGTTTTAAATTTATTTATTTATTTATTTTTGGCTGTGTTGGGTCTTCGTTTCTGTGCGAGGGCTTTCTTCAGTTGCGGCGAGCGGGGGCCACTCTTCATCGCGGTGCGCGAGCCTCTCACTGTCACGGCCTCTCCCGTTGCGGAGCACAGACTCCAGACTCGCAGGCTCAGTAGTTGTGGCTCACGGGCTTAGTTGCTCCGCGGAATGTAGGATCTTCCCGGACCGGGTCACGAACCCGTGTCCCCTGAATCTGCAGGTGGAATTCTTAACCACTGCGCCACCGGGGAAGCCCCTGTATGTACGTTTTTGTTTGTTTGTTTGTTTTTTTGCAGTACGCAGGCCTCTCACTGTTGTGGCCTCTCCCGTTGCGGAGCACAGGCTCCGGACGCGCAGGCTCAGCGGCCATGGCTCATGGGCCCAGCCGCTCCGCGGCATGTGGGATCCTCCCGGACCGGGGCACGAACCTGTATCCCCTGAATCGGCAGGCGGACTCTCAACCACTGCGCCACCAGGAAGCCCTGTATGTACGTTTTAAAATAACTTTTAAAACAGAAAAATGTTATTGAAAGAAAAAGATCTAATTAGTGTTTTATGAGAAAAAAATATATTTATTCACAAGTCTCTATTCATCCTGTAAATTTTCTGGGTAGAGTTAAGAGAGACTGCTTTTAAATTGACAAAGGCAGTTGCCAAGTGTGAATGAACTGTGATTCTCTTACTACTTGAGGAGAGATTGGGAGTTCAGAGCCATCACTTGCAAACTCTCTTTATAAATGAAAACTGTGTGAAGTGTAGGTCAATGCTCAGTTCTTCAGGAGTGGATGATACAGATGTGGAGGATGTACGTCCATTAAGGCTTTAACCCCCTTCACGCCTGAGGGTTGCCTTTCCCCCACCCACCAATTAGATGCAAAATGTTGTTTCATCCTACTTGTCTTAAATTCCTATGCTCCTTCTTCCTTTTATTAAAACCATGAGTATAGAAGCCCTTGAGGGCCACAGTAAGCAAGGTTCTCTCTCCTGTGACAGTTTCATGGACCCTAACTGTGTATATCTGCCTGAGCTCCAAAATGTACAATGGAATGCTTTGGTGGGCGGCGTGAGAATAATCTCTTTAGCAGTTAGCATGGTATTTGCCAAATATAAAGCAATGTTTTCAATTACATTTTTCCTTTAAGTTTGTGTGTATTATGGAAGGGCAATTAAAAAAAAATAGGAAAAAGAAGGAGGAGGAGAAGGAGAAAACAACACAAGAAAATCTGCTGGCCTGAGGCCAGAAGGCTGAATTTTTCTTGGTTGCGTTCATTTCCCAGCTCAGCGTAGAGATGAGGCCTGTCCTATTCACATGGCTTATTAATGAGTCAGGCTTTGGGTTGTAAATAGAAGGGTCCAAACAGATCATTCCAGGTAAGTAAGTCTTTAAAATGGCACCTAAGTAATGGTTAGGATGCACCAGATGTTTTTAGTGAAGTCACCACTTCACAGAACGGCTTAACCAGGAGTCTCAACTGAAGGAAGCGCCCTTCCCCAAATGCCTATCATTTTATTTCCCTTCTTGGAATAGAACACCTTCCCCACCGCCCCCGCCCCGTCGGAAAATAACATTGGGAAGCTACCATTCTGCTTATGTGATTCTGTTATTCTGTTTACTGTGGCTGCCAGATGCTTCAATTAAGGGCTAAAAGGTGGTCTTTCCAACTGAAACTACCAAGTGAATGCTTCCACGTTGAAGTCAAGGCAACAGGGGTCTATTAAGTCCTTCCCGTATACCTTGTCTTTGAAGAGATCATAGCCAGAGAGTTCAGCAGAGTGCATCACCAGCGCTTTGAACTGATCTGAGAGAGGGTGCTTCTTCCCATCATCTCTGTTTATTGCCGGCACTGCGTGGGGCACAAAGGGCTGGAGCTTTGGCTCCATGGTTGCTAGCCTGGGAACTTGAAACTTGATTCTCTTCCTGCTACGATGTGTGAACGAGAGACTGAAACTTTCTGAGGCAGAGTTTTGTCACACTAAAGCAAGGGGATTCGAGTACAGGATTTCTTGGGCCCCTTCCAGTTCTAAAAGGCAATGAGTCTATGAAATAAGAGGAGAAAAACATATGAAACCCAATGAGATCAAATCAGTAATGGAGTTCAAGGATACATAATGCTCAGGACGGTTCCTGAATCATGAACTCACCTGTTTATCAGGATACTGCTCATTGAATATATAGAATAAAAATTAAAGAAGTGGCAAAGAGGTGACGAAGGACCCTATTAAAGGACAATTTAGAAGGATGGAGATGTTTAAAATTCTAGGACACATGGTATAATGATGTTAAATACTAAAGCTTTTGAGGTAGTCTGCCCAGGTTTGCATTTTAGCCTCGGTACCTGGTAGCTGTGTATCCTTAGCTAAATTGCTTTTCTGGGCCTCATCAGAATGTAAAAAATTCATCAGATGTAGGGCTTCCCTGGTGGTGCAGTGGTTGAGAGTCCGCCTGCCGATGCAGGGGACACGGGTTCGTGTCCCGGTCCGGGAAGATCCCACATGCCGCGGAGCGGCTGGGCCCATGAGCCATGGCCGCTGAGCCTGCGCATCCGGAGCCTGTGCCCCGCAACGGGAGAGGCCACAACAGTGAAAGGCCCGCGTACCAAAAAACAAACAAACAAACAAACAAAATTCATCAGGTGTAAAAAGAAATAATAATATTTTCCTCAAAGAGTTGCCATGAGGATTAAATGAAGTAATGCATGCTTGCCTGGATCATGAAACATTTGAAGTAGATTGCCAGTACTACTGCTGCTACTACTACATAGAGTATATAGTGAACGATAATACTCCAGAACTACATAGAGCAGTGGATGGTGGTAGTGGGACGGCACTGGTGGAGTGACTAAGGTACCAGCCTTGGCATACAAAGTCTAGGGTATTAGTTCAAGATAACACAGAAGCAAAGAACGTGCCCACAAACAAATTCCACAGTGTCGGTGCCACTGGGCATGTACTACCATTTACTAGCTAGGCAACTTTTGGCCATGTCTCCCGACCTCTCCAAGCCTCGGTCTCCCCTGAAGATACTAATGCTTGCCTCTCGGGATGTTGGAATGAACTACATGAGATAATGCATGTGAAATCGTACACTGTAAACCACAAACTCCTCTGCTGATGTAAGGATTGTTATGACCTAGTAAGATAATGAATGAAAACCTATGACAGAAGTCTTTCTAAAATGATACATCCGTTTCTCTGACATGTCTTTGCTTTTTTTTTTTTTTTTTTGATGACATCTACAGGAACATGTATTACTGATAGATAAAACATTAACTGTCTGTGGCGCTTTATCATTTTTACCTGCTTTGTGTAACCTCCTTTCATTCCCACAACCTGAAAGGTGCGTAAAGCTATCTGTCTTCATCCTGACCCTGTGCTTAGTTCTAATCCGCGTCTTCCTCCCCAGCTGCCGTGGTCTGGCCTCTGCTCCCCCCCACCCTTTTCACTCATGCCATGTAGTTATTATTGCAAGCAGATGTAAGAATAATATCCAGTGCTCCTCTTGAATGGTAAGTCAAGGGAAGCCTTTGAACAAGGAAGGCACATATTCAGGTATTTTAGGAAGCTTACTTAACAGCAGCTGAACTCTGACAGACTGGAACTTGTGAGCTAAGACTGGGTGGATTAGAGTGTTGTTTAACGACAAGGAGAGGTGGTAAGTGCCTGGACTTGAGTGACGGCAGGGAGGATTGGAAGGGCGTAAAAGACTGGAGAACAGGAGGCAGGAAATAAATCTACAGAATTTTATTCGTTCAGTAAATATTTATGGAACATTTACCATGTGTCAGGTATTACATTAGGGACAGGGAATACAGCAGTGAGCAAAACAGACAAAATCTTGATCTCTGTGAATCTGTGGTCTGTGGCATTTGTCAAGTAATTGGATGTACATGGAAAGGGAAAGCGAGAAGTCAAATAGAGGCAGCTGAGGTTTCGGCTTGAGTGTCTGGGGACATGGCGTCACAGTTGACAGCAATGAGAGGCAGGAGGAGGACTGGGTTGGTGTGAAAGGTGACACATTCGTTTTCAGCACAGTGAACTTGGAGAATTGCTATCGAATTAAAATGCTTTCCTGAAAGGAAATGAGCTCAGGATTAACTCTTGGGTTCTGTGACTGGCACCATGTGATCCATGTGGAGTTGTACAGTTTAATCAATGTTTCTTTTTTTTTTTTTTTTTGCGGCACGCGGGCCTCTCACTGTTGTGGCCTCTCCCGTTGCGGAGCACAGGCTCCGGATGCGCAGGCTCAGCGGCCATGGCTCATGGGCCCAGCCGCCCCGCAACTCGTGGGATCTTCCCGGACCAGGGCATGAACCCGTGTCCCCTGCATCAGTAGGCGACTCTCAACCACTGTGCCACCAGGGAAGCCCTTAATCAATGTTTGATTCCCAGAGACCCCCAGATTAGGCTGGAGATACTTATTCCTGGTCCTGAATTTTAGGAGGCATTTTTCTTGTAAACCTTATATGAGAAAATTCATTAAAATAGTATCGTTAAGTGTAGCTTTATAAAAAGATACTGAAATGTTTATCAAGTTGATTTTTCTCATAAAGACCTTCCATAAAAGTTGAAAGCATAAAATTAAATCTTAACTCATTCAAGGTATTTTTTGGAAGCAGTAAGATAACATAACCCTACTGCATTGTTTTCTGATGACATAATTTAGTACAGTGAAGTAATGTAGAGAATATATGTCCTGTAGGCTGTGTTTCAAATATCAGATGTATCTGGGAAACTACTGCTGAGGGTGGATTTTGGTTAATTTCGGATCAGATTCTCTGCCTGGTACCTGACACAGCAATGTTCAGTGTGGCAAATCAAAAAAAGCTCTGGAGGCCACAGATAAACACTAACAGAGTTGGACTGCCTGGGTTTGAATTCTGGTTTCAACCCTTGCTGGCTTAGTTTTTGGTCAAGTTGCTTAATCCCTCTCGCCTCAGTTTCTTTATCTGCAAAATGGACGTGTACAATGGATTAATGAAATCATTCTTATCCAGTCCTTAACTAGAACCTGGTACATTATAAAGGTTCAATTAAGGCTTGCCATGATTATCTTTGGCTTTAGCCATTGATAGCCATTAGCATTGGTCTGACTCATGCACTAGCATTGGTCTGACTCATGCACTAACTTCTAGAGGAAGTGACAATGACCAGTAGGTCACATGCGGCAGAAACAAGGTGATTCAATTCTGTAAGAAGCACAGGATGTCTAGGAAAGCAGCACAGATGAAGCCAAGGACAACAGCCTCTGGAAACACGGCCACAGCCACTACCCAATGAGACAGCGCACACTGAGATCACTCCCGGGCAGTCACTCAACTCATTAGAAGTTGACCAGCCCTTATTTATTCAGCATTGTGTTAGACAGCTGTGGGAGTCTTAAAGGAAGTGAAAAGCAGGACCTTTGAGGAACTTACCGTCTGGGTAGGGAGAGAAGTCTTTGTGAAGGAGCTGCATGCTGATGTTATGGTAATTAAATGCTCACTTGTACTTGGGGTAGTCACAGGAGGAAAGGGAACAGTATTGGCCTTTCTGCACTATTCTTTCTATAGGCATCTAATGCCATCAACCGGAATACCTTCAAATATAATCAGCAGTGGGAATCTTGTCTACCGACATAAAAGCCACACCTTTTAATTTCTACTTTCCCCGCAACAATCCAGAATATAATTAATATGTGAAGAAGCAGGGAGTGGGTTGTTCGGGAAAAAGCACAGGAGTTAAGAAAGATTTCTTTACAACAATTTTTCCCCCTTCAAATCAACAGCGGTTTACTAAACAGCCCAGAGGGTTGTAGCAGGTACTGTGCTAGACCCATGAGATTTAGAATATGAGGAAGATCCGATCCTGCCCTCGAGCGCTGGTTCACATTCTAGTGGCCGGGTGGGACTGTCAAGGCCTATCTCTCTTTCCGTGCTCAGGCTTGTGGTAAAGACAGTCTGAAATAGACATTAGAGGGCATAAGAAAAAAGAACACAGAAGAGTGCCATTACAACCAGATGAAGGGACAGACATTAAAAGGCCACTTCAGTATTTTCAGTGAGGAGCTAAGACAGGAGTGTGCCCAGGTGTCACAGCCACGCAGAGGAGAGGTTCTCTGCCAGAATTTGGGGAGGCTGCCCATGTGATGTGATGTCTGCACTGAATCTTGAAGGGAAGGAGAGACCATCAGGAGATGGGCAGGGTGTTCCAGTCCAGAAACAGCATGACCAGAGGAACACCAGAAGGAAAATACTTGTGTGGACGGGGAACTAGAAACAGTTGGGTGTTGCTAAAGGTGTAAGCAGGAAGGGGCAGGAGATGACAGATGAGGCCAAGCCATGAGGGCCCTTCCAGATTAAGATTCACCCTAAAGGTGAGGAAGAGCCACCAGAGGGTCTTAGACAGGAATATGTGATGGTCAGATTTGTGTTTTAGATACACATAGAGGAAGGATTTAGCAAAGTATCTGTTAGGATTGGGTACTGCTGTGTGGAACAGTGCTTAAGCCAACAGGGTTTGTTTTCTAAGTCTGGAGGTAGGCAGTTCCTCACTGGCTAAGACACTCACATCCGTGTTGTCTTTTTGCTTTGCTATCCTTGTGTCGTCACTGTTGTCACCTCATGGCCAGAAGATGGCCGTCTGAGCTCAAAACAACACATCTGTGTTTAAGGACGCAAGAATAGGGAAAGATGCTACTCTTCCCTTTAATCACCAGTGTAAAAGCCCTCCCAGGGACCACCACTTTGAGCAAACTACTGGTGGTCATGTTAGGACTATACTAGCTGGCCACCTCTAGCTGTAAGAGAAACTGGGAAATCAGTGACCTTCTTACTTATGTAGTAGATTTGGGCAAGGGAGGAGGTTGGGAATAAGTGGTAGTTATTAGGTATGGTACGTAGCTAACCTGTAGTTTCTGCCACAAAAGCTAGCAGGTGGGAAATAATGAGGACCCCAAACAGGGCAATGGTAATAGAGAGGGAATGGATACTGTTGCCATTAACTGAAATTGAAAACTCAGAAATTCTGAGTAGTGGATCTCATTCTCTTAGATGTTGGTCTGAAGTATCATCCCAAGAGGATATTCAGCAGGGAGTTGGATATAAATGAAAAACTCAAGTGAAGACTTAGGGCTTGGGATATATTTGGAGGTCATTCAAATGTAGGGCATCCCACCCACATTGTAATGACCTTCAAATATATCCCAAGCACTAGGAATTTCTAAGTAGTGAATGGTTTTTCATAGGCCTAACATAATTTTCAATCAATCCTGAGTCTGTGGAGATGTGCGAATTTGCACTCTATTTTCTCTACCTGCTAAAACGCCCAGCCTGGAATTTAATGGAGAGTAAAGTCATGTAGAGAATCACTGTGTGCAACAAGAACCAGAACATTTTCTGCCAAGGCCACCTCCAATACAAACATGTACACACACCAGTCCGTGCTATACATAGAACTTGGCCTTGAATACTAAAATCTATTTGCCATACCATGGAACAAATGTGTTTTCATTCTCTTGATTAAAATAACAGGAAATGTCATCATTCTTGAGGTCATGGTATTTATAACAGAAATATAACCACAAGTGTATATATATATAAAACTTTGGAGACTCTTGCCGAGGTCTATTGGCAAGGCATCTGGTACCATCCCTGGCTTGGGATAAAAACTCCTGCACTTGAGAATCTTACCTCTCAAGCAATTACTCTGAAGATCCAATCCAAGAGGACTAAAAATGTCTAGAGAAGAAGTCCTCTATAACTTCCAGCCTGGAAGGGCCTCTACCTCTTTAGCTAGTCTGGCAGGTCATGGAAATTCTACTCTGGAGCTGGGGATGCAAGAGAAATATTTTTTTCAGTATTTACTTTGACCAGTGAAATAGCTATGACAGATTTTTTTCTTTTCACCAAGACCCGAAGTGACATTTTAAAGGAGAAACCACTATTTGGGTACCACAGAGTCTTTTAAAAACAATATTAGAATAAGAGCTCAAAGGAGTGTCTGCTCAAGCACTGCTGTCCAAAGCTTCATATTCCAAAAAGAATTCGGCCACTTTAATGCAGACAGGAGTCAGGACTGCTTATTTCAGCCTCTTCCCTGTTGGATCTACTTCTTCCTATTCAGATAATATCAGATCCAAACCTAGTGACAGCCTCTCAGTTCAAGGGCATTTTTTGCCCGTTTTGCTGTTAAATGCATGCTGAATTGCAGCATTGCTCCTTTTTTTTCCCATATTTATGCTTTGTTTTTGCAACTGCTTATGAGATCTGTAAGGTCAAGGGTCACATCTTGAGCTCTGTTATTTCTTGCAGAGTTGTGTTTGTCGTGGTAAACTCCCAGGAAATAGTTGCTGAATGGACGCATGAATGGAAGAATGACAAAAACTGGAGAGCAGTGGTAGGTGAGTCGCTAGGCAGCCTGGTAAAGAGGATTACAAAACTCAGGTCAGATTAGCAGGAAAGGTGGTGTAGGGACAAGAATGTTTCATTTGAGCTGCAGACATGGATCCTAGGCCTAGGTTGCCTTGCTTGGCTTCACTCATTCAACAAATATTTCTTTAAGGGTCTTCCAACGAGCGAGGCTGGAGTTGTAGCAGGCCCTGAATGAGATCAAGTCCCCTCCCTCCGAGTGTTGTAGTGGTAGGGAGGGGGCTATGAGGAGACCAGGGATGGCAGGAGATACGATAATGACAAGCGCTGGGCACATGGAGCAGAGAAGGGGCTTCTATGTTAGACTGGTTTCCAGGAAAGCTTCCTGAAGAGAAGGGTTTTGATTCAGATCTTGAATAAGCTTTTGGCTAGATGAGATTGATTGGAAAAAACATTATAGGTAGAGGGACTAGCATGTGGGGATGTTCCAAACCATATAATAGGAGGTTGCATTTGAGAACTAAAGTCTCAGCTGAAAGGCCAGTGGTGGCCAGAGCTGAAGTTAAAGAGGTAGTCTTGAGCTGCCTTGCAGAGGGCCTTGTGGCAGTGTGATTTAGAGCTAAAGAGCAGAGGTTTAGAAATCAGACAGAATTGAGTTCAAGTCACAGCTCTTATACTTACCAGCCATGTAGCAGTAACTGTTCTTTTTTTTTTTACCCAGAAATCAAGTCTTGATTTCTCTAGCACAGTGTCTGTCTAGCTCTATCACTTATCTGTTGCTGCATAACAAATTATCCCAAACCATAACAGCTTAAAACAACACGGCTTTATTAAATTCTCAAGTACCTGTGGGTCCGGAATCTGAGCCCTGCTTAGTGAGAGTCCTCTGCTTCAGGTTCTCTCACAAGGCTGCATTCAGAGCGTCAGCCAGAGCTAATGCGCCATCTCAAGACATGACTGGGGAAGGATCCACTTCCAAGCTCACTTACATGATTGTTGGCAGTGCCTTACGGATGTTGGCCATAGCCTGCCCTCAGTTCCTTGCTATGTGGGCCTTTCCAGCATAATGGCTTTCTTCATCAAAGCCAGGGAGAGAGAGTCTGCTAGCAAGACAGATTTAGCCTAATCATTGAAATGATTTCTTATCCCTATTGCCACATTCTTTGGTTCAGAAGTTACTAGGCCAGCCTACTACTGCAGGGGAAGAGATTATGCAAGGGAGTGAACATCAGACACTGGGGATCATTGGGGGCCATCGTAGGGTCTGCCTGACCCACTAACTTATGGCTTATCACCACTAAATAAATGTTAACTATTATTCTTCTCAGTTGAGAGATTTGCAAAAGCTACAGAAAGCCAGTGAAGGATTTCATATCAAGGAGTAACTTTAGGTGACCTTGGGCAAGTCAAGTCACCTCATGTCTTTGAGCTTCTAATTCCTCCTCAGTACAATGAAAATATCTGTCTCCAAACGAAAGAACATGTATGCAAACACAAATACATTTTTGTAACACCAAATATACAAAATCTCCACAGTCTGAGGAAGCAAACTGCTTTGGGGCAATTTTCCATTTTGTGTTGATTCTGTGAGTCTCACAGTCTGATCTTTTCAAAGTTTTCAGGGCTTGTCCCTGTGGGCCGGTAAGGATTTGTATAACTGGAATAAACACCCACAAAAAGAAATCTGTTTTTTGAGCATCCCTTAAGGCATTTCCAAAGGTTTGCTTTTCCCTTCTTTTTAAATACCTTTGCTTCCAAGGACCCCCATGGGGGTCCCGAGAGAGAAAACAGTCTATCTGGGAAATATCAAGCTCTTGGTAGTAAAATTGGTAATAAAATCTCGTCGGGCTTCTGGAGCTTCGCAGCGGGGATGTTTATGGTAGATGGGGTTCCCGAACACCCTCGCAGCTGGTTTGGAGGTTGTGCAATTTCCAGTCCCGCGGAGAGCTCGGGTTACCACCTCCGTGGACGCTGTCAAGGGCAGCTTCCATGCCCGCGAGGAGCGGGCGAGAGACCCGGGGTCCCTCCACCGTGGCGCCTGACCCATTTCTGCTTGGTGTCCAAACTGGATGCCTCATTCCATGCCCCAAACAGAGCTGATCACACACCGTCGCGTTTCATGGCCTCCCCGGGTGCGGTTTTCCCCGGGGAAGGTAAACAACGCTCTTGACCCGAACTGGCAGGCATTTCGGCCCGGTGGCCCAGTCCTCCCGTGCGGTCCAGCTCTCCAGGGAGGCGGCCTTCGGGAGGGGGACGGAATTTAGGAGTCAGCCCCCCGGCTTCATACAAAGGCGCGCTTCTCCGCAGCGTCTCTGGGTGGAGCGATGAGGCCGAGGAAGCTGTGGCTGCGACACAGCAAAAGTGCCTTTTGCTTCTTGGCCCGAGAGCCAGACCTCGAGGGCGAGGGGCGCCCGGCACCCCAGGGCAGGGCACATCCTCGCCTTGCCAGCCTGGCGGGGCACTTCGCGCCAGCCAGCAGCTTCACAAGCTGCCGCGGGTCCCCCTTGGCGCTGAGGTCATCTCCTGCAGCGCTGCTGCCTTCGGACCATGCGGGCCATTTGGTCCCGGAGGCAGGAGTCGCCGGCACCCCTGGGCAGCCCCGAGAGGAGGGTGAGGGTGACCCCGCGAGCTCTCGGGGAGCGGAGGCGGAGGAGAAGTGGTTCCGACCACCCCTGGCCGGGATGTTTCACCCCGCCAGCCCCGCCGGTCCGGTGACCACTGCCTTAGAAAACTTAAACGAGAACCAGATGTGGTGGCCGCTGTCGAACTTTCTCAGAACTGGCGATTGGTCCCGGGGCCAGGGCCGCAGCCAATCATCGCTCTGGGAGGGCCCGGAGTTCCGCCCCGCCCGGGACCCCTCCGGGATCCAGGTTGGAGGCCAGCGCGGCGGGGCTAGTGCGCTGGCTGGCGGGGCAGGGACGCGCTCTGCCGCGGGACAGCCCAGGGCCGAGAGAGCATGCGGGGGGACCGGGCGGACGGGCGGCCCGCGCTGCCGCCGCCGCCGCCGATGCTGCTGCTGCTGCTGCTGCTGCTGTCCCGGGCCGCGGCGCTGCACCCGGGCGAGCTATTCCCCTACGGGCAGTCGCGAGGGGACCAGCTCCTGCAGGAAGGCGACGACGAAAGCTCGGCTGCCGTGAAGCTGGCGCTTCCCCTGCGCTTCTATGAAGCCCAATTCAGCGAACTCTACGTAAGTTTAGCTTCTTCCTGGTGCGGGATTCTGCAGATTTCTTGCAGCTTCTGAACAGGCGTCAGTGTAGTGCGGCTCTCAGCAAACCCCTGCCTTTCGAAGGGAGGAAATAGTCCGCACAGTCGGCTGTCCCCGAGCGCCCTCGGGGTGGGACCTGGCTTTGCAGCGATGCTGTTGTCGGACCCACTGCTTTTCCCTGCTTCAGGGGGGCGGGGGGAGGGGGTAAGAATTGTTCGCAGCCGCATAAGAGTCACAGGCAGAAAAGAAGGTGGGATTGCTAAGCCGGCCAGTGGGGTTTCCAGTTAGGACAGCGAGGAGGCTGTGCACTTCTGCAGAGTTGGGTGTTCCCTCCTCCGACCCGTAGCTTTTTTCCAGGGTTGTGCGGGAAATGAGAAGATAACGTGAACGAGTTTTAGGGCTCCTGGACCTATTGCACCGCGCTTGTGGGGTAGGGGTGACGGGTGGGACGCCGGTTGAAGTTGCGCTGGTCGCCCTGAACCAGGAATCGGGCTCCCAGCCGATGGGGAAGGGGGAGCTTCATGCCCGGGGCGGTTCCCTTCCCTCTTTACGGAGCCAGGGTGGGCGCTCGCGTCCGGACCTGTGGTGGCCCTCCTTGGGCTTCCTGCAACGTACGCGACCGTCACATTTTTGTCCCGCTCGTCCCCCAGGTGGTCACCAACGGCATCATCTCCACCCAGGACTTCCCCAGGGAGACCCAGTATGTGGACGATGATTTCCCCACAGACTTCCCGGCCATCGCTCCTTTCCTGGCCGACATCGACACGAGTCACGGCAGGGGCCGGGTCCTTTACCGCGAGGACACCTCCCCGGCGGTGCTGGGCCTGGCCGCCCGCTACGTGCGCGCAGGCTTCCCGCGCTCCGGCGCGCACTTCGCCCCCACCCACGCCTTCCTGGCTACCTGGGAGCAGGTGGGCGCCTACGAGGAGGCCACGCGCTGGGCCCCGCCCTCGGGAGAGGTAAGCGACTAGGGATGCTTGCTTGGCCTCTGTGCCAGCCGAGGAAATGGGCTTGGATTCTGGGCTGGAACCCAGGGACTGGCTTGAAATTTTTCCGGAGTCTGCTCTCCCGCTAAATTTGATGTATAGTTTGGCGGCACCAGGGCTGAAGTGGCTCGGAAGTGAAGAAGGCTGTTTTCTCCAAGCTTTCTCTGAGGGTCTGAGAGGTCACTCTTGCAAGGAGAACTGCTTAAGGGATGTGAGTGCCCCAGTGCAGATGCAGAAGGGGTTTATGGTTTGATTGTTTTTAGAATCACCTCATATATACAAGAATTATTTCTAATTATATGTTCATTGAAGGGAAAACATCAGGAAATGCTGGCAATTTTTAAAAGAACAACCATTCATTTTCCTGCCACTCAAAGATAACCACTGTTAAACAGTTTCTTGTGCATCTGCCAGAGCTTTTTCCTATCCATATCTGTATCTATCACCGTCTATTAATGATGAGTTCACATTGCACATACGGCTTTGTAACTTTTTTTCACTAATTAGTAAATTGCGAATATGTTTAGCTGTCAATAAATATACTTCTACAACATCACTGTTAATGTTTGCATATATTCCATCCAGTGGATTTCTCATTGTGCCCAGTGGTCAGCAAGGTTATTTCCAATTTCTCATCATTATAAATTTGTGAAGCACTTTTTCTTTCTTAAGCTAAATCTTTGTACCATGTCACTAGTTGACATTCCAGGAAGCAGAATTGGTGGGCCAGAGTGATGCATTTTTTATAAGGTTTTAATAGCCTTTGCCAAATTGCCCTCCAGGTACCAGTTCACATGCTCCGTACTTTACAGGAGACTGCCCTTGATTCCTTGTATAGTCTCTACCTGAGAAAGTGAAACAACATAAGCGCCCAGTCATTAGGCTTGGCAGCAACATTTGAGGTACTCCAAATGGACATCAGGTGGCGCCAGGGTGGCTTGGCAAAAGGGGAGCTGCCTCACTCCTGGGGTAGGTAAGGGCTTCCTCCTATGAAATTAGACCTGAATCTAAAATGTCAACTCTAAAGGCTGAAACTCTTTGAGTTTATCTCTATTTTAACTCATCAAAATGATTCTTAGCTATAGAAAGATGACACATATCCTCCGTAGGTTCAGGGAGATTAACTAGCTTGCCCGCTCTCAGTGAGTGATTCAAGATGGTGGCCATTCTTATTCTGTGCTCCCTGAGTAAGAGGAATATTTCCTAAAGACTTTACTAAGCAAAGAAGATCTAGAAATAAAAATCATTTGAATTGATTTTTGCCATTCATTTTATTTTGGGTCAGGCAACATCTAGTTTTGTTTATTACATAATCTTTTAATGCATAGGTTTGACATTTCAGTTATTCAATTCAACAGAGTACATTCAATTCAAATAAATAGACTGAGCACCTTCTTTTTAAAAAAAATTTAAATTTTATATTGGAGTATAGATGATTAACAATGTTGTGATAGTTTCAGGTGCACAGCAAAGCAACTCAGCCATACATATAGATATGTCCATTCTCCCCCAAACTCTCCTCCCATCCAGGCTGCCACATAACATTGAGCAGAGTTCCCTGTGCTGTACAGTAGGTCCTCGTTGGTTATCCATTTTAAATATAGCAGTCTGTACATGTCAGACTCAAACTCCCTAACTATCCCTTCCCCCCTGGTAACCATAAGCTTGTTCTCTAAGTCATTTATACAATGGAATATTACTCAGCCATTAAAAAGAATGAAAT
This sequence comes from Monodon monoceros, assembly GCF_005190385.1. Lineage (NCBI taxonomy): Eukaryota > Metazoa > Chordata > Mammalia > Artiodactyla > Monodontidae > Monodon > Monodon monoceros. Next base: position 126,268,494 of record NW_021703778.1, on the reverse strand, counting down.
AATGCCATTTGCAGCAACATGGATGGACCTAGAGATTGTCATACTGAGTGAAGTAAGTCAGAAAGAGAAAGAGAAATATCGTATGCTATCGCTTATATGTGGAATCTAAAAAAAAATGATACAAATGAACTTATTTATAAAACAGGAACAGACACAGACTTTGAGCACCTTCTTTGTTCAGGGCATTGGTCTAGGTGGAGGGTTGGAGAAATGAATAAGGTATGTTGCATTCATTAATTCACTTTTGTCCATAAGTTTAAAAAGCATTTAAAGTTTAACATACCTATAATACAAAGTTTAGAAAATAACGTTTATAATTTTACTAACCAGAGGTCACCACTGCTAGTATTTTATTGTGTTTTCTTCCAGTCTTCTTTTCTAAACATATATCTTATATGTGACATATTCATATATGTATGTGTATATAAGTAATTTATATTTAAACACAGTTGAGATTTATTCATCCAACAAGCTTTTTTGCACTTACTGTATGTCAGGACATGTAGAGACTGTGAAAGGACACATTCTTTGCTCCTAAGGATGTCATAGTTTGATAGGGATATTGATTATTATTCAGTATGATAAGTGAAGTAGCATCTTGACTTAAGGAGACTAACTCTATCCCTCCCTTGTTAGGGGACCTGATCTGGGAAAGTTTCAGTGAGCAATTGTCTTTGCATCTGAGTTGAGTAGAGTAGAACATTCCCAATAGAAGAGGTAGCATATGACATATCACCCATGGACTATATTGTATAATGTGTTTGGGGCATTCCATGTGGTATCTTATTACTGAAGAGGAAGGGTGGTGGGACATGAGGCTGGGAAGGCCATGGAGCAGGGGCAGATCATGCTATGCTAGGAGTTTGGACTTGGTTCTTTGGCACTGGGCAGCTTTTGAAGAATTTTAAACAGAAGGGTTTTGTTGTTTTTTTATTTTTTTTATTTTTTGCGGTACGCGGGCCTCTCACTGTTGCGGCCCCTCCCGTTGCGGAGCACAGGCTCCGGACGCGCAGGCTCAGCGGCCATGGCTCACGAGCCCAGCCGCTCCGCGGCATGTGGGATCCTCCCGAACCGGGGCACGAACCCGCGTCCCCTGCATCGGCAGGCGGACTCTCAACCACTGTGCCACCAGGGAAACCCTGTTATTTTATTTTTTAAAGAGAGCTCTTTTTGATTGTATTGAGAAGGTAAGGGTTCAATGGAAAGACTGACTACTTAGACAATTATTATATATGTTGTTTATTCAGGATATCTTGTTAATTCTTATAATAACATTTTATCATGCTGTCTTCCCACAACAGTGCTGCATGTTTAAGATAAGTACAGCAAGACTTATTGTTTGCCATTACCTAGTAAGTTAAGGCAATTGTCTAGAATTCTGTACGTAGTGAGGCAAAGGCAGGTTTAGAATACAGATTTCTTGATCCTTAGGTTTCTGTTATTGTTGCTTTTACCCAGACTTTTCATGCAGGACCCATTTCCTTGGCACAAGTGATGTAGGTAGACACAACAATAGTTGTACCTTTTCCAAAGACTTCCAATAAATGAGGTTTTTTTTATTGTCTCAATGTGATCTTTGTACCAGAAGAGTCCTTGGAACCATATTTCATTCAAAGGAAGAATGAATTTGGAATGAAATTTTCCAAGGACACTATCAACTCCTTATTACTTCCAAATTAGTATTCCAGTGCTCTTAAGTGAATTCAGCTGCATCTAATTTTTTCAACAGAGAAAAACAACGTTGAGCTGAGTGAGAGGAATCGGAGAGAGTAGCAGTTGCACAGAATCTCTGGGGTGATGAGGTCACACTAGAGCTTTAGTATTCCAATTTTATCAGGGCTTATTTGAAACTGAAAATTATAATACAGACAAGGTGCCTTTAATGACTTTTCTCAGTTTCATCTGCAGCGTGGGAACAATGCTTCTGATGTGAAGATAATGACAGTAAAAGACATTTTGAAAGAAGTGGTTTATGAAAGGTTATCCAGTGACTTTGGAAGCAATGATCCAGCCTCAGTCTTAGTTTCCTAATCTGTAAAATGAAGTAGCGATGCCCACCTTACAGGACTGTTGTGAGAATTCACTAAGGTGACATTTTAAAGTAGCCATTATGGTGCCTTAGACTTAGCAAGTGCATATGCCCAGCCAATCTGTGTTCCCCTACATTGGGTTGATGGGACCAGATTCTGGTTCTTTTATTTCTCTATTTCTCTGTCTTGTAAGGATGCTGTGATGTAAGTCACTTAAGGACTCTTGAAATACAAGCTTTTCTAAATTGCAACTTCTGTCTAGGCCTTTTTATGGTGGGGGCAGAGTGGGGGAAGATTTGTAGAATCCATCTCTTACTTTTCTAATTAAAATCAATCTTCAGACATTGCCATATGCTGAGTTGGCTTCAGAATTTGTTTCATTTAGAAAGGAGATATTCTGTTTGGAGAGAGGATGTTTCTTTAATTACCCACATTGAAGTTTCTTCTGAATACTTTGAAGAGCTCTGTGACATGAGTTCTCGTTTTAATAATTCTTTGGACATAGATTTTGGCAAGCAATAATCAACTTGGCTTGAAGGACTGTGTGAATTCTACATGGCCTTCTTAAACCTTGGCATACTAACTTCATGTTGCAGAGTTACTGGAAACGAAGATATCAGAGGAATGACATCTTTACCATTTAAAACTATTTCAGATGTTGCCCTTTCTCGCCGTGGATGTTCGTGGTGGGTGTGACAGGATGTGGTACCTGATATTGCAGGAATGTCAAGGTGTTACTGCATCTAAAAACATATCACCAAATGGTGTTTATCAACTCACTCAATCTGAGACTCCTTGAACAGTCATAGGTACTTCACAGAGCAAAGTCACAGTATTGACCTTCAAAGAACTTATGGGCAGGAGACATACTGCCCATATGTTTACTTTAGCTGTGTTTTTTTTTTTTCGGGGATGGGGTAGGTGAGACTGTTGTTTTGTTGTTGTTTGAAGGATGAACGGGGATAGGGAACTGGGCTACATAGATCTGTGTGGTATGGTACAGGGAATGCATTATTGACCTGTATTAAGTTGGGCTGAAAGAATGGATATTGAGAATGGGGCAGCAGGACAGATTGTTCTGGCCTAGGGTGTGTCCTGGGAGAAGGCCAAGAGAGCTGAGGCTAGAGAAATGGATGAAGGTAGGTGTGGGGCAGTAACAGATGAGCAGAAGACTTCCCAATGGAGGTTTCACCATGGGGAGTGAGGCATGCTGACTTGTTTCAAGGAATGATAGTCATTGACAGAGACGGTTGGATCCAGGGAGAAAAGCAGGACATGGTTGTAGCTTTTTGAGCTCTGAAGCTGAGGTCCAGAAGAGGGGAGGTCTACAGTCTACCTGAAAGAGTTTAGCCTCTGTCTGAGATATAGCCATGCAGACATAGAGAACAGAGACATATATGGAAATTGGTTAAAGAAATGCTGAAGTTTTGCTAAAGACTAAGTGTGAGGAAGATTATAATATTAGTGATGTGATAGTACTGAGCATTTATTTTTGAATTTTTTGGCGGGATCTGTAGGATTTAGGGAAGAAAAAAGTGAACGTGGGAAAATCTTGCATATGACAGTGACCTATAGGTAACGGGAGATGGAGAAATACACTAAGGAATGGAGATTACTGTTCACACCGAACACTGGAGGCCAGGAGTCAACGATGCTATGACTGTAGAGAGCATGTGACCCTAGAGAAGACAGGGAAGAGAATTTTGTGACGTGTGTAGGACACACCCTACTTCTTAATTTTCATTGTAGTTTTGTAAACCACTCTAGGCAAACCCCTTTGGGACATGGATGGCACCGCTGTGATTTTTTGGCCAGATGGCTGAAATCAATTAAATCAGTTGCAAAAATCAGGAGCTCATTGAGGGGCATGTTTCCTATTTATCAACCTGGCTCTGCCAAGCATCAAGTCAACACTGATTAGCAATGTCCCACACCTGGGAGGGAGAGCCCAGCGCTGCCTGATTTCTGCCGAGGGCTCTGGCTTTTCTCTCTTTCTGATAACAGGATGGCAGATCTTGAAGCTCCGCAGCACTGGCCCTGCTCCTCGTCCCGTGGTGGCCCCTCTCTCCTCCCTGGGATCCTGAGGGCGTTGGGAACTGGTGACCCTTTTGTGGGGTTTGGCAGCCCATCTGAGGCTTTCGCTTCAGGGACAGAGCAGGTGGGGTTCTTGCGAAGACTTTTCTCCAGGAATGTGAAGACCTTTACGGTCTGGAAGCCTGTCAAGGCGTGCTCCTGGGGGAGGAGCCCTGCAGGACATCACGAGGAGGGCTCTTTAGCGATTAGATGTAGAATTTTGTGGAACGGAGAGAACTTTAAAAGTGATCATTTGGTATGCGGGTGGTTTTTAAACAGGCAAACGTTTTTGGCCGGTCTCTGGGATCCTATATTCTATTTAAAATTCTTCTATTTGCCTATTTCGATGGAGACAAGTAGATTAAATAAATGCTTGCCACCTGTAATAAGTGCTTGTCTCAGGATGGCATATAAAAGACATTGAATACATTTTCATTGAAATGAACTTGCTGACTGGCTGAAAGAATGAATAAAATAAAGTGCTATATACCCAGACCCCACAGTAAAAAGCCAGACTCTCCCCTTCACAGCTCTGTTTACTTTTTCCCTCCCCTCCCATCCCCTTCAATTCCTTCACAATCTATGGGACCTCCTTATCTTATAGAATTTCTCTAGACTTAGAACCAGGATTCCTCCTATCTGGCGTTTATTGTGGGCAATCAATGCCAGGAACTCTGAAAGCTTTGCTTTTTAAAACAGAATCTGTCTCCTTCCTTAAGTACCTTTCTTCCTCTAGTTGAACTTTATTTGGACTAAAGTAAAACTGAAGTTATTGAATCTCCATTAATCGATGATGTACTGAATAGCATATACTCTGTATAGACATGATACAGGACAGCCTTTGTTTACATTTGGCAGAAGTTATGGCTTCCGAGCTTTGGGAAATTCTAGAAAACATCCCTTGCCTTTTGTTTTTGGAAAAGTCAGGCTTTCCGGATGAAGCAATCAACAACGACAACAGTAACAAATATATGAGCACTGCCCCCTGCCCCCCATCATTAAGTTTCTGAACTTAAAGAAAGAAAGAAAAGCAAAAACCCAAGCCAAGCAAGGTGACCTTTTCTGTGTTGGAGATCTAAAAGAAAGTTTGGATAGTATTTTGGGTTTTTTCTGGAAAAGCATTTTAACACCTGAATTTCTTTGTCTTGTAAGCAAACCCTCAAAACTGTACTTTGAAATTAAACATAGGAAAGAAGAATCAACACTAGGAAAGAGCTTGACCACCGTATGGGGAAGGACCCAGGACAGAACAAAATGCAGACCCATGCCTCTTGTTTGCTGTTTCATTTAGTAAAATGTGATGTGCTTCTCTCTGCCTGATTTTGTCTGTCTAGCAAAATGGGGAAACTGTGCTACTTATCAGTAAATAACGTTTCTAGTAGCCACATTATTTAGGAAGTGGTGGTATTATAAATACCTCCCCTGCTGCCTGCTAAATTGTAAAAGGAGCGGGATTTAGTGAGAGAGGTGTTCTCAGAGACCTTAATATAACATCTTTTTTAAGATACTCAAGCACCATTAACTGATCATTTGGGTGGGAGGAGATAGCTGCATGTAGGTAAAGGCAAAAATGTGTCTTGTTGGGGCTTCCCTGGTGGCGCAGTGGTTGGGGGTCCGCCTGCCGATGCAGGGGACACAGGTTCGTGCCCCGGTCCGGGAAGATCCCACATGCCGTAGAGCGGCTGGGCCCGTGAGCCATGGCCGTTGAGCCTGCGCGTCCGGAGCCTGTGCTCCGCAGCGGGAGAGGCCACAACAGTGAGAGGCCCGCGTACCGCAAAAAAAAAAAAAAAATGTGTCTTGTTGAAAATACGAGAGTAAGTTGAACTTTAATGAGTGATTCTATAAGGACCTGGGTGCTGAGTCTGTGGCTAACTCAGGCTCCTGGCCTCTCTTTCTGGTCTGCTTTGGCTTCTGCAGTGTTTATTAATGTTCACAGGCAGCCTCTGCAACACCTCCCCACCGCAGCCCTTAAGGTGTTGGGCCCACACCCTCCTTTCTGGCCTCCACTACCTCCTCCAGCAGTTCTCCTAGAATCCCAGCCGTGGCTGCTTCCCTGACCTAAGCTCTGAGACTGTCCTGGGCAGTGGCTGCGTCCTTTGTTCCTTGGCCTCTTTGCGCCAAGCATACTGTCGAGTGCTTAATAGGCACCTGGCTGTTTGAAGTAATGTACAAATGAATTAATGAACTGAGTTTACAAACATGTAAGCAGCTAACCAGGCAAAACGAGGTGAGTGCTAACTTAAAACACTAAGATACTGTGGAGGGTAAGAGAACAGCAATAAATCTACAGGGAATTACAAAACCCCTCAGAGGGGCAGCATTAGAAGGTCAGGAGTGTTTCCAGGCACAGGAAAATGTGAGCAAATGTGCAGAAGCATCAAAGTACATGGGGCAAATGGGCAATATTAAATAATCTGGTGGAGATGCAGGGGATCTGAGCCTGAGAAGAGAGTTTGCAGCTTATAAATCACCTGAGATGGCCAGCCAAGGAGCGGTTGGGACAGCCTGGTGGTGCAGGGCAGGGACCCTGGCCGTCCTGCCACCGCATACTAGTAGCCTGACCTTAGGCAGATCTCTAAGCCCCTATGTCTTTGTTTCCTCATCTGAGAAATGAGGGTAGGGTAACTCTGGTGCTGGTATCAAAAGGTAGATGGGGGCTTCCCTCGTGGTGCAGTGGTTAAGAATCTGCCTACCAATGCAGGGGACATGGGTTCGAGCCCTGGTCCAGGAAGATCCCACATGCCGCGGAGCAACTAAGCCCGTGCACCACAACTACTGAGCCCTCGTGCCACAACTACTGAAGCCCATGTGCCTAGAGCCCATGCTCTGCACTCAACAAGAGAAGCCACCGCAATGAGAAGCCCGCACACTACAACAAAGAGTAGCCCCCACTCGCCGCAACTAGAGAAAGCCTGTGCGGAGCAGCGAAGACCCAACACAGCCAAAAATAAATAAATAAAATAAATTTATACATAAAAAAAAAGGTGGATGGAAGAGAATAGAGAGTAAGGCTTTGGGAACAGTAAGGAGGCCTTTTGATCAGCCAGTGCCTCATACCACCCCTGCCCATAATGGACATTCAATAAATAAGTGAATGAGTGAATGAATGAATGAATGAATGATCCAGATGAGTGCCCAGGGCAGAAAACTAGGGCAGTGGCTGTGGGAATGTACAAGTTAATTTTGCTACTTGCTCTCAGCTCTGAAAGAAGTTTGGATGAAAGAAGTTTGAAACCTTAAAAAATAGTTTTATTTTTTTAACCAGTGTTTGTTTTTACCTATGCATATTTTAACTATTAATCTAAATTGATAAAAGATGATTATAATAATATAGCTGATGTAATTATGTTTATAATTTGGAGAGGAAATTTAAAAGAATATTATGTGTAAAAACAATTTAGAGAAATCCTGAGAAGGGGGACAACCCTTTGCATTTTATAATGCTTTGGGGTTTCTTTGTTGTTTTTTTGTTTATTAAGAATATTTTCTTTTTTTTTTTCACAGCTGAATACTTTCCAAGCAGTTTTGACATCTGATAAGTCTGACACCTACGCCCTCTTTCTTTATCCTGCCAATGGCCTTCAGTTCTTTGGAACCCGCCCCAAAGAATCTTACAATGTCCAGCTCGAGCTTCCAGCCCGGGTGGGCTTCTGCAGAGGGGAGGTCGGTGACCTGAAGAGAGAGGGACCATATTTCAGCTTGACTAGCACTGAACAGTCTGTGAAAAATCTCTACCAGTAAGTAACATGGGGCTTATGCCCTTTCTTGTTGGAATGTAAAGACCCTTAGGAGCTACCTAAACTCGAGTGGCCCTACTCATTAAATATCATCTCCGTGGTTTCTAAGCAAGGGACCAGATCAAAACCAGGAAATAGGCTAGACCCTGGGAGGAGCACATTGACCAAAATATAAAGTCTTTTATTTTTCCTGCCCTATTGGCTATAGATACTGGAAACAGAACTCTGTGTGTGTGTGTGTGTGTGTGTGTGTGTGTGTGTGTGTGTGAGAGAGAGAGAGAGAGCACAGCCAGTGAGGCTTGCTATGGAAATCATTGCCCTTGGAACCACATAAAAATACCCAGTAATACAACTGCCCAGGCTGAGGTTTTTCCAGGTTAATCGTTTCACAGCCGGAGACGTTGTGAGTTAGTCTTTTGGACAGATAGGTGTTAAAAGTTAAGAGTAGTGTAATTTGGGGAAAAAAAAGGAAAACCAAACAGATTGGTAGATTTTTGGAAGTCTCAGGATTTCTCAGTGGCTTCATTATCTGAAATTGTCCTGAGGGTTTTCCATGCAATGCCTGGGACCAAGCACATTCCTTAGTCCCATCACACAAGCTCACTCTGCTAGTCCACATCATGCCCAGTATCTGGGTTAGCACCTGTTGATATTTAATAATTTCCAGGCTCTAAAAAAAATCTCTGCTTTTATCCCTTCCCTGAATACTGGTCTAGAAGGCAGACAGAGAATACTTTGGTTACCTGGCCTCCCTTGATGCCTCTAAGTTTCGTTACATGATTCCTGGGTATTGGAACATCTTACACTTTTGCATGCCATCTGCTTTACTCAGAGACCAGAGAGCGGGCCCTACAACCAAATAGGGTTACTGAGAGCTGACATTTATTGAGAGCTTACTGTATGCCAACATTGTGCTACACACTTTCCAGAAGTTCTCTTAATTAAAACTCAGGGGGTGAGTTCTTCTCTTTTCTCAATGTGACACATGAGCTTAGGGAAGTTAAATTGCCTATAATCTCAAAGTTATGAAGTGGCAAAGCCAAAATTCAACCACAAGTCTGGAGCTCTGAACTACTTATTTTATGCTGAATCCTGGCCTGCTTTCCCCTTCTCATGACTCATGTCGGACATCTTTTTTGTTTTTTTTTGGAGTACGCGGGCCTCTCACTGTTGTGGCCTCTCCCGTTGCGGAGCACAGGCTCCGGACGCGCAGGCTCAGCGGCCATGGCTCACGGGCCCAGCCGCTCCGCGGCATGTGGGATTTTCCCGGTCCAGGGCACGAACCCATGTCCCCTGCATCGGCAGGCGGACTCTCAACCACTGCGCCACCAGGGAAGCCATGTCGGACATCTTTTGAGCTCCACCAAGGTGGCCTTTTAGTCTTGACTCTGGAGAAAACTTTAGATCCTTGTTCTCTCTCCCCTGGTTCCACCCTCCTCTTCTACTCTGGAGCCCATAGGTTCTCTGCCTCTCAGACATTATCGAGAGCTCACCATGGGTCAAGACCTGGAAAGAGAAAGATGTCTAAGGCCCAGGCCCTGCACGCAAGCAACCTGCACTCTCCTAGAGTAGACGGACAAACAACAGTTCCAGAGCATGGGAGTAAGTGCTAACACCTCCTCAGGGTACAGGAGGCAGTGAGGGCCGAAAAACCGGAGGGAAAAAGCAGACGTGTTCCCCCCACCATAGCCGTAATGGCCTCTAAGAACTCACACAGACACACGCACGCACACACGTACACACATACACCACTTCCATTTACCTCCCTCCATGCCTACCTCATCTTTATCTTTCATGCTTCATAGAAACCTCTGAGTTGCTTGATTGAAAGTAGAAGATATGGGGCCAAAATGACCGTCAGAGGAATTTTTCTTTAGTAGAATCTGTATTTAGTATAAAAACTAAAATAGGGCTTCCCTGGTGGTGCAGTGGTTGAGAGTCCGCCTGCCGATGCAGGGGACACGGGTTCGTGCCCTGGTCCGGGAAGATCCCACATGCCACGGAGCCGCTGAGCCTGCGCGTCTGGAGCCTGTGCTCCGCAGCGGGAGAGGCCACAACAGTGAGAGGCCCGCGTACCACAAAAAAACAAACAAACAAAAACAAACAAACAAACAAATGAAAATAAAGTACAAACAATGCCGAGAAATGTGAAATAAAAGTAAAAATTACCCATTCTCACTACTTCAAGTGATAACAATTATTAACAGTCATTCCAGAATTTTAGGTTTATGCAAAACCTTTCTCAAAACCAAAATGGTTCTTTTGTTATACATATGGCATCTTCCCATTTACTGTCTATGGGTGTCTTTCAGTAAGATATCTGTTATATTATTATTTGAACGCTATAAAACATGGCATCATATATAGCCTGTATTATTAAGACAATAACTTATTGATGAACATTTAACTTATTTCTGTTTTTTCCTTTTATAATTATTGTTTCAGTAAACAAAATAGTACACATTGCTCAGATGCTCATTTGTCTTAAAGATAAATTCTTGAAAGTAGAATTGCTGAGAAAGGATATATGCAGTGTAACATTTTAATGTATGCTAACCAACTGCCCTTCAGAAACCCTGCATCAACTTATGTTCTCACCAGTAAGGAGGGCTGTGATCAACAGTGTCTGTTTCCTACAAGCTTCTAATCTTTCTAGTATTTGTGAATCTGATAGGTGTAAAATGTTCATATTTTCACTCTACTTTCTTTGATTACTAGTAAAACTGAACACCTTTTCATATGGTTAATAGCCATTTCTTTGCTATTTTCTATTGAGGTGTTTACAAAGACCTTTAACAAATAAGAAAAACCTAGTAAAGATATTTCCTCTCAAATGCTGTGAATGTTTTTATCCAGTTGTTCATCTTTAAAGTTAGTTGTGATCTAGAAGGTATAAGTTTAGGGTTGTCAAAGTTATTGGCCTTTTCCTTTATGATTTCAGGTCTTGGTATTATTCTTAGAAAGGCCTTCTCTACCTCCAAATCATAGAAATGTTCCTCAATTTAATCTTCTATTTTACATTTATTTATTTATTTATTATTTATTTATCTGGTGTGTGTGTGTGCTTTATTGAATTATAGTTGATTTACAATGTTGTATTAGTTTCAGGTGTACAGCAAGGTGATTCAGATATATATATATGTTTTCAAATTCTTTGCCATTATAGGGTATTACAAGATACTGAATATAGTTCCCTGTGCCATTCAGTAGGTCCTTATTGGTTATCTATTTTATATATAGTAGTGTGTATATGTTAATCTCAAACTCCTAATTTATCCCTCCCCGCCTTTCTCCTTTGGTAACCATAAGTTTGTTTTCTATGTCTGTGGGTCTGTTTCTGTTTTGTGAATAAGTTTAGTTGTATTTTTTTTTTTTAAGATTCCATATATAAGTGATATCATTTGATATTTGTCTTTCTCTGCCTGGCTTACTTCACTTAGTATGATAATCTCTAGGTCCTTCCATGTTGCTGCAAATGGCATTATTTCATTCTTTTTTATGGTTGAGTAGTATTCCATTGTATATATGTACCACATCTTCTTTATCCGTTCATCTGTCAATGGACATTTATGTTGGTTCCATGTCTTGGCTATTGTAAATAGTGTTGCAATGAACATTGGGGTGCATGTATCTTTTTGAATTATAGTTTTCTCTGAATATATGCCCAGGAGTGAGTGGGATTGCAGGATCATATGGTAGCTCTATTTTTAGTTTTTTAAGGAACCTCCATACTGTTTTCCATAGTGGCTGTTATCAATTTACATTCCCACCAACAATATAGGAGGGTTCCTTTTTCTCCACACCCTCTCTAGCATTCATTAGTTAAAATTTCAAAAATATGCAGAAAAGTGGAGGGAGTCATCTAGATTTACAAGCTATTGACATTTTGCCATCTTCATCATTTTTTCTTTTTTGCATAAGTAATTTAAAGTAAGTGACACACAGCATGCCATTCACTCCTCAATGCTTCAGTATGCATCTCTAAAAAATAAAGTTATTCTCCTAGTCAATGGAATTGTTGTCTTCCTCAAACTTGTCTCATAATTATAAGCTCAGAGGTCATAAATTATAAATTCATAGTGTGTTTGTCATAACTCTTCTTCTGCACATTTAAATATGAATGTACACATTTGTATTTTTTGAGATTATACTTTTCTATGTCCTGGAAGACAGTAGTTACTAAGTACTTATTACATGCAGGGCCCCATGCTGAACATTTTATGTGATTTTCTAACTTAATCCTCCTAACAACCCAGGGAGGAAGGCACTGTCATCTCATTTTGTAGCCTTGTTTTCCTTTCTAGGAAATAAATTAAGTTCTTTCTGTCGCTAAGCTTTCCAAATGACCTTGGATTTTAGGATAAACTCAAACTGGCTACTTTCTCATCATGCCCAATGACAAAAGCTAGGGTAGTGATTTATATTTAATTAGAAGATCATTTTATTTAGCTTTTATCTGTCATAATTTGTATTTTCCTACTCTTTTAAGCTTTTATAGTTTTCTGTTTCTGACTTCAAGAAGAAATTTCACAGCTGCAACACCTCTGATGTGATAATAAACTCAACATCCTCAGATCTTCAGAATTCTCTCTTATCTTCTTTAGGGTTCCTTGCTTGCTTGCCAAAAAGCACTGGCATTAATTCTTAGAACCTACCAAGTCTACATAGCATACCGCACAAAGGATCACAGTTTTGCTTTCTACGCTCCTGTTTCCCTGAACTAATTACAACAGCAGCAGTGGCAACAACAACAATACGCAAGGGGGTGGGGATTGATTGATTCTTGGAATTGTGTTAAAAATATTATTGCTATAGAAATCCACATGAATATGATGAGTACCAACCCAAATGAGCAAAAGTCTCTTGCCCTTGTATGACTCAATGAATTTCCTGTTGTCTTATTAGTCATTAACTGATTTCTCATGGACTGACTTTTGAGGAAATCCCACAGCATGAGAGACTTAGAGCCTGGTGTTTGGGCCATATGCCAGAGAGTACAGAGATGGGTGTATTCAAGCCAGCCAGACCCTTTGTTCCTTCAGGTTTTTTCTTATTTTTTTGAAATTGTGTATGGGGTTATCCTCTTTGGAATGTATCACTGACTAAAATAATGGATCGCTGGGATATTTGGAAGGCTGAATGGAGCCCGTATTCTTTTCTAGTGGGGGAAACGCGTGAGCTCCCTGGCTTCAGATGTTTCTGGATACCTCTCACCTGTGACCCGTGGCAGTTTGATTAACTTGCTTTCTTATTTTCCCCTTAATTTTGTTCTACATTGGCTCAACATTTTTGAGACTTAGGCATTTCTATTCCTTTGAATTTTTTGACATGGGTTCACCAGTCTCTGTGAATTAGTTGATTGATTAGTCCACATGACTAAACCGCAAAATGTCTCTAACATTCTGTGATGTGGAGTAAGATAATTAGGATGTGCACTGACTAGTGTATTAGTTTTCTGACGTAATGTGGATGTTCAGAACACGGGCTTTGGTGGTAGTGCTGAGTTCAAGTCCAAGCTCTGTCAGTTATTAATTGTGCAACCTTAAGACGATTAATCTCTCTAAACCTGTTTTCTCCTCTGAAAAATCGGTCATGATCACTTGCCCCTACCTTGCAAGTTGTGTTGAAGAATGTTTAACACTTGGCATGTAACTAACTCTCAAATAAAAAATATTGTTTAAGGGTTTGGCAAAAATGTTTAAGCATATGTTTTCTTGAGTTTGTTAAAAGTAGAGGAAGAATAGGGCTTCCCTGGTGGCGCAGTGGTTGAGAGTCCACCTGCCAATGCAGGGGACATGGGTTTGTGCCCGGGTCTGGGAAGATCCCACATGCTGCGGAGCGGCTGGGCCCGTGAGCCGTGGCCGCTGAGCCTGCGTGTCCGGAGGCTGTGCTCCACAACGGGAGAGGCCCGCATACCGAAAAAACAAAATAAATTTAAAAACATAAAAGTAGAGGAAGGATAAAATATTCCCACATTCCCTATTTGTTTTCAAATAGCCATTGAGATAAAACATGTAGAGCAGAATTCTGATTTGAGGGTCTGGCATTCGGTAGACACATGGCCTTTGAAACCCATTGTTAAATAAGAGGTAGTTTACATCAAAATTCCAGTATGATCTTTAGTTACCGTGTAAGTCTGGTTTTATTTGGGTTTCCTGCCAGTGAAAACTCTGAATCTGATCTTAATAGTCCTTCAGTTTTAAATTAAATCGCTCGCCTTTGTGGGAAGGTGGTGGATGGACACTTTTGTGACAAAGTCCTGTTTCCGTTTTATTTAGACACAGCAACCTGGGGATTCCTGGAGTGTGGGCTTTTCATATCGGCAGCACCTCCCCATTGGATAATGTCAGGCCAGCGACAGTTGGAGGAGACCTTTCCAAAGCCCACCCTCCGGCTCCCCTGGGACATCCCTTCAGCCGCGCTGCGGCCCTGGAGGGTGACTACACTGAGGACAACTTGGATTATTATGATGAGAATGAGGAGGACGTCGAATACCCCTCCCCTGCTGAGCCAGAGGAAGCATCGAATGGCCACAGCACAGTCGATGTTTCCTTCCACTCGAAAGCTGATTCGAGGCCGTTAGGAGGTGGGATCTCTCCGCCAGATTCTGACCTGGCCTCCCCTTTGCCACGTCCAACATCTAGGGATGGGCCTGAAACAGACTCTGCCACCTTGAACCCTCAAACCAAAGAGGGGAGAACTCATGGGGAGATAGATGCCCCGGATTTAAAAGGCCGAGTTGAGTCTTCTGAACAGCCAGGGACCACAGTCCCTGCTCCACCAGAGACTGGAGATTCACTGGATCCTTCCCAGCAAGCCCCGCCTCCCTACCCAGATGGACGGGCACAGCCTGCAGACAGGGATGTTCCTCCAGCCCATCCAGGAGGAGAGGCCGTTCTTCCAAATTACCCCGGGCCGGATCACACTCCACCCCTGGGTCGCAGGAGGCAAGTGGTCGGAGTGGAGGACGACATCAGTTCCAACACCGAGGGTAAGTGGGTTTGAACACTGGGTACTAAAGAATTCATTGAAAAAATGCTGATCTTCCAGAGAGTCGTGAATTTTCTCTCAAGCGAGTTGAGGAAGAGTTTCGCAAAAAGAGGCTTGGGACTGATTTCTAAAACCCATTGTTTCAGGAGATGGAGTATCTTTCCTTTGCCAAAGAAATCTTGGCAGGCAAATTCTTTTTGGAATCTCTTGACCATTACTAATGTTTTATTTATTTATTTATTTATTTTTAAAATGGGCCTCATGAATCCCGTGGGGAAGAACTGGGGTTGCTCGTGCCAGCTGTGCTCTCACGTGGAATGAAGTTATTTCAGTTTGAAAGTTCAGCAAAGGTAAAGTGTTTTGAGGCTTCGCACACATTACGGTACTGGAGGGCTTCAGGCTTTAGTTTCAAGCAGCGAGCTGTGCTGGCTCGGATGAACATTCCGGCTTCTTCCTCTGTGATGGGATGACCCCGGTGCTCCCCTTGCTTAGAGACACGGCGGTGGGCTGTGGGAGAGGCGACCCCTGGGGAGAGAAAACTGCGAACCACCTGTGTCTTGTCATGTCCGGTTCACGGCTGTGCAGCTGTGCTAGTCAGCTCCCCGGAGCCTTGCCCTCATTTCATGACTCACTGACCAGAGCTAGGGGCCAGCAGAGAACTGCCCAGGGGAGGTGACGGTTAATTAATACAGACACGGAGCCCATGTCAGCTTCTACTGAAGGCGAGACTTGTCATGTCAGCTCTTTCTTCCCAGTCAGGAATGTAAACACCTGAATGGGAAACTGGCCACGGATTCATCCCATTTGTTCCAGGGACTGCGCATCTGACCTCTGACAGGAGGAGAGAGGTCAGAGGTGAAAGCATTCTTTAGGACCTTTGTTTATTTTTTCCTTCACCTTTTCTGTTTCCCATACTTTTTATGGTAAAACAGGTTGACCTAGCAGAGGGTCTTCCAGGTGGCTCTGCTGTGGTCCTGATCTGCAAGAATTTGCTTGAAGAAGCCCTTCTTTCAGGAGAGGTGAAACTGTTCTGTAACTAAGGCAGCATCGTGTAAAGATTAGAGGGAGAACGTTGGTGTAGGTTTGAATCCTGGCCGTCACGCTGTCCGGGTGACACTTTATGCTAGTAGCGCCCAAGCCTCCAGTTTCTCCTAAATTTGTCGAGAGGATTAAAAGAGATCACGAAGTTCTTAGGCTAGCGTCTGTACTAGTTGGATCTTAATAAATGGTGGCTGCTGTTACTAATTATAGAGGATTTAAAGCAGTGGGAATGGGGGTGGGGTAGTAGAGAATGAAGAGCGGGCTTGTTAAAAGCTTGTGCCTTAATTTGTGCCTAAGGACCACATTTCTCTCAAGTTGAAGATGTGAAGTTTATTGGAAGGCTTCAGAACCTTCACACCCTTCTGATAGTCTCCTGAATTTTCAGCATAAGTGCCGTCTATCTAAACAAAATGTAAAGCCAAGTATCAAAGACGCTTTGATCAAAGAGATTTTTGAGGTAAAGATGTGCTCCTATGTGGTCTTTTCATTTGTGGGTTGTGATTTCCTGCTCTGGGAAGAGCTTGGAATATTAGAAAGCAGATCCCTGGGGTGAGTTGTTAAAGGGTTAAGAAGAAGGGACTGCACATCCTGCTTTGAACTGTGAGGGGCTGGATAAGCTCTAATAGCTGTAGGGGTCTAGGGAACTGGCCATAGAGAAAAACAGGCAGCAGCGAGAACCCTCGCGGGGCATGACCATGATACTTATCAGCTTCTGGATGACGTCTACCACTGACATCTTAGAAATGGCAAAACGCCTTCGAAACAGCTGGTTAATACGGTGAAACATTTAGGAAAATAAATCTAACTAGAGGTTTTTGAAACTCGAAGAAAAAAAAAATAAACCACCATATTAGCAGACAGGGAAAGCTTTAAAACTTGAAAGCAGAAAGGGAAAAATAGGTGAACCTCTGGTTTCACCTCAGGCTGTAGGAAGACTCGGTATCCATGGGGAATTCGTTCCAGGATCCCCCGCAGATACCAAAATCTCTGGATGCTCAAGCCCCTTAGTCAGCCCTCCGTATCCACGGTTCTGCATCCTCAGGCCCCCCCACCTGCGGGTTCCCCTAACCGCAGATCCTTAACATTGCACAGGATCTGCCGTTCCTTGAATCCACGGAGATACCGGGGAGCTGACTGTATAGAACCATGCAATTGTTAATTACTTGGTTTTTCTTGGCAGTGAACTTTGTTTTTTCAAACAAAACATTGGCATCCCAGAGGTCCATCAGGCAAAAGTGGACTCCCTCTGGGAAAGCCAGTGGGCGGGGTGGCAGAGACTCACACCAAAGAGCGCCTGCTAACTGTCCAGCCTCAAGCCATCTTGACCAGCTTTTCCTACTGATGCAGTGGAGGAGTGTGGATTTTGGTGTTTGATGGAGTTGAGCTTGATTCCCAGCTCTGCCGTGTGGTTTGGGATAAGACATTTTCTCTGTTTGACTCTCATTTTCTTCAGCTATAAAATGGAGATAACGTGGACCTCATCAAAGAGTCGCGAGAATTAAAATTGGGCATGGAAGCACCGTGCCCAATAAATTTTAGTTTCCCCTTGAAGCTTCATAGTAGTCAGCTTGGTAAACCAAGAAATTAAAATTTAAAGCCCTCCCCCAAATATCTCTCCCTTCTCTTTAAATTTTTTTTTCCCTCTTAGAGCCTCTTTTTATAGACTTTTTATTGAGAAATCTAGATTCTTTTAAGATCATGTCCGCACCAGGCAAGAATGTCCCAATTTCACTCTAGTTCTAGCCTCGAGCGTATTATTTGCTTTGTTCTGTTTTCATAGACCACAGAACCGGCAGTAAATTGGATGCACAAGCTTTCTCTGTCTCAGGGGTCTTACTTCTCCAAGCAGCTCTGGAAGCTTGTTGTCAAACCAAAAGTTACCTGAGCACCTACCATGTGCCCTTCTCTGACTGGGGCACGAGTGGAAGTTTTCACTGGTATTTATCAAATGTCCACTCAGACTCTGAGAGGAAACTTTGCTTGGATTGCACTAGCACAGTTGATCCTCAGAATTGCCCTGTGGGGTAGATACTATTATCCTTCTCACAGTACAAAGAAGGAAATTGAAGACTGAAAATACTGAGTGATTTGTCTGCGTAAGAGGCAGACCAGTACTGCAGCGAAGCCATGGAAGATTAGAGCAAGCTGCCAGGTAGCACAGCGCAGGGCAGATTCACCTGTGGTGCCATCAGGGAAGTCTTCATGGAGGAGGGGGGCTTGAGCCAGGCCGTGAGGTCGGAGTCTCAGTTTAGAGAGGGAGAAAGTGGGGCATATTCTGGACAGAGGAGTGACAGGAGTGGAGGTGGTGAGGTGGAAATGGAGAGGGAGTGAGGGAGTGAGTGAGTTGGGGGCGGGGGATGTGAGAGGCAGCTGCCATTGAGGCTCCAGATGCCTAGGACCAGAGACTGCCAGTGTTGTAGGCAGCAGGACAAGCTTGATTCACAGAGGTCGTAGAGATTTTTAAACCTGCCCAGGGGGTGCAATGGGAAGCTTAATTTGACCTCAGTCTGCATGATGAATTAGAAAGGGGGAGGGACACCTGGCTTTCAGAGACCTCATGTGTTCTCACTCCACCGTGGGATCCTGTTGATTCTACTTAGACGGCATTCACGCAGGGCAGGCCCAGGGTGTGAACAGGGATTTCCCTGTAGCTTCTGGTCCAACTCTACTTCTGGCCTTGGGAGAGGCCTCAGGAATGTGTTGCTCAAACAGCTTCTACCCTGGGATGAATTCGAACAGGCTCTGCTGCCCAGCCCAGCCTTCCAGGCACAAAAGCCCCTCTCCCAGGTGCACCCCCAGGTTGCTGAGGGACTGTGAACAAGAGGAACCCCATACCTGTGAAGACACCTGCACGGGAGAGCCTGCTAGTCTCACGATGGTGGATGTAACCCTCCCCCCGCAGAAAAACAGGGTCCTAATAACTGTTTGCCCAACGAGCTTCACTATGTACCACACACGTACCCCCCAAACAGACGAAAACTGGAGGGAAAAGCATACCACTGTTTTTCATTATACAGTTGGATGTGGTTTTTCTTATTTGTCTATCATTCTGTGAGGTGGGAAACCTAAGAAAAATCTGTTCTGCAGTGAAAATGTAGGTCCTTTTTCTTGAGGTGGCAGGAAGAGCTGTTAAAAGTAAAAGACAGCTCAGCTGCCAGGGGCAGCGCCACGCAGGAAGCCCTCCGTCCCCGTTTGCATGATGAACCCGGTCTGCTCTGTGGAGCCTGCTGGCCTTCCACGGGCCAGGGCAGAAGATGAGCGCTTAAGTGTTTCTGGAGAAATGAAGACTGAAGGATGGGTCAGAACAAGTGCAGAGGAGTTTTCCATTTATGTGGAAAACTCCCAATTAGGACAAGTCTCAAGTACCCTGGCAGCACCTTTGCTTCTTTTCCCTTACATAGCCTCCTAACCCTACCCCATTTTTCTTTCTGTTTAAGGATAGGAGAAGAGTGAAAAGCATTAACTGGGAAAAAGAAATGAGATTTTAAAAATCCTCACGTGAAGTTTCCTTTAGCAACATTCTAACCTCAGTTAACAAAGCTGCTGCAAACTGAGCTCATTCAAACCTGGCCGGCCTCTGCCCTCCTGCTGGGCCCGAGCTGCCAGCAGACTTGTCCCTATCGTTTTTTGACTCTCTGCAACAGGAGCTGCGAGGCAGAGCGTGGGTCCCCGGAGGGTCTGGAAGACAGCCTGCCCCAGTGGGTAAAATTCAGGAGAGAGGAATCTGTGGAATGCAAACTATATTTCTCAAAGTTTGGCTCTAGTCCACTTGTGGCTATTTCTCCCGTGGCCCTGGTTTAAAATGCTGATTCCACACCCTTCCTCCACCTTCTGACCCAGAATCTGCCTTTTTATTTATTTTTTAAATATTTATTTATTTAGGCTGCGCCGGGTCTTAGTTGGGGCACACGGGATCTTCAGTTGTGATAGGCGGGATCTTTTTTTCAGCTGCGGCACGCATGCGGGATCTAGTTCCCTGAGTGCGGATGGAGCCCAAGCTCCCTGCATTGGGAGGGTGGAGTCTTACCCACTGGGCCACCAGGGAAGTCCCCAGAATCTGCCTTTTTAAACCAGGTCCCCTGGTGATTCTGAAGCCCATCACAGTTGAGTACTACTGGTATAATGGAAGGGGTGTGGGATTTAGAGCCAGAAGATCATATAATCTTTGTGGGCCTCATTGGTGTCATCTGTAAAGAGGGGATACCACCTCCTCACCAGAATAGGAAGAAGTGTGTGAAAACACATTCAAAGCTGTGAGGTACAGAGGCATAGAAACAACCACAGAAAGAGAAGAAGTTTTGTTTTTGCATCTGCTCACTGCACATCTCATCCAGCTGGGATTTAGACACTGATTCCCCACCTTCACGGAATTCAGCATCTTTGAATCTACCTGCAGTTCCCATAGAAATTTGAGAAGTCACGTTGACCAGACGTCTGGCTTTTCTTCCCTGGTTAGAGAGCCACACGTGGGGTCACATTTCTAGGTCCTGTTCTCCCCCTTCCTCAGGGAAGGGAAATGGCTCCTGGGCTCCCGGTTCCGTCCACTAAGGATCTTCACGTGCCCCGCTTGGGGGTTTGGCCTAAGTGGGCCATAAGCACAGCGTTCCGCTTCTCAGCCAGGCCAGGAATGAATGCTAGAGCATTCCCTGAAATCCCAGCCACCCCCAGGAGCTAATTGGTCAGATGAAATTCATTCACTACATTAATCAGGATTCTCTGGCTCAGAAATGGAAAGTTTGCAAATATCCTGAACATTTTCCTCACTGGACGTAAGAGTCACCCCAGGAGTGGCTAAGGTACAGACTCGTGGGATCCGCCCATCGAGAGTCTGAATTGGTAGGTCTAAGGTGTGCCCTGGGAATTTGCATTTTTAACTGGCATCCCAGGTGATTCTGATGCAGTGGTTCCCAGAATCCATAGGGAGGAATGCAGCTGTCCCTCTGAATGGTTGAGTAGTGCCGCGCTGAGGGTATAAGACCCTGTCAGGGGGCGGGGTGAGACTTCCCAGATGCCTCAAAGGCGTTGCGGGAGCTGATCTGCCACAGGCCTGCTCCAGTAAATGGCACCTCCAGCCTTCCAGTTCCCACGCCAGGAAATGAACATCCCTGTGGACCCCTCTCTTTCTCCGCTTGTCCTCCCCACCCTGCTCTCCTTCCCTCTCTCTACCCTTCCCCAACTCCTTCTCTCCCTCCATCCAATTCATCAGCAAACCCCGGCAGCTCCACCTTCAAAGAACTCCAGATTTGGTCCCTTCTCATCCTCTCCACCAGGACCTCCTACTATCAAGGCACCGGCTCATTCCTGAGGTTTCCGTAAGTCAGACCGTGTCACTCTTCTGCTCCCCAGCAGCATCCCCCACCTCACTCAGACTAAAGCCCAAATCCTTCCCTTGATCTGCGAGGCCCGACGGGTGAGAACTGGCCAGGATTACCTCTCCCGCCTTCTCCTGTCTCCCTGCCCTGTCCCTCCCACGTGCCCCGCCAGCCTGACGGGAGCTCTTACCCTCACTCATCCTCTCCTCTTCCAGGCCTCTGCCCAAAGCTCATCCTCTCCCCACAGCGCTCCGTGGCTGTGTCATTTAAAAGAAGCAAAGTCACTTCCGTCTCCAGCCCTCTTGTTCCGCCCCGATTTAAGCTTCTGCACAGTTTTTGACACCATCCGCCTTACTGAATAATTGACCTGTCTGTTGACTGCTGCCTAGAGGGGGGAATGTAAGCTCCAGGACAGGAGTTTTTGTCTCTTTTGTTCTCAGCTGTATCCCTAATTCCTAGTCCAGTGCCAGGCCCATAGGGAGTGCTCCATAAGTATTTGTTTGAATTACTGAAAGAATGAAATTGTAACAGGCATTTACCTTTCATCTAAGCTGACATTGTCAGTGTTACACGTGCACGTCTGCATGTGAAGGCAGGCACGGGAAAGGGGTCCCGGTGTTCCTCTGTCTAGGAACGCACCCATCTTTCCCCAGTGTGACTGGTGTGGGCTGGAAGGCTGAGCTTGTGTTCTTGGCTCAGTAAGTCCCATCCTGGGCATGCAGCTCTCCACACACACACACACACACAGTTGAAAAAGATCCCCAAGCCAGCTTACCAATAGTTAATTTAACCCATCATAAGTATAGTTTCAGTCTCATAATAGCCTTTCATGGGGCCCTAACTTATTTTTTGTTAGTAACGTGTGGTCTGCGTGTCCATGAACTTATAAACTTTGTCACAGTTGCATTTGTAAGTTGCTGGCTGCACTGCTGAGCCTCTCTTTTTTACCCATAGAAAAGCCATGCCTCCTCCTAGTATTTTAGTTCAATTAACCCAACTCAGCACACCTGTAGTCCTCCTCCAGTTCATCTCTCCCTGTTTCATAATCCTCTCTTAGAAGAGGGATCGGGCGGAAGAACAAGTCTTCACAAAACAACAAATAGAGGGAACATAATACAAACCCATCATTTCTTTAATTTGAGGGCAGGACAGTGTTAATGTGTTTTATTTTTACCTGAATTTCCTGAAAATGACTACCTTTTAGTCCTGCATCAAATTGCCTTTTTACCTTGGTGCTCAGAAGTACGCTAAGAAATAACATGATTTCTGGCAATGAGGTGTGAGAAGGGGTGTCATCCTGATTTTGGAGAGGAGGAAACACACGGTGCATTTCTCTGGTTTCTGCAGAGCCACCTGAGTCAGGCTGCTGTTGGACGTCAGAACTTGGGACCCTCTGCTGCCCCTGCTTCCCTTGTGTTCTGGAGGGAGAGTCCTGATGGCAGCCGATGCCATGAACACACTCACAACTGTGCCAGTCCCTCCAGGGGCTGCTTCTTAATACTTGTGACTTTTCAGAGCTGGAAAACCCCAAGATTTTGACAAGTTACATTCATTTATTTTTTACTCAGACTGGAATTTTTCCCCCCTTAATAAACCAATGGTATAGATAATAATACATCGTTTTCTCACAGCAACCTCTTATAATCTTCTTTATTATCCATTCTGTTTTTCTGCCTTGAGTTTTGTGTCACTTTCCTGTTTTAAAAAGTGTTCATGGGGGCTTCCCTGGTGGCGCAGTGGTTGAGAGTCCGCCTGCCGATGCAGGCGACGTGGGTTCTTGCCCCGGTCCGGGAAGATCCCACATGCCGCGGAGCGGCTGGACCCGTGAGCCATGGCCACTGAGCCTGCGCGTCCGGAGCCTGTGCTCCACAACGGGAGAGGCCACAGCAGTGAGAGGCCCGCGTACCGCAAAAAAAAAAAAGGGAAAAAGTGTTCATGGTGATGCCTAATTTTCTATTTTTATTGAACTGGAATTTCTCAGCTGTGTAGGCCTGGTACCAAATCTTGAGTCACCGACTTAACTCTCACTCTGTTCCCAGTCAGATATTCCACTTGAGTCAAGATCGTCCGTCCTGCCAACCCTCAGCTCACTTCTTTCTCAAGAATCTGTAAGCAGCAGTTAAATACTGTCCAGAAGTTAACACTGCTGCTGCTACTCAGTTCTCCTACCTGTGCTTTTCTGTCAGCTGTGACAGCCATCTGGACAATCTCTGCTATCTTCTCCCATTAAGCCTTATTTATAAAGTAGGACTCAAACCTGACTCTCCGAAGCCTGTGTTGATTAACCCCAGTCACCTGAGCAGATCCTTTGCCTGGCTCTCGTGATCGATGTCCTTGAGCTCTGCCAGAGGGTGGTTGAGTACAGCTGTTAAGAATCTGGAGCCAGACTTCCTAGGTTCAGATCCCAACTCCACCACCTACTGCCTGTGTGACTTCAGGAGAGTCACCTTAATCTTTGCCTAGCATGTTTACCTGCAAAACAGGGATTAAAAATTCCCTGCTCTTGTGCAAATTAAAAGAGTTAATAAAGTTCATAGCATAGTACCTGGCATATATTAGGCACTCTTTCAATGTTCACTTTGTTATATTCTCACTTGCTGATACAAGTCTACACTGGCTCCATTGTTACTTCTATGGTGCTACGTTCCCACCCTGCCCCAACGTTGGTTTGTTTTCTGTTCTCCCCGGAATACTGGGTAAGTACTGATCTTTCCATTTCTTCTTCCCCTTCCCATTTCCTCCTTTTCAGACCTAGATGTGGAACACAACTGCCACCCAGTTTTTCCCAGGAGCAGGTTATCTGTCTTCCTTGGGAGCCGGCACCTCACAACAGCACTGGAGTCTAGCACTAGAGTTTTGTGCCATCTTTGCTCAGTCAGCTCCTGGAGTCTCCACCCAACTCCTGCTCCGGGGGATGCAGAGGCAGAGGTGTGCACGGCCACTTTGCCTCCTGGTGGCCGTGCTTGGGATTGGGATCATCCCCCGTGTCCCGGACAAAGCTTTCTCTTATCTGTCAGCAACCCCCAGCCACACTCCAATTCCTTGGCCATTTCCCTTTAGGGACAATAGCATTTGCTCCAGTTCCTTTGTTTCTTGGTGGCACAAATGATTCTCTTTTTTTTTTAATGGGCAGAATAAGCGGGAGCTGGAAGGAACAGCTACTGGAGCACTGAGCTTACCCAGGTCCACATGGCTTCCTAGAGAATGGTGACTATGGCCAGGCTCTCCGCTGCTGCCCTGACATCCGGCTTGGGCCACACCCACCATGAGAAACCCTGCAAAGGCACAGAGCCTTTCACAGCTGGGCTCCCTGTTTCCTTCCCCTCCATCTCCACCTGCCTCCTATACACTTTCTTTAGGGTGTGTGTGTGTGTGTGTGTTCTTTCTTCAGTGCCCTTCTTCTCTTTCAGAAAAAAAATTTTTTTTCTGGGAAGTAAGACAAGCTATAGGTTATTCTCTTCAAGTTCAAGGTTACCAAAAGTAAAAGAATGGTTAGACATAAGACCGTGTTCGTTAGTTTCTCTCTTCGGTGTTCCTCTCGGGAGCTCATTAATATTAGTTTGAACCGTATAAGATTGCTGACCTTTGGCCATTTTTGACCCAGAAAATGGGAGTTCAACCTAACACGTACTTCCTGGTTGGCTTTCCTGTCACTGCACCGAGGGGCGCAGTCTCATCCTCGCTCACCAGCTCTGCAGAGAGACCAGATGGGAGCAGTCAGCAGTACTTCTTGCCAGCAGACAAAGCAAGTTAATTCCCCTGAGTTGAATGTTATTTCCGTCTCTTAATTATTAAAACCCCATTTGTTTATTACAATCTAAATGGATTTTATGGAGCGGATGCGGTGTCCGTGATGAACCTTGGCAACCATGATGCTGGAATCACTTTGTCCTTTACATGCAAGTTTGTTTTACTTTCCAGTCTTCACGTACAACACTGCCAACAAGGAGACCTGCGAACACAACCACGAGCGCTGTTCCCGGCACGCTTTCTGCACTGACTATGCCACGGGCTTCTGCTGCCACTGCCAGTCCAGGTTTTACGGGAATGGGAAGCACTGTCTGCCCAAAGGTGAGGGGTGCTGGCTTGACTGGGGCGGGGGCTGCTCTGGGTCTGTTTCTGTCGCTTGCTGTTTCCAGCTGCCACTGTGAGCTCTGTTTATGGACCTTGTGTCTCTACTGCTTGAATCAAAGCCTAAGCAACTTGCAGGTGCTCCATAAAAGTTTGAGGAATGAACATGTTTCAGCTGATTTCCCAACTTGAGGATTAAACAGAAATGTTTCCTCCCTTTTGGCTAGCTCCTTAGGGTGCAAGTGGACAGGAGAGAGGGAGGATGGGAGAAGTGAGATCAAAGGCAGGTCTGTTTTGTACCTAGGTGGGTAGCGGCTGGGTTAGGGAGTTGCGAAAAGGGCTGAAGGTGGAGAGTGGGGAGTTGTCAGTGGGATAGTTTTATCTGTGCATGTGGACAACGGTCAAGGCTGACGGGGTTTGCTGTCTCTCAGGGACACCTCATCGAGTCAATGGGAAGGTGAGTGGGCACCTCCGCGTGGGCCACACGCCCGTGCACTTCACCGACGCGGACCTGCACGCTTATGTGGTGGGCGACGACGGCAGAGCCTACCTGGCCATCGGCCACATCCCGCAGCCTGCCGCCCAGGCCCTTCTCCCGCTCACGCCGATCGGAGGCCTGTTTGGCTGGCTCTTTGCTTTAGAAAAACCAGGCTGGGAGAACGGCTTCAGCCTCACAGGTGAGGAGGGCCGCAGGTCACCATGGCTTTGGCGGCGTGGAGCCTTGGGTTTTCATTCAGTAGTCAGTTGTGCAATGTTTCAGAGCCACACAGGTGTAGTTTTTCTGCCCCGAGGTAGTTGGGGATGGTTTGGCCTTGCAGGACTGTTTTTAAAAGACAGTGATTTCTTCTAAAGGTTTTCCAGGTTGTTCTGAGAAATAAGATGATCCCATTTGGAGCATTCGTGCCCTCTTACCTTCAAGAACCCTTGAAGCTTCTTTGTCAGACTCCATGTAATTCAGTTGTCACTCACAGATCTGCCAAAGAGGGATGCAGGTGGTAGTTCCAGGGCATCTGGAGATGATTTTACTTCATGGGGGAGGGGTGCCTTTCCTCTTTGTCCCCTGATGACTCTGATCTATAATAGTATAGACAGTGCTTCTCAGACTTTAACCCACCTGCACGTCACCTGGGGCCTCGGGAAAGTGCAGGTTCTGCAGGGGGTGGCGGGCCTGGGGGGCCTGTGATCCTGTTTTCCTAGCAAGCTTCCAGGAGATGATAATGCTGGTCTAAGGCCCACCCTTTGATAGCAAGGGTGTAGAGAATACTTCCCGGCTTCTCACCTCACTACCCCTTTATTGCACATAAAGTGTGAGAGAAAAGTTCTTGGCCCTCCAGCTGTAGAGCTCAATAGGCATTTGTAGGATCTTGCTTTTAATCAAGTTTTGATAAAACCTTGAGTCAAAAGTAGATAAATAAAATACAGTACACCTAGTTACATTTGAATTTCAGATAAACAATTAATAATTGAATAATTTAGTATAAGTATGCCCCAAATCTTGTATGGGACATACTTATACTAAAAATGTTTTTTATTCATCTGATATTCAAATGTAAATGGGTGTCCTGGGGGTTTTTGATTGTTTTTGTTAAGTCTGACAGCCATAGAAAGAGAAAGGTCAAGGATGTTCCTAGGGGTTTATTTTTCACAGAAAACAAGTTCCTACAAAGAGAAGCAGTGTGAGATGGGATAGAATGGAACCATGCTCTTTAACAGAAAGTTCGGGGAACTAATGAGATCAACAGCTGGTAGTACTTAACCTTGGTTATCAGATCTCCTTAGGCACCATCCCCAGCAGTAGGAGAAACTGGGAAGTGGAAGTATGCACTGGTGATTATTGCTGGAAGATGCAAGGCCCCCTTTCATCCCTGTGCTGGGTTTTTTTCCTCTCCAGGTGCTACCTTTATCCATGACATGGAAGTTACTTTCTACCCAGGAGAGGAAAGGGTTCGAATCACTCAAACTGCTGAGGGGCTGGACCCAGAGAACTATCTGAGCATTCAAACCAACATTCAGGGCCAGGTGCCTTACATCCCAGCAAACTTCACAGCCCACATTGCTCCCTACAAGGAGCTCTACCACTACTCGGACTCAGGTACGTGCAACCAGTTCTCCGTAAAATGGGGACGGTGCGCATCTCACGAGATAGTTGTGAGGATTATGTGAGTGACTACGTGGAATGTCCTTATAGAACAGTGTGTGACACATGAAATGAGCTCAGTGTTGCTTTTATTATTCTTGTTATTTTATTAGTGTGAGAAAAGTGGTGGCTGTTGTACACAAGAATGTCAACATCCCTACCCAATATTTGCAGATAATAATATGATAACAACCTTGTCTATGGGCTGGGGAGGGATGGTATAATTTTGTACAGTTTTTAACCGTCCTGCTCTCTGGGCTGTGGAAAAATATTGATTATTGGAATTTATACTTGTTCTGTAACCTTGGTTCAGCCTGCTTTGAAATCAGAGATGCCGTACAGTGTTGTAAAACTACCACTAGATTTGGAGTCAGAAGACAGGAATTCTTACGGATGTGTTTAAAATATGTGGGGAGTAAGATCACTTACTGTCTGAGAGCTTATTTTCTCATCTTTAGAATGAGAATAATCACCCCTTTTCTGTCTCTCTTACATGGTTGATATGTGTAAGGTGTGATGTGTTCTATAAGACACCCCCTGATTTTGAGATGCTGCCCCAATCTCAGTTGCTGTCCTGCAGCACAGGGGTTTGTTTTGAGTTGTGCCTTTGCTTCTCCTGCGGTGTGAGAGTTGGAAGCCAGGCAAGAGGCACAGGGAAGTGAATGGGCAGCAGAGATCTGGCCTGGGCACAGGGTAGCTGATGGCTAGAAAACTGCCTGGCCTCCCAACTCTGCACTCAGGTGGAGATAAAAGACCCCTGCCCCTTTCCCCAGAAGCCTCCAGACTTAAGTGCAAGGTGTTGGAAGTCTTCTGTGCACTGATGGATGGATTGGTTGAAAACTTGGGGGGAGCGGGGTAGAGTCAGGCCAACTTGAGTTCCAGTTCCGGCTCTGCATATCAGCTTTGCTTCTTATTTTTTTATTTATTTTTGCGGTACGCGGGCCTCTCACTGTTGTGGCCTCTCCCGTTGCGGAGCACAGGCTCCGGATGCGCAGGCTCAGAGGCCATGGCTCACGGGCCCAGCCGCTCCGTGGTATGTGGGTTCTTCCCGGACCGGGGCACGAACCCGTGTCCCCTGCACAGGCAGGTGGACTCTCAACCACCGCGCCACCAGGGAAGCCCCCAGCTTTGCTTCTTAGACTACTTAATTAACTCTCTAACCTCTGTGAGACTCTCCACACAAGATGGCAGGGCCCACCTCACTGGCTGTTGTGAGGAATAAATGAGGCACTGCTTATAGAGTGCTGGGCATGGCTGGCATATAGTAAAGTCATTCTTTGCGAATATTGACAGCAGCGATTATACCTCCTCCCTCTCAGTGCTTTGGTTTTACATCTACGTGGGTTCTTGGGACCGCCTTGCAGGTTTCCCATATAAACTCAAACTTCCCAAGGGGACATGCTCCAGCAACTACATGAAAAACTGTGCGGAGAAACTCACCTCACATAAAAAACCTCTGTATTTAGTATTTGTAAATGTCCTCGTTTGACTGAATAATGTCTATTGCAGCTGTGACCTCCACAAGTTCCAGAGCCTACTCTCTCACATTGGGTGCCATCAACGAAACACGGTCCTACCGCCTCCACCAGAACATCACTTACCAGGCATGCAGGCATGGCCCCAGACACCGGGTCATCCCTACCACCCAGCAGCTGAATGTGGACCGGGTCTTTGCCTTGTACACGGATGAAGAAAAAGTGCTCAGATTCGCTGTGACCAATCAGATTGGCCCTGTTGAAGGTATGGTTTCCCGTTTTTGTTATTGCTGGGCAAAAATTATATCCAACCTTCTTTCTTTCATGCCTTTTGAGTGGCCTCAGAATGATTCACATAGGTTACTAAGGGTAATTGAGTGCCAGGCTCTGTTAGGTGCTGGGTGTAAGGATGAATAAAGCAGGGTCCTGTCCTTGAGAGGTAGAGATGGAACTTTTAGAATAGTGTTCTTGCCAAGATCAGGAATAGAGCATATACATGAGGCTGGTTTGCTGCAACACCCAGTTGTGTGTGCCGTCTGTGTTGGGGATACACCTGTGAACAAGGTGTGGCCAAGTTAGGAGGGAGATTGATGCTGACAAATATTTGTTATGATTGTGATAAGTGCAGGGTGCTGTGAGCCTAGTTGCAAGGTTCAGGAATGATGTCCCCAACAAAGTGAAATTTTAGCTAAAATATAAAAGATGAGAAGGATTTCACCAAATCAAGGTGAGACAAAGAGCCAGTGCCTAAAAGAACAAAATGAAATAAAACTTGCATGTATGAAAAAAACCAAATTAGCATCATACTTAATGAGGAAAGACTGGTTGCTTTCCCTCTAAGATCAGAAAGACGATGCCTGCTCTTGACACTTCATCACTGTACTGGAAGTTCTAGCCAGGGCAGTTAGGCAAGAAAATGAAAGGGAAAAAAAAGCCATCTAGATTGGAAAGGAAGAAGTGAAATTATCTGTATTCTCCTCTGACATGATCTTATTTGTAGAAAAACTAAGGAATTCATTAATAAAAAAAAAACTATTTGAACTAATAGTAGTTCAGTAAGGTTGCAGGATATAAGATCGGTGTACAAAAATTAATTGTATTTCTATAAAGTAGCAATGGGTAAACTGAAAAGGTAATTAAGAAAATGATTCCATTTCTAAAAGAATAAAATATTTAGGAATAAATTTTTAGGAAGAAGTGCAATACTTTTACACTGACATCTATAAATGTTTTTGAAAACAAAGATGGCTTAAATAAATGGAAAAACATTCTAAGTTCATGGATCAGAAGACATATTGTGTTTTTTAAATTATTTTTTAATTGAAGTATAGTTGATTTACAATACTGTGTTAATTTCTGCTGTACAGCAAAGTGACTCAGTTACACACATATATATATCCTTCTTTTCCATTACGGTTTATCCCAGGAGATTCCATATAGTTCCCTGTGCTATACAGTAGGACCTTGTTTACCCATTCTAAATGTAATAGTTTGCATCTACTAACCCCAAACTCCCAGTCCATCCCTTCCCCTCCCCACCATCCCCCTTGGAAACCACAAGCAGAAGACATAATATTGTTAAGATGGCAGTGCTTTCTAAATTGATTTATAGATTCAACACAATCCTATTAGCTGGCTTTTTTGCAGAAACTGAAAAGTTGATCCTAAAATTCATATAAAAATTTAAAGAACCCAGAATAGCCAAAACAATCTTGAAAAGGAACAGAGTTGGAGGAATCATACCTCCTGATTTCAAAACTTAAGAGTAATCAATACAGTGTGGTCCTCAAATAAGGATAGGTATACAGATCAATGGGAATAGAAGTGAGAATCCAGAAATAAGCACTCACATTTACAGTCAATTGATTTTTGACAAAGATGCCAAAACAACTCAATAAGGAGAAAGAGTAGCCCTTTTAACAAATGGTTCTGGGATAACTCTGGATATCCACATGCAAAAGGATGAAGATGGTCACAGCAATAAGACAAGAGAAAGAAAAGACATCCAGATTGGAAGGGAAGAAGTAAAACTGTCACTATTTACAGATGACATGACACTATATAGAGAAAACCCTAAAGTCTCCACCAAAAAACTATTATGACTAATAAATGAATTCAGTGTAGTTGCAAGATACAAGATTAATGTGCACAAGTCTTGCTTTTCTATACACTAATAATGAACTATCAGAAAGAGAAAGCAAGAAAACAATCCCATTTAGAATCACATCAAAAAGAATAAAATACTTAGGAATAAACTTAGCCAAGGAGGTGAAAGACCCGTACTCTGAAAAGTATAAGACATTTATGAAGAAAATTGAAGATGATACAAAGAAATGGAAAGATATGCATGTTCATGGACTGGAAGAATTGATGTTAAAATGTCCATACTAGTAAAAACAAACTACAAATTTAATGCAATCCCTATCAAAATACCCAGGACATTTTTTTCCACAAGAATGAAAACAGATAATCTGAATTAGAACAAATAATCTGAAAATTTATATGGAACCACAGAAGACCCCAAATAGCCACAGCAATCTTGAGAAAAAAGAAGAAAGCTGGAAGTATCATGTGCCCAGACTTCAGGCTATACTACAAAAGTACAGTAATCAAAACGGTATGGTACTGTTATAAAAACATACCCATAAATCATTGGAACAGAATAGAGATCCCAGAAATAAACCCATACATTTATAAACAGATCATAAAACTCAATACCAAAAACTAAATAACCCAATTAAAAATTGGGCAGAAGACCTGAATAGACATTTTTCCAAAATAAACATACAGATGGCCAACAGGCACATGAAAAGATGCTCAACATATCCAACATATATATCCAACATATATAAATAGCTCATACAATTCAACAAAAAAAAACCCCAAACAACTCATTGAAAAATGGGCAGAAGAACTGAATAGAAATTTTTCCAAAGAGGAAATGCAGATGGCCAATAGGTACATGAAAAGATGCTCAACATCGCTAATCATCAGGGAAATGCAAATCAAAACCACAATGAGATAGCCATTCTGACAGATGTGAGGTGCTATCATCAAAAAGAACACAAATGTGTTGGCAAGGATGTGGAGAAAAGGGAACCCTTGTACACTGTTGGTGGGAATGTAAATCTGTGCAGCCACTGTGGAAAACAGTTTGGAGGTTCCTCAAAAAACTAAAAATAGAACTACCATATGATCCAGCAGTTCCATTCCTGGGTATGTATCTGAAGAAAATGAAAAACAAATTCGAGAAGATACATGCACCCCAATGTTAATAGCACAATTATTTACAATGGCCAAGATATGGAAGGGAACCCAAGTGCCAATCAACAGATGAATGCATAAAGAACACTTGGTACACACACGCACACGCACACACACACACACACACACACACACACACACACACACACACAC
>NW_021703778.1:126205744-126236201 GCF_005190385.1 Monodon monoceros | reverse complement strand
CACACACACACACACACACACACACACACACACACACACACACACTGGAATACTATTTGGCCATGAAAAAGAGTGAAATTTTGCCATTTGCAATAACACGATGGACTTGGAGGGTTTTATGCATAGTAAGATAAGTCAGACAGGGAAAGACAAATACTATATACTGGTAACTTATATGTGGAATCCAAAAAACAAACATGAATGAAATGAATATAACAAAACAGAAATAGACAGATGTGGAGAACAAACTAGTGGTTACCAGTGGGGAGAGGAATGGAGGGGAGGGAGAAGGTAGGGGTAGGGGATTAAGAGGTATAAACTACTATATATAAAATAAATAACCTACAAGGATATACTGTACAGCACAGGGAATATAGCCGATAGTTTATAATAACTTTAAATGGAGTATGATTTATAAAAATATTGAATCACTGTTATGCAGCTGAAACTTATATAATGTAAATCAACTATACTTCAATTAAATGAAATTGCATATATAGATGTTGCATATGCAAACCTGAAAGCGTTTTGCCTAATTGTAAAGCATTATAAAATATTGAAGTATTGATAAATCTATTTCTAGACAAACAAGAATTGCAGTAAAATTGAATAATACTCATTAGAAAAAGAATGAAGATGGACCTCTACTTCACACCATATACAAAAATTAACTGAAAATGGGTCAAAGGCCTTAATGTACTTAAAATTTTAGAAAAAACTTAGGGGTGAACTTTTGTGACCCTGAATTTGGCAATGGTTTCTTCGATATTATGCTAAAAGTACAAGCAACAAAAGAAAAAAATAGATAAATGGGATATCATCAAAATTTAAAACTTTTGGGAATTCCCTGGTGGTCCAGTTGTTAGGATTCAGTGCTGCTGTGGTCCAGGTTCAATCCCTGGTTGGGGAACTAAGATCCTGCAAGCCAACAGCACAGCCAAAATAAATAAATAAAAACTTCTGTGCTTCAGAGGGCTTTATCAACAAAGTGAAATACAACCTACAGAATGGGAGAAAATATTTGCAAATCATATATTTAATAAGAGACTTGTATCTAGAATATATGAACTTTTACAACTCAATGAGACAAATAATCTAATTAAAAGATAGGCAAAAAATTTGGATAGGTATTTCTCTAAAGAAGACATCCAATGAGCCCATGAAAAAATGCTCAACATCATTCATCATCAGGAAAATGCAAAAATCAAAACCATAATGAAATACTACTTTATATGCATGTGGATGGCTATAGTCAAAAAATGGATAATAGCACATGTTGGTGGGCATGTGGAGAAACTGAAACCCTCCCATGTTGCTGGTATGCGTGTAAAATGGTGTAACTGTGGAAAACAGCAGTTTCTCAAAACAGTTAAACACGAAGTTACTATTTGACTAACTCTACTCCTAGTTATATACCAGGAGAAAGAAAAGCTTATGAAAACTTCATAATAGCCAAAAGGTGGAAACAACCCAAATGCCCATCAATTGATGAATAGATTTTTAGAATGTCATAACTCTCCAATTATAATAGATAGTATGGATAAGGATAGTATTAAATTTAGGTTAATGGATGGTGAAATTTGGTATAATACTAATTAAGGGTGCAAGTTTTTTGTCATGTTAATAAGATTAGGCATGCTATTAATGAAATACCTTATGTAACTTCAGGCACTCAGAAGTGGAATGGAGATAGTCCTAGTTTTATGGTTAGGGCTATTGTTATTACTACTGATACTGTTGGATTAAAGATTTTTGTAATGGTTCATTGGCCGGAATATAATAGGTTAAGGATAAAAGCTATTATATGTAATATTGATGCAGTAGCTTGTGTTAGAAAATATTTAGTGGGCGCTCCTATAGCTCATGGGTTGAACTTTTTTATTATGATGGGGATAATGGCTAATATTTCTTTTGAATCCAATTCAGATAAGTAGTCAGTGAGAGCTGGTTATTACAGTTATGGTCCCTGAGAGAACTGTTGTTAGGATGATGATAAAGATGATGGAGTTTTATTAGTACTGGAAGGATATAAACCAACATATTTGGGGTATGGGGCCAATAGCTCATTTAACTGACCTTAGTATAGAATATAGTGTAATAGGGGCTTACCTGGTGGCACAGTGGTTGAGAGTCAGCCTGCCGACGCAGGGGACACGGGTTCGTGCCCCGGTCTGGGAAGATCCCACATGCCGCGGAGTGGCTGGGCCCGTGAGCCATGGCCGCTGAGCCTGCGCTCCGCAACGGGAGAAGCCACAGCAGTGAGAGGCCCACGTACCACAAAAAAAAAAAAAAAAAAAAAGAATATAGTGTAATATGGTAGCACAAAGAACTTTGAATTCTTAAGGATAGGTTCAATTCCTGTGATTCTAGAAATAAGAAGGCTTAAACCTCTATTATTTACTCTATCAAAATAACTCTTTTATCAGACATATTTCTTATGTTTGTGGAGGGATGCTTGATGTTATAGTAGGTAGTGAGACGTGCCATATACATAGGGCTGGTATTAGTGGTAGGAAGTTTGTTCACAGTAGATGCATTAACTGATCATATTGGAATCGAGGGTAGGATGCTCAAAATCATAGGGAAAAAACTGTTAATAATAGTGTTTTTATAATAAAGTTGGTTGTATATAGTTCTAGTATGCGGGGGTTGTGGAATGCTCCTAGAAAGAGGATTGTTGTGAAAATATTCATTATAATGGCATATTCTAAGAAAAATATAATGAATGGGCCTGCTGCATATTCTACGTTGAAACCCGATATGAGTTCAGATTCTGCTTCTGTTGTTAGGTCAAAGGGAGCTCGGTTAGTTTCTGCTAGAGAGGAGATAAATCACAGCTAGGGGTCATGATGGGAAGATTATTCATAAATGTTCTTGCGTTGTGATGAGGGTTGAGAAAGTAAAAGTTCCATTTATTTAAAGGGCTGATAGAAGAATAGTTGCTAGTATTACTTCATATGAAATTGTTTGTGCTACTGCTCATGGGGTTGCAATTAATACATATTTTGAGTTGGAGGCCCATCTGGATCATAAGATGGAATATACAGCGAGGCTTGACATAGCTATTGTAAATAACACCCCTAGGTTTATATTAATGAGGGGATAAGGTATAGGTAGAGGAATTCATATGATTAGGGCTAGGGTTAGGGCTAGGATTGGTGCAATAATAAATATGGAAATGGAGGATGTAGCTGGTCGTAATGGTTCTTTAATGAATAATTTGTGTCAGCAATAGGTTGTAATAGGCCATATGGTCCAACGACATTTGGTCCTTTTCAAAGTTGCATATAACCTAGGATTTTTCGTTCAATTAATGTGAGGAATGCCATGGCTAGGAGAATGGGGATAATGAGTATTAAGATGTTAATTATAAACATTTTGTTAGGGAGAGGATTTGAACCTCCAGTTACAAAGGTTTAAGTTTTACGCAATTACTGGGCTCTGCCACCTTAACAAACCCTGTTCTTGGGTAATATTTTGTATATATTAATTAAATTAAGATTATATCATTAACTGGTTTATCAGGTGCTTTTTTAAAGTGGGCCTTATTTCTCTTGTCCTTTTGAACTGAGGGTAATATATAATAGATAGGAACCGACCTGTATTACTCCGGTCTGAACTTAGATCACGTAGGACTTTAATCATTGAACAAATGTGAACCTTTAATAGAGGTTACACCATTGGGGTGTCTGGATCCAACATTGAGATCGTACACTCTACTGTTGATATGAACTCTAGAAAAGGATTGAGCTGTTACCCCTAGGCTAACGTGTTCCGTTGATAAATTTTTGGATCAAGAAATGATATGTTTTGACTAGTAAGTCTAGACTTCAATCACTCAGAGCCTTTTTTGTTCTCTGAGCTCACTCCAACCAAAATTGTCAACCCAGGGGGCTTCCCTGGTGGCGCAGTGGTTGAGAGTCCGCCTGCCGATGTAGGGGACACGGGTTCGTGCTTCGGTCTGGGAAGATCCCACATGCCGCGGAGCGGCTGGGCCCGTGAGCCATGGCCGCTGAGCCTGTGCTCGGCAACGGGAGAGGCCACAACAGTGAGAGGCCCGCGTACCGCAAAAAAAAAAAAAAAAAAAAAATTGTCAACCCATATAAAAATTTGTTATCCCTTAGTGGTTTAGTTAGTTTTGGGGGGAGTTAATTAAAGCTGCATAGGGTCTTCTCATCTTATTTTATTATTTCCGCCTCTTCATGGGAAGGTCAATTTCACTGATTGAAAATAAGAGACAGTAAAACCCTCATGAGTCCATTCATGCAAGTCTTTATTTAGAGAACAAATGATTATGCTACCTTTGCATGGCCAGGACACCATGGCCGTTTAACAGTTGTCACTGGGCCGGCAGTGCCTCTACTGCTAGTTATGCAAGAGGTGATGTTTTTGGTAAACAGGCAGGGTTTATGTTTGCCAAGTTCCTTTTACTTTTTAAAATCTTTTCTTGAATGCATGCCTGTGTTGGATTAACAGCTTACTAAATAAATAATTTAATGTTGCATTGTGCTCTATGTGCTGTTAATTATCAATATAGTATTAGTTACTGATGTAAGCTTATGCAAGGAGAAATATTTCTTGTTACTCATATTAACATTATTGCCTCTATTGGTCAATAGACTAGTCCAGTATAAAGCTAGGAGTTGATTTGCTCATTATTATTGGTATTAAGATAAAGTTATTGTTGGACTTGAACGCTTTCTTAATTGGTGGCTGTTTTTAAGCCAACTATGGTGTTGTTTTTACTCTCTAGATAAGGTTGTATCCATTTCTAAAAAGCTGTACCTTTTAAGATTAACATTTAAAAGTACATTAAAATTTATAATTTTTTTGGTAATTTTTAAAGTTGAACTAAGATTCTTTTCCTAGATAACCAGCTATCACCAGGCTAGTTAGGCTTGTCACCTCTACTTATAAATCTTCTTATAAATCTTCTTATAATAAATCTACTTATTTTGCTACATAGATGAGTTTGTTCTAATAAACTGTTCATAAGTAGCTCATCTGGTGTCAGGATGTAACTTAAGTTAAAGTTCTCTTTGTTAAATGTTTACTAGTTAAATCATTATGCAAAATGTACAAGGGGTTAACTGCTTTTTGTTACTTTTAATGTTTCATCATTCCCTTACGGTAGGTTCTCTGTAGTGCCAGAGGATACTTTAAATTTCTATCCCCTATACTTTAAATGTGGAGTAAATGTTTTACTTAATTTGCTTATATTAGTAAAACTTGTGGGGGGTTGGCTAGATTTAGTTCAAAGTGTTCATAAATTATGAAATCTCCTAGGCGTAAACTAGGTGCTTTTATGTAAGCTATGCTTTGATTTATCCAAGCACACTTTGCAGTGTGCTTACCTTGTTACGACTTGTCTCCTCTCATATAATTAGTGTTTAGTAATAGATTGTAGGAAGCTATTGTAATACTTGAGGAAGGTGATGGGCAGTGTGTGCTTACTTCATGTCCTTATTCAGTTAAGCACTCTATTCTTAATTTGCTACTAAATCCTCCTTTGGTTTTTAGTTTCCATAAAAACCTGCGTGTAGTGAGAAATACATTCTTGAGATAGAAAATGTAGCCCGTTTCTTCTCACTCCATAGGTTACACCTTGACCTAATGTTTTTATGTATAATTATGCTTACTTTTATTCCTTTTCAGGGCTTGCTGAAGACGGCATATAGATTGAATTAGCCAGGGTTGGTGAGGTTTATCGGGGTTTATCGATTATAGAACAGGCTCCTGTAGAGGGGTGTGAAGCACTGCCAAGACCTTTGAGTTTTAAGCTGCTGCTGGTAGTACTCTGGCGAATAATTTTGTTATAATAATTATTTGG
Organism: Monodon monoceros; assembly: GCF_005190385.1. Lineage (NCBI taxonomy): Eukaryota > Metazoa > Chordata > Mammalia > Artiodactyla > Monodontidae > Monodon > Monodon monoceros. The sequence continues at coordinate 126,230,371 of NW_021703778.1, read as the reverse complement.
GTTTAGGACTAAGCATAGTGGGGTGTCTAATCCCAGTTTTGGTCTTAGCTGTCGTGTAATTAGGAAATACTAAAGTCACTTTCGTAGTCTATTTTTATTTTAGCTATGGCTTTTTACAGCTTAATTAAAATTTAACTTTATGTTACTCTTTAACATGCTTTCCACTGAATTTCTATTAATTTGGGTTAATCGTTTGATCGTGGTGGCTGGCTCAAAATTTACCAACCGTAGTTAATGTAACTTAGTTGAACTTTTGTTTATGGCTTAATTTTAATCACTGCTGTTTCCTGTGGATGTGTGGTTAAGCAAGGTGTTATGAGCTACTAGTCTTAGTGTACTTGATGCCAGGTCCTTTTAAGGATTTAGAGGGCATTCTCACTGGGGCTCAGATGCATGCATGTGTAATTTTATTAAAAACTAATAGAAAGGCTGGGACCAAACCTCTGTGTTTATGGAGTTGATAAACTCATCTAGGCACTTTTAGTATCTTGCTTTAGGTTTTAAGCTACATTAACAAGTTGTGTTTGTATTGTGAAATAACATGTATATAGTTGTATGATTTATGCTAGATTTAGTATTAAAATTTTGATTAAAATGGTCCATAGATCTAGGGAGATGCCTGTCTATATAAATGGTAGATATCTAAGTAATTCATTTGTACGATTAGGGTTTATTTTCTAGGTATATCCTATTTTGAGCATTGTTTGTGTTTGTTGGATAGATTAACTAAATTCTATGTATTTATATGTTTTTGCCTTGTTTGGGGGCTTTGGCAGGGCATTATGGGCATGTAGAATATGGGATTTAGTGGGGTGTAAGGAGGGCTTGTTAAACAGGTTATCTACCGCTTCAATGTGTATGTGTATGTATATGTGTGTGTGTGTAATTTCCTTATGTCCTGTAGCCATTGACTGAATAACACCTTATGGTTGATGATGTTGGTAAATAATATTCAGTTAAAGTCCAGCTACAGTTTGACTGTGTTAAGACCTCACGTGGCCATAGCTGAGTCCCAGTATCCCTATAAAAATTAAAAAATACCAAATGCATAAAACCACAGTTATGTGTGAGCATGGGCTGATTAGTCATTAGTCCATCGAGATGTCTTACTTAAGAGGAAAGAGTGGGTGATTTTAGGTGAGATGGTCCTGAAGTAAGAACCAGATGTCTGATAAAGTTCATTAATAGAAACCCTCACAAGTTATGGGCCCAGAGGAAGAAGAGGGACACCTGCTAAGCGGGGTTGATCGTTTCACCCAGCTTTGCTGATTGAGCTCGTGATCTAGTGGATATGATATGTATGTTGACTAGGATTGGTTTGACTTAATGTATTGTGTACAATCAATAATATGTACTATGTAAAGTACATGCTTATAAGCATGGGGTAAATAATGTACGATTATACATATCATGTATTATGTATGGTATGTATATGTACTTATTAATGTAATACACATTATGCATAAAGTACATGGTAATTTATGGTAAAAAGAGGTTATTTTAATACTAAGATTGTACTTAGTAACCTTGTAAATGTCCCATAACAAATCTTCAGGGAATAGTTTAAATAGAATTTCAGCTTTGGGTGCTGATGGTGGAGCTGGAGCTTCTTCCTTCAGTCTTAGGAAGATGTGTTATTCTCCTTCTCTGGTTTACAAGACCAGGGTAATAGATATATTGATACTACAAAGACTCTTCATTTTGGGAGATTATTTTCAGTGATGCTAGTTACTGGCATTAGTACTAGAATTAAAAAGAAATATAGAATGGATGCTAGCTGTCCGATAATAATGAAGGGGTGCTCTATGGGTTGTCCTCCAATTCACGTTAGTGTTAATAGGTCTGCTACTAGTACTCAAAATACGCATTGACTGAGAGGTCGAAATGTTATGCTTCGTTGTTTGGATGTGTGAAGCATTGGGATAAATGCTAGAATTAAGATTGAAAAGATTAAGGCCATTACTCCTCCTAATTTATTAGGAATTGATCGTAGAATTGCATATGCAAATAGAAAATTATCACTCTGGCTTGATATGAGATGGTGTGTTGAGAAGGTCTGCTGGGGTGTAGTTGTCTGGGTTCCTAGTAAGTCGGGTGAAAACAGCACTAATATTATTAGTATTAGAATTAGCAGTAAGGCATCTAGGATATCTTTGATTGTACAGTAGGGGTGAAATGGGATTTTGTCTATATCAGTTGAGATTCCAGTGGGGTTATTAGATCCTGTTTTGTGAAGGAATAGTAAGTGGACAGCTGCTAGCGCTGCAATGATAAATGGGAGAATAAAATGGAAGGCGAAGAATCGTGTAAGAGTTCCTTTATCTACTGAAAATCCACCTCAGATTCATTCGACAGGGCTTGTGCCAATATATGGAATTGCTGAAAGGAGATTAGTAATAACTGTTGCCCCTCAGAATGATATTTGTCCTCAGGGTAAGACATAGCCTATGAATGCTGTAGCTATGACTGTAAATAATGATTCCAATGCTTCATGTTTCTAAAAAGGTATAGGATCCATAATATAAGCCTTGTCCTACATGAATAAATAAGCAAATAAAAAATATGGAGGCTCCATTTGCATGTAGATATCGGATAATTCATCCATAGTTTACATCTCGGCAGACACGTGTTACTTACGAAAAAGTAGTTATTGTGTCTGATGTATAGTGTATTGCTAGGAATAAACCTGTCAAGATTTGTAGAACTAAACAAAATGCCCAGAAGGGAACCAAAATTTCAACATGATGAAATGTTTGATGGAGCTGGGAGGTCAATAATTGCGTTGTTAATAATTTTTATTAATGGGTGTGATTTTCGGATGTTGGTCATTAGTGTTCTTATAGTTGAATTAAAATGATGATTTTTCATTTCATTGGCCATGGTTAGATTCCATGTAAGAATAATGATAATAGACATTGTATTTATTTTAGGTACTATTTTTGTAATTAGTTTTGTGGGCTTTTCTTCAAAACCTTCACCTATTTATGGTGGACTTGAATTGATTGTAGGTGGTGGTGTTGGTTGTGGGATTGTGTTGAATTTTGGTGGTTCACTTGGGGGTTTAATAGTATTTTTTATTTATTTAGGGGGAATATTAGTAGTATTTGGTTATATGACAGCTATGGCCACTGAGAAGTATCCTGAAGTTTGAGTCTCTAATAAGACTGTTCTAGGTATATTTCTTTCAAGGTTGATGATAGAATTTTCAATAGTATTCTTTGTTTTAAAGGATGAGGAAGTGGAGATTGTATTTAAATTTAATGGACTAGGGGACTCTGGGTAATTTATGATACAGGTGATTTTGGGTTTTTTTGTGAAGAGCCTATAGGAATTGCAGTGTTGTATAGCTATGGTTCTTAATTGGTAATTGTTACTGGTTGATCATTACTTATTGGTGTTGCGGTTATTATAGAGGTTACTCATGTTAATTAAATAGAATTATGCTTAGGGCAAGGGTAATGAGGAATGAAAGAAAATATAGTTTGATTAGGCCTTTTTGGTCTGACACTAGTACAGAAAATTTTATTTGAATAAGGGAAGTCGTTTTTGGTAAGATGCTTTCTAGTCAGATTAAATCTAGGAGACATGATGCTGATTTTTGACTCGCTGATAAATTTAAGTATGGTGGGAAGCGGTGTATAATAATGGGGAAATACCTAAGAGGTTGGAAAATTTGAAGAAATTTGAGGGATATTTAAATTTTAAGTTTTGTGTAGCGGGGCTGATTTCAAATGCCAGAATAAAACCTAGGATGGTCACAGCAAAGGCAGTTCGCTTCAGGTAATCAGGTATTGTTATTTGTGGGATTGTCATTGGGGGAATTTTGCTGGAGGTAATGAATCCAGCAAAGATACTTACAGCTAATAAACGTTTAACAGAATTGATTAGCAGTGGGTTATTTTCATTAAAGTAGAAAAGCGAGGTTGTCCTAATGGTGCGAAGAAAATAATGCGAGTGCCATAGACAGCTGTAAGGGATGTGGTGACGAGAGTTATTTGCTGGGCTCAGGCGTTGGTGTACAACGTGTTAGCAGTGTCGATAATTAGTTCTTTAGAGTAGAAACCTGTGAGGAACAGCATTCCTGTCAGTGAGAGACTTGCAATAATGAGGGCCGCTGTGGTAAAAGGTATTGCTTTAAATAAACCTCCTATCTTTCGAATGTCTTGTTCATCATGTAGGCTATGAATAATGGAGCCAGAGCATATAAACAGGATGGCCTTGAAAAAGGCATGTGTGCAAACGTGGAGAAATGCTAGATAAGGTTGGTTAATACAGATTGTTACTATTATAAGGCCTAATTGGCTTGAAGTAGAGAAGGCAACAATTTTTTTGATGTCATTTTGGGTGAGAGCACATATTGCTGTAAATAATGTAGTTATGTTTATCCAGACATAATGTTATTGTTTGGGTACATTTATTCTCTGTTAAAGGGTAAAAGCAGATAAGTAGGAAAATACCTGCTATAACTCTTGTGCTGGAGTGAATAGAGCTGAAACGGGAGGAGGGCCTTCTATTGCTGAGGGAATGGCTGGAGGCCAAATTGGGTGGATTTTCCAGCTGCAGCCAACACAAGTCCTATTAGAGGTAGGTTTGAGTGATTTTGGTTAAGTATAAAGATTTGTTGTATGTCTCATGAGTTTAAATTAAATAGAAATCATGCTGTTGATATAATAAGTCCAATGTCTCCAATGCGATTATATAAAATTGCTTGGAGAGCGGCTGTATTTGCATCTGCTTGTCCATATCATCACCTGATAAGTAGAAAAGATACAATTCCGACTCCTTCTCACCCAATGAAAAGTTGTAAAAGATTGTTAACAGTGATAAGAATTAGTATTGTGATAAGAAAAAGGAGTATTTAAAGAATTGATTAATGTTAGCACCTGAGTGCATGTATCACATTGAAAATTCCATAATAGATCATGTGACAAATAATGCTACTGGCACAAATATTGAGAAATAGTCTGTTTTGAAGCTAAGTGGTAATTTAAGGGTTTGGATAGTAATTTAATGTCAGTTTAAGATAATTATCTCTTGACCTGTATGAATGAATATTATTGTTGGAATTAAGCTGGTGATAAAAGCATATGAGATAGTGGTTTTTTTTACAAAGGATGGATATGTGTTATTTTGTAGATGTTGGTGTTATTATAATTGGTATCGTTAGTATAAATAGTATAACTAGTGTGAAAGAGGTAAATAAGTTTATTACTTTTATTTGGAGTTGCACCAATGTTTTGGTTCCTAAGACCAATGGATAGCTATCCTTTAAAAGTTTGAAAAAGTCATACTGTTAGATATGGAAGCATGAATTAGCAATTTTTGCATACTTTTTCAGTAAATAAAAATATTTAGTCTTCTGTTACTAGATTCACAATCTAGTGTGTTTTTGAAACTATATTTATAGTACAAGGGCCCTAAAATGATTTTGGGGTTTAACGATAGGAGTAAGAGATGTAAAATGTGAAGGGGTTATGAGGGCATTTTCTCATGTGAATGATGGTGGGTATATTTGCCTCATTTTGTTATGATTAATATGTATAGTGAGTATAAGGTGGTAATTACTATGTTAATTCCTATGAGGATAATGGTGATATTTGATCATGGAAAGGATGTTACTACTACAAAGAGTCCTCCAATTAGATTGATAGTTAGGGGGTAGAACTAGGTTTGTTAAGCTTGCTAGTAGTCATCATGCTGGTATTGGGAGGAATGTTTGTAGACCTCGGGCTACAATTATTCTGCTGTAAATTCGTTTGTAATTTGAATTTGCTAGGCAGAATAATATGGATGATGTGAGGCAGTGGGCAATTATTAGAGCAGTGGCCCCGATATAACTTCAAGGTGTTTGGATAAGAATGACTACAATAACAAGTGCTATGTGACTGTCGGAAGAATACGTGATAGGTGATTTTAGATCTGTTTGGCATAAACACATTGAACTAGTTATGATTATTCCTCATAAGGAGAGTATGAGAAAAGGGTATGTTATGAAATATATTAGTGGGTTTAGTATTGCTGTAATTCGCAATATACCATAGCCTCTGAGTTTTAGTAGTACGGCTGCAAGGACTACGGATCCTGCAATGGGGGCTTCTACATGTGCTTCAGGTAATCAAAGGTGAAGGCCGTTGAGGAGTATTTTTACTATAGAGACTATCATACATGCTAGTCATATGAAAATGTTGGATCAGGAGTTGGCTGTTGTTTGTGTTCGATATTGAAGTATTAGAAAAGTTAGTGAGCCTGTGACATTTTGAATATGTATTAGTGCTACTAAGAGTGGAAGTGATCCTACTAGTGTATAAAATAAGAAATAAAGTCCTGTGTTAAGACATTCTGTTTGATTACCCCATCGGGTAATGATACTAAGTGTTGGAACTAGTATTGCTTCAAATAAAATATAAAATAAGATGAATTCTGTGGCAGTGAATTTTATAATTAGGAATATTTGTCATGTAATTAGCATGGTAATATATAATTTTTTTCGAGTTAATGATTCTTTGAGGTAGGTGAAATTGGCTGGCTATTAATTATGGTGAGAGTCATGTTGTTAAAATTAATAATGGTGCTAATGAGCTGGGGAAAAAGAATTAGTGAAAAGTTGAGGCTATTGTCATTAAATTCATTGAGAAGAAAAAGGCTATGAGACTAATAAGCTATGGACTGTGGTATTAATTCAGATTATGTTGTTCTTTGATAATTATGTTAGTAGTATTAGTATAATTGTAGGAATAATAACTTTTAACATTGGAGGAGATTAAGATTTTGTGCATAATCAGTGCCATATGTGTTTGATACTATTACTAGTAGGGATAGCGCGAGTGTGGCTTCTCGAGCTGAGAATACTAGCAGAACAGTCGGTATTATGCTGGCTAGGGCAAAATGTGTATTTAGGATTATCAGCGTTGCTATAATGAATAGTGATAATATTATGCCTTCAAGGCATGATAGTGAAGATATTAGGTGAGATCAATATATTAATAATTCTATAAGAGATACTGTAAATGTTATAATAATTATATACACTAAAAGCACTTGGTAATTATGAACTTAATCATAATCTAATGAGTTGAAATCATTTCGTTTAATTACCATATTCAGTTCATTCTAGTCCTTTTTGGGTCCATTCATTAGGCTAGGCTTATTGCTAGTAATAAAATTAGGAATAAAGCTATAATGAGTATTGTTCTTAGATTATTTGTCTGAGATGCGCAGGGTAGGGGGTAAAAGAGCAATTTCTAAATCAAAAAGGAGGAATATAATGGCTACCAGGAAAAATTGTATGGAAAAATGTAGACGTGCTGATCCTATAAGGTCAAATCCGCACTCATAAGGACTTGTTTCTTCTGTGTAAATATTTAATTGGGGAAGTCAGAATGTGATAAATACAAGTAGTGAGGCTAGTGCTATGTTTGTAATTAATGTCAATATTAGAGTTATTCTTTTTCGGATTCTACTGAAGCCAATTGATTGTGAGTCAATTGTACTATTTAATACTAAAATAATAAGATCCTTATCAATAAATGGGTACGTAAAGGAATAGTCATAATCCATCTACAGAATGTCAACATCAGGCAGTGGCTTTCAAGCCGAAATGGTGGTTAGATGTGAAGTGATTTTTTTTTTTTTTTTTTTTTTTTTTGCCGTACGCGGACCTCTCACTGTTGTGGCCTCTCCCGTTGTGGAGCACAGGCTCCGGTCGCGCAGGCTCAGCGGCCATGGCTCACGGGCCCAGCCGCTCTGCGGCATGTGGGACCCTCCCGGACCGGGGCACGAACCCGTGACCCCTGCATCGGCAGGCGGACTCTCAACCACTGCGCCACCAGGGAAGCCCCGTGAAGTGATATTTTAATTGATGTAAGAAGCAGACGATAAGGAAGAGCCAATAGTTACACGCAGTCTGTGGAACCCTGTAGCTATGAAGAAAGTTGACCTGTATACCCCATCTGAAATTGTAAAGGATGTTTCGTAATATTCTGAGGCCTGTAGAAATGTAAAATAAACGCCTAGGGCGACTGTGATAAAAAGACCTTGGAGTATGTGTTTTCAGTTTCCTTCTATGAGGCTGTGGTGAGGTCAGATAGTGGATACCCCAGAGGCTAATAATACGGAGGTATTAAGAAGTAGTACTTCTAATGGATTTAGAGGACAGATGCCTGTTGGTGGTCAGCATCCCCCTAGTTCAGGTGTAGGGGCAAGGCATGAGTGGTAGAAGGCTCAAAAAGAAACTGGTAAAAAAAAAAGAGGACTTCTGAAATAATAAATAGGATTATTCCATATCAAAGTCCTTTTTGAACACTTGGTGTATGATGGCCTTGAAAAGTGCTTTCTCAGATGATGTCTTGTCATCACTGATCTATTGATAAAGGTATTAGTTAGTAGGCCTAGTGCTAATAATAATGTTGAAGTGAAATCATATAATTAGGTCTACTGTTGTTAGAAGGGCTGAGAGAGCTCCTGTAAGGGGTCAGGGACTGGGATTTACTATGTGATATGCATGAGTTTGGTGGGACATTATGTATTGTCATGTAGGTAAAGATTTGCTAGTAAGCTAAATGCATAAACTAGAATTATTGCAATTGTGAATTTGAGGATAGTAAGTAAGACAAGGATAGGAAATGTAATGAGAGCTGTGGTGGTGCTAATACTCAGCAATGCTAGAGTCACTCTTCCAATTAAATGAATCAATAGGGGTCCTGCTGTGACGTTAGCTGTTAATAGTATGGCTAAAGCTGTTGGTTGAATGAATAAGCTAATAGTTTTGATGACTGCTAGCACAGGAATAAGAGGAACGAGTGTTCCTTGTGGTAGAAAGTGAGCTAAGCACGCTTTTGTTTTGTGATGAAAGCCTGTAACTACAGTTCCTGCCCATAGAGAAACTGCTGTTCCTAATATTATTATATTCCTAATATTATAAATTGCTATTAATATTGAGAGTTGTGTAGTAGGTATAAATGAATGTGGTAATAGTCCTAATAGATTTGTTGATCGAATAAATAAGTGATGTTAAGTATTAGTGCTCAGGTCTGTCCTTTGTGATTGTGAATAGCTATTATTTGTTTCAATGTGAGTTGAACTAATCATTGTTGAATTGGAATTATACAATGGTTAATTAGTTGATTAGGTGTTGGGAATAAAATACCTGGGAATATAATGATTAAGATAACAATAGGAAGTCCTATTATTGTTGGGGCAATGAAAGAGGCAAATAGATTTTCGTTCATTTTGTTTCTCAAGGGGTAGATTGTTTTTGTACTTTGGTAGACATCAACGCTGGATTTGAATAATAAGTATATTTTGAAATTTTTAGTTGGAATGCAATAAATAGGACTAGAATTACTAATAGAATAGTAATAAATCATGTTGAAGTGTTGAATTGTGGCATATCATGAAAGGGAGTTTTAACTCCCAGTCTTTAACTTAAAAAGGTGAATGCTATTTAGCTTCTTAAGGAATTTATAATATTGATGAGGATCATTTTTCAAAGTATTTTAGTGGTACTAGTTCAAGGACGATGGGTATAAAGCTATGATTTGATCCACAAATTTCTGAGCATTGTCTGTAATATAGACCTGGCCGTGGTGATATGAGAGTTGTTTGGTTTAGGCATCCTGGAATTGCCTCTGTTTTTACGCCTAGTAAAGGCACAGCTCATGAGTGTAAAATGTCTTCTGAGGAGGTTAGTATTCAGATTGTTATTTCTGTAGGTAAAACTACTACGTTGTCTACTTCTACTAGTCGTAATTCTCCTGTTTTTAGGTCTGATGTTGGAATTATATAGGAGTCAAAATTTAATTCTTCATAGTCTGTATATCATAGCTTCAGTATCATTGGTGTCCTATAGTCTTTACGGTAAGGGAAGGGTTATGTAGTCCAGCATGTAAAGCATTTGTAATGATGGCAGGGCAATTAGAATTAGGATAATGGCTGGTAAGATTGTCCAGATGGTTTCTACTTCTTGTGCATCTATTGTACTTGTATGGGTTAGTTTAGTTGCTAATATGAGTAAAATAATATAGAGGACCAAGGAGCTGATTAAAAATATGATTATTAACGTATGATCATGAAAGTGTAGTAGTTCTTCTATAATGGGTGATGCTGCATCTTGAAAACCTATGTGGAGAGGATACGCCATGGAGACATAAACATAAAACATAAAAAGGAATGAAGCACTGTTACATGGTACAATATGGATGAGCTTTGAAAGCATTATGCTAAGTGAAGGTAATGAGTCATGAAGGATAACATATTACATGATTCTACTTATGCGAAATATCCAGATAGGGAAATCTACGGAGGCAGAAAGTAGATTAGTGGTTGCCTAGGTTGGAGGCATAATAGTGGGATAGGGAGTTGATTGCTAAAAGGTACAAGGTTTCTTTTGGGGGGGGGATTAAAATTAAAATGTTCTAAAATTAATTGTGGTTGATGGTTACACAACTCTGTGACTATATTAAAAACTAATTGCGCACTTGATGTTTCTTCAGTTTTTTCATTTCCATTTGCATGGAATGTGTACTTTAGATGGGTGAATTACATGGTATGTGAACTATATCAATTTGAAAAAACAGTTGTGGGGAAAAAAACAAAACTCTAAAGCAGTGGTTCTTATACTTCAATCATCATTAACCTCACCTGTGAAGCTTGATGAAAAATCTGGATACGGGCTTCCCTGGTGGCGCAGTGGTTGAGAGTCCGCCTGCCGATGCAGGGGACACGGGTTCATGCCCCGGTCTGGGAAGATCCCACGTGCCGTGGAGTGGCTCGGCCCGTGAGCCATGGCCACTGAAGCTCTGGATACAAATGTTCTAGATCTATCAAGGAACTACAGGACATGAGGAACTTCAAGTGCATATTATTAAGTGAAAGAAGCCAGTCTGAAAAGGCTTTGTACTGTGTGATTCTAGACTTTCTAGAAAAGGTAAAACTGTAGAGACAGTAAGTAGATCAGTGGTTGCCAGGGGCTCGGGGGGAGGGAGCGAGGGATGAATAGGTAGAGCACAGGGGATTTTTAGGGCAGTGAAACTATTCTGTATGATACTATAGTGGTGGATACACATCATTATACATTTGTCAAAACCTATAGAACTGGACCACACAAAGAGTGTATGCCAATGTAAACTATGGATTTTAGTTAATAACAATATATCAATATTGGTTTATCAGTTATAACAAATGTACCACACTAATACACAATATTAATAACAGGGGAAACTGTGCAAATTGGTAGGAGGTAGCTATGGAAACTGTACTTTCTGCTCAATTTTTTGGTAAACCTAAACCTGTTTTAAAAAACTAAAGTATGCTAATTTTTAAAAAATGTTCTAGGCAAGCCAGAGGATGAGCCTGGGAAGTCAGGGAACTCTACAGATGTGAAATGACCTTGTCAGATCAAGGGAGCATTTTAATTCTCAAAACCAGTAGGCAGTCTTCCCCTAGAAGAGGCACATGAGGAGAAAGAATGTTTCCCTTGTTCAGTTCCGTATTGATACTGCTGAGCCCAGAATCCATACCTCAGAGAGGTGAGTCTGTAACTGGAGAGTCTGTGCTTCACCACTGGAGCTGAGGGCCCCTTATGCCTCCTGGGGCTCGATGTGCAGCAGTCCCTTCAGCAGTATGATAACAAGAGATTAAGGTAAGAGGACAGGGCTCCTCCCTAGGATGTAGAGGTGATTTGAAACAGGAATCCTGAGCTTGTTGGTGTGGTTGGTTGGTTTGGTTTTAAGAAACTGGGTTGGGGGAGCGCAGCCATTGAGTGTCTGAAGAAGGGATTATACGGTAGTGAATTAATAGTATAAAAATGTCAGCTGACTTTACAGGAACACGTACCTCAGAAGGAAGGAAAAGATCTCAAGGAGAGATTTCAACAAAAACACCAGGGGAAAATGACCTTCACCTTTGAATGTCCAGTTCAGCCCTTCGCTGGGTGTAGGCGTCTGATCTGTAAGAAGAGTAGTTTATCAGGAGAGCTTCCCAGCCCTCAAGGTCTCATTCAGACTCTGGAATCATGTAAGGAAAAGACAGATCTCTGGGTGTATCTTTCCTAGAGACACACCCAAAGGGAGAAGTAGCAAAGGGTCAGAAAGCTAGCAAACTGGCAGGTACCAAAATTAGCAAATTTGCCTTTAGAATTGCATGATTTTTCCCTTCTACCCAGGTCAAATAATAATAATAAGTAGTAGTAGTGCTAGTAGTAGCAAAGGACAGTCTTCCTGATGCCAAGCACTGTTCTAAGTACCTTGCGTGAATTAACTCATTTAATACCCACCACAGCCCTACCCAGTAAGGGAATTATTACTCATTTTACAGAGACTTCGGTGTAGACATGAAGTCATCTGCCTGGTCACAGCTAGAAGTGTTGAGCTGGGACTCGAACCCAACGCCAGCTCCAGAGACCACTGTTTCCCCCTCACGGCACTGCGGCTCCACGTCGACTCCACAGACCCCACGACTGCCTCGTAATATAGACCAAACTTTAAAAGAAGGAACGTGGGGATTATTTACCCTTTGGGTTTTAACCCTGCTCATCCGCCCCTACAGAAAACAGCAATACTGTTCATTCTACCCGAATAGGAGAAAAATGGGGAAGAAAGAAGAAAATTTATTAAAAGGAAAACAAAACACCACCTTTTTTTTCTTTCCCCTCGCAGCGCATGGCAGTATCGTCTCAAGAGCCTTTGCCTTTTTCTGGAGGGAGCGTTTATCTGGCTGGCATGCGCACGAAACAACACAGCTGCCCCACCTGACGTGGGAGCTCCGGGTTCAGCGTCCCGGGTTCTAGAAGGAGTGTCCAGAACCTCCACAACCCTCCAGTCAGCCCCCTGCCCTCCCCGAGAGTTTGAGCTTCCCGTGCGGCTTGGCTGGTATTGGTGGGTTCACAGGGCAGGATCCAGGAACGCTTCCTGCCTTTGCAATCCCACTCAGCTCTCCAGCTGAGGAGCCTTTGGGCGGAGGGCCATGCATTGAAGCTGAACGGACTGTTCCTTTAAGGAAAACCACTCTTCCCCTCTTGATTAAATGAGTAAATTAGTTCCAGATCCTCTGTCAGAGAGTCAAGCTGTTCAGGAGGGTAAGGGTGAAATAGAAAATGTCTTAAGAAGGATACAGCTCTTCTTTATTTACTATAATAGGAGAAAAGCTAACTAGCCATAGAGAATGGATAACCAAACATTTTTAGAAATGGGTTTTGAATATAGTGTGTTTGGAAACCAAATTCTGAGCACAGGGCCTCAGGCTCAGAAAGGGTTGACACTTGGTTTAAAGCTGTGCTGTCACCATCTTGAAACTTAATAATTTTTGAACAGAGTCCCACATTTTTGTTTTGCGCTGGGCTCAGCAAATGATGTGGCCGTGCTGTCAGTGAAGTCTATTTTAAGTCAGCATGATGTAATTATGCACACTTTCTCCTCAATTTCAGGTACGCTAGTGTGTCCTGTCCAAGTTTGCCAATCAACTTTTGTGCTGCATGTATTTTCTTTTAATGTCTCACCGGGTGGTAAGCTCCTGACATTACGTATACTCACTAATCTCTGCTGGAGTGTGCCACGGTTAAGTTTTGATACTGCAAAGTACTGAACATGAGGGCTAAGCCACTAGTGTTTGTAAACGAAAACATTTCAAAGCTCACTTCTTCCTTTGAGTGGGTACGTCAGGAATTGGTACAAAACCTTCTCCTAAAATGGAGAGAGAATAAGGGGGTCAATCAGGTTCTTGTCTCACGTGGGGCCTTCAGTGAGGATGCAACCCTGTCTTTCTCAACTGCAACACTCAGGGGACTGACTCAGGACTTTGGGCAATATGATCAAGTCAACCCCAGTGCTGTGCTCCCGGGCCTGTCTGGCAAGAGAACCAGAGGGGAGGGATGAGGGACGTCCATGGATGTCTGTGTGATTTGGGGAGCGAGGCCTCTGCTGGCGTACTTCAGCTCCTCAGGTTTAAAAATGCTAGAGCCACTGTTGGTCCTGTTTACTTGCAAAGATTCCGTTACACCAGCCAATGTCACTGAGGTGAACTGAGGGTAAACCCATGGCCCTCCTTATTTTCAGGCCATAATGTGGGAATCAATGATAGGAGAATATTCCACCGCGGGACCACACATTGTGTTTCTTATAAAGCGATGATGGGAGTTTACCAGAAAGTGAAGGCGTCCCATCAGGGACTCGGCCAAGGCATCCCATTCACAGCAGCCCCATAGAGGAAACTGGAAGAGTCGTAACGTGGGCGGTGGGCTAGCACTGGGGAAGTGGCCAGGCATCCTAAGGACTAGAGGGAAGTCCATCTGTGAGGTAGGCGACAGCAGCAAGCACTTGGATCTAGACTGGGAATTATGTGGGTGAGGCCCACCCACATGAGGTCAGGGGGTGGGCAGATGTGTGTGAGCTAGAGTGAAAGCAAAGGGAGTCCAGGAGGAGGTGGTACTGCCAAAGTCTAGGGATGCCAAGCTGCTGGTTTCTAGGGCAGTGAGACAGCTGTGGAGGGCAAGGTAGGCTTGTGCGCCAAGCTGGCTGTCGAGACAGAAACCCGGGGACAGAAGTCTAGTTATCATGACTTAGATGGAGCCCCATTAGGAGCAGGGATGGCTTGAGGTAGAGCCTGAGAGGTTTGGGTGGGGCTCATGCAATCTTTTGAATCTAAGGTCCGAATTAATTCTCAGGACTGAGATGAAGCTAAAACTTCAAGCGAGAATGAACTCTGCCCGGCTGGTGAGGAAGAAGGAATGCAGTCACTGGGGGCTGTGTGGGCTGGCCTGTGGCGGAGTTTCCTTTCACATACATTGAGTTGGATTTTCTTTATTTTCTTCAGCAGTTCTAACAGATACAAGCATTATTTTTATTCTCATTTTACACCTGAGGAATCGGAGAAGTAAATGGAAGTGCCCAAAGTTAACGGATTCATCCAGTCTGGGCAACTGGGGCTGTCTCCAGCGCCACCATCTCTGTGCTCTTGGCTTCGATTAGATGACTTTATGAAGTTCCTTTGGTGGTAGTTGTAGCAAAATGATGGAAAGCATGGGTGGGCTCTGCAGCCAGACTGCCCAGCTTTTTGATGCATCCACCTCTTCTGGCTGTGTGACCTTGGGCAGGTTACTTGACCTCTCTGTGCTGCGGTAAAATGAAGATGATGACGATACCTTCCTCACGTTGTAGACATGAGTATTTAATGGAATGGTATATGTATGGGTTTAGAACAGTGCTAGGCACATAAGTACTTAATACACATTACTGTTACACTCGATCTAGAAGTAAAGGTCTTTAGGGAAGATTTCAGATGTTAACAGTCATCACTACCCAGTGGATGGATGGAGTCATGGCAAGGTTAATCCTAAAGAGTAAATACTGTGAAAGCCATTCCTATTTATTTGGTCTTATAAATTTTTTTTTAAAAAGCAAGATTTTCTCATTAATTGAATTTTGACCCATGGACTAGTGCACTTAGTGAGAGACTGCGCAATTAGGAGGCAGAAATTTTGGGTATAAGTCCTTGATGTACCACTTCCTGGCGTTGTGAGCTTGGGCAATTTTTCTAATGTCTCTCGCTTATTTTCCTTATCGGTGAAAAGTACCAATAAAAGGAATGACAGCCTGCCTCACAGAATTATCCTGAGAAGGTAGAATGAAAGCACTTTTACATAAAACGTTGCCATGTGTTGGATATTTTAGTTCCCTGACACAAACCTGCTGTAAACAAGAAAAGGCTAGCTGTCTGCAGAGTAGGCGAGGGGAAGCCATTCTGGAATCGAAAACTGTGACACAGATGATCCGCCCTCGCTTTGGATATTAATAATTTAGTAAGGTCGCCAGGTGGGCCCCAGACAGACAGGTCCACAGCCAGTTCCAAGAACTTGCCGATCTTCATTCTTCTGTGCCGTTCTCTTTATGACAGCCAGATTGTGCTTTTGTTTTTTTATTTTCTCTCTACCTATGCAGGGGACTCAGATCCCACCCCAGTGAATCCTTGCTATGATGGGAGTCACACATGCGCCACCACGGCTCGGTGCCATCCGGTGACAGGTGTAGACTACACCTGCGAGTGTGCATCTGGGTACCAGGGAGATGGACGGAGTTGCGTGGGTAAGAGCCGAATGCTCTGTGTTCCCTCATGGAGTCCTCCAACATTATGTCCGTAGAAGACAAGTGTCTGCTTTGTCATCTCCATGGATCAATGAGTTTAGCAGCTATTCATCTAAATACAGCTATTTAAAAACTAAGCATATTCTGGTTAGGTTTAAGAGGGTAGTTTGGAGGTGGGTATTTTTGGCTGGGACTCTGAAAATGGCTATTGTAATGCCTGGATGTTTTACATTCTCAAATGTTGTCATTTTAAGACGGAATCAAGTATTTTTTACATTCATTAAAGAGTACATTTTCTGGTTACCTTCAGATTTCAGACATTCACCTATTTCTTTCACTTACTGTATCTCAAAAGCAGTAGTGGAAATTTCTTTACATTTTAAAAGAAAAATCGTTACTTTGTGTGTTTCTCTTCTAAATGTTCAGAATTGTTTAAATGTTTAAAGAATTCTCAGAATATTTGTTCAAAACATATCTCCCGGGGGCTCATACTTGAATGACTTGAAATAAATGTTTATTTTTATGACGATCTGCAACATGCATCCACATCTGGTGCTTAGCCTACATTTCAACCCCTGTTGAGTCTACCAACCGTTAGTCTCATTGAAACCTCTTAGGGGTGAGCGAACATTGAGTTTGCAGACCTTCCACTTGTGGGGACTTTGGTTTAAGCAGCTTTTTCTGTTCTTATTCCTTCTTAGATGTAAATGAATGTGCAACTGGCGTCCATCGCTGTGGCCCCAACTCTGTGTGTGTCAACTTGCTGGGAAGCTACAGGTGTGAGTGCCGGAGTGGTTATGAGTTTGCAGGCGACCGGCACACCTGCGTCTGTGAGTGCCAAAACTGTGCCTCTTTAGCCAAAATCATGCTGAACCTTGCTCTTGGACTCATTACTGTTTCCACTTCTGTTATACAGAAGTTCTGTTGGATGGTTTTTTAGAAAACAGTCAATTTACATTGAAATAACCCAAAGCTATGGCTCAGCTCCACCCTGTTTGTTGGGGGTTTGTTTTTGTTTGGGTGTTTTTGTTGTTGTTGTTTTTCTCTAAATAGATATTTTTGGTGTAAGTTATGGAAAGATGTTCACCTCTGTCGAGACTGCTGTGTATCTTGATGTTTGGCCCAATCATGTAACAAGACTATGAACTTCTCTAATACCAACAGGTCTAGATAGAGGTCAAATGTTTCTCAAATTAGAATGAAATGGATTTGTAATTCATAGAGGCCTGTCTCACTTGACTGGTCAAAGAGCTCCGTCTGTAATAAATATAGCCTTTCTAGAATTCCAGAAAAATACTTGACCAAAGAGTGGATCCAAAAGAACTAGAATTCCAAATTCATCCCACTGTTAGAGCTAGATGGTATTAGAGACAACCCACTTTTTAATCCAGTGAGATGAAAAAGTAGCAATCACAGAGACTCTGTGTGTGTGTGTGTGTGTACGTACGTACGTACGTACGTATGCAGGCATGCAAAGCAGCAGTGCTCTGGGGAGTTATAAACTTTAATCAAGGACAGTTTTTGATGACTGATCTTCATGCCTAGTGTTATAGCCACAAACCATGATCAGCACTTCTCAAATTTTAATGTGCATACAAACCATCTAGGGATCTTGTTAAAATTCCTATTCTGATTCACTGGCTCTGCTCTGGGGCCTGAGAACCTGCATTCCTTATAAGCCCCCAGATGTCCCGATGCTGTTGGTGTGCAGGGTTCACCCATTCGCAGGCCTGGGCTCTTGGACATCCTTGCCTTCTTCCCTTTTCAGTGATCGCCCCACCTCCCAACCCCTGTGAGGATGGCCGTCACAACTGTGCTCCCGCCAGCCAGGCCCAGTGCATTCACCACGGAGGCAGCTCGTTCAGCTGCGCCTGCCTGCCTGGTTATGCCGGCGACGGGCACCAGTGCACCGGTGAGTAACTGTGGGCGGCCTCAGCGCCCCTGAACGTTGCTTTGGATGCACATCCCCAGGGCCTCTCAGAAGCCTCTCCCTTCCTTTGACTCACACCGCTGTGGAACTGCCAAAAGAGAAAGAAAAGGTGTCCTTTGAGTCAGAAAGAGAGGCCGAGGGTGATTGCCCTGGGACCAGATTGTTGAGCATGTATGGTGGTCCTTGGAAGAGCCGTGCCTGGAGCAGTGGGGAGACCCTGCCAGCTTGTAACCTTCTGTTCCCTGGAGCTAGTGAAGGAAGGAGGGATGTGGGGAAAGGCATATATCCTCCTGGGAGGAAGTCTCCATCCTTCAATCTCTCTGGCTAATGGCTTAATTCAGCACTTCCAGTCCTGCTTAATTTTTAGTTGCTGTTCCCCTGCGTGAAGTGGTAATTTAAGCAATCTCTAAACATACATACAGTTCTTTCTGTGGAATTTATTCCCTTTCTTCTCTCTCTCTGGAAGGGGAGAAGGAGAGAGAGAGAAGAAATAAATCCACAGATATAAAAGGATATTAATGCATACCTAAGTACTCAAAGCTTTTCTCCCAGAAATCTAACTATCTTTAAGACTTCATACTGAACTTTATAAAATCACTAAACCAGAAAGCAGGACTAACTGTTCAAATTTAACTTAGAAATGTGTGAGGTTGCTACTGAAAAACTAGGCATAACACTGATTATAAATGTTCATGAAACTGGGATTAGTAGTACCTTAATATAGAGATCATTCAGTAAATCTACATAATCACTAAAGATCTTCAAAACATCAGTCAGTAATGCACACAAATAATGGTTAAATGAGACACTGGGAATGAGAGGATGGTGGGAAAAGGGTCGATTTTAGGAATATAAGCCTAAAATGCAGGCTTTCCCTCTCTCATCAAATTGCTTCTTGCCTCTGTCCCCGTATACCTGGGCCCACTGAGCTGATTTGCTAAGAACAGCCTTGTCACTCCTGGGAGCTTCTTAACTGATCGAATAGCTTGGCCCTGACCTCCTCGCTAGATGTTTGATTCTCCTCCTCCTTCCTTTTCCCTTTGGTTTCAGCAGGACAGGCTGAGTGGACCAGCAGCCTGAAGCCATACGTTATTGACAGAATAGACATGTCAGAGCAGCACAGCCCCTCTACTCCTTTCCAGATGTGGGGTTTTTCGGGATTGTTTGAACCTGGCTCTTTAATGTTTCCACTTCTGCTGTACAGAAGCTTAGCTGTATGGTTTACTTTTGAAAACATAGTTTATATTGAAATGACCCAAAGCTGTGGCTCAGTTCAACCCTGAGTTGTTGTTTTTTTCTCCCTATAAACACCCTCAGGTTTATTTATTTATTATTAAATTTTAAAGAATCAATTTTATTTATTTTTGGTTGCGTTGGGTCTTCATTGCTGCACACGGGCTTTCTGTAGTTGTGGCGAGCGGGGGCTTCTCATTGTGGTGGCTTCTCGTTGCGGAGCACGGGCTCTAGGCGCGCAGGCTTCAGTAGCTGTGGCACACAAGCTCAGTAGTTGTGGCACACGGGCTTAGCTGCTTCATGGCATGTGGGATCTTCCCGGACCAGGGATCAAACCCGTGTCCCTTGCATTGGCAGGCGGATTCTTAACCACTGAGCCACCAGGGAAGTCCCACCCCCAGGTTTAGACAGAGCTCAGGTGCATTTCAAGTTAGGATGAGGTAGATTTGTAAGTCACAGATGCTTGTCCCAGTTGACCGGCCAGAGAGCTCCATGTGTAATAGATACTCTGTACAGACAGAGATACCCTCTAGGTCTGGAGGGAGGGGTGTCAGGTGACGCACATAAACTTCTCATGTTTTTGCTAAGTCCCGCAGTGGAAATACTGCTCTTTCCACCTCGTGGGACTCATCCTTCATTTCGATTTAACACACTACTGGCTCTCAGAAACGAGAATGCACAAAGGAAAAAATCTTGTCAGTAGAATTTCATGTTTAAACATCTGGCTGCTCAGGCCAGCAGAGATGGTGTTTTGAAAGTATTTCATTCCTTAGGTCTTTGGTTTAAAACAAAGAAGTTGAGATTATTGCAACTTAGATGTGATGAGTGTTAAAATCAGAATGTTAATGTAGGTGAGCTGCTTCTTGTCCTAACCCCTTCTAGAATCATTCTCTCTCCCTTCTTTTAACTTCTGCCTGTCCTGTAGGACTTGGGTTACATTTTGGGGTCATACTAGGATCCTGAAATTAGCTACTTTTCCATGCTGGGAGTTTTATAGGGTTGTCATTCTTTGTTATTGTTGTCTTCTTGCTGATTTCTGCCATGTTCAGTTGTCCCTGTTTTATCTCGTTCTCTATTTTTGAGATTCTCTCTGGAACCCACAAACTTAAAATTGGCCAAGCCCATCCATTGCTTCCCCAGTGTATTAGTCATCTACTGCAGCATAACCAACCCCCCCCCAAAACATAGCAGCTTAAAACAATACACATTATTATGCTCTATAGGGTCTAGTCAGGGGGCCTCTGCCAGACCTGGGGCCTCATCTGAAGGCCCAGGTGGGGAAAGAGCCTCACGTGGTTATTGGCAGGATTCAGTTCCCCAAGGACTATCGGACTGAGAGCCTCGGGTCTCTGCCGGCTGTTGCCTGGAGGTGACCTTCAGCTTCTTGCCACGCGGACCTCTCCTACAAAGTAGCTTCCTTCATCAAAGCCTTCAGCAGGGGGTCTGCCGGCAGGTTGGCAGTGATCACAAAAATGACATCCCCTCAACACTGCTTTAGTGTCTTGGTTGGAAGCAAGTTACTCAAAGGAAGGGGATTACATAAGACACTGAATATCGGGAGGAAGGGATCTTTGGGGACCATCTGAGAGGCTGCCTGCCATAGTTACCCTGTGGTTGCCGTCCAAGCTTCCAGACTGTGGGGTAGTAGAGAATGAATAGCCATTTTCCTAAATACCTGTGCTGTGCATAAATCAGGCTGGGCTAATCATGAAGGAGGCTTGCAGGATAAGTATATAAATGTGTGTGTGTGTGTGCATTTTTAAAGGCATGTCACAGGGTGCATGTGTCCCAGTGACCATAGCGATAGAGAAAAAAGAGAAAAATAGAGATGAAGCCTCTATTTTGTGGAAGGTGTGCACACTTGAAACACACATTTGTTTTCACTCCATCAAACTAGCATTAAAAGGGTGTGTGGGTTTTTCTCCAGCCAGTTTGTTAAAAACCAGGTTCCCCGGGGAGGCTGCACTTGGCTTTGGGTTCTCAACCTAGTCTGAGTCACTAAGAGGAATTACTTTTGTGCAACTAGAATGAAATCTTTCCAGCTCCCCTCAATGGAGATTGATTTCAGCCCTGCATTGGTGTGAGCTGGATATTTCTCAGGCATGTTTGTCCCTGTAGGTCTTGATGATCCTGCCGGGTGGAAAAGCAGAGTGTTTTGAGCTGGGACCTTTCCTCACGTGTGAGTTGATGTACTGGGTTACAGACGGCCCATTACCCAGAGAAGGGCTGTGAGGAGAGGTACTTACGCTGTCGTCTCTCGTGGTTTCTATTGGAAGCATGTAGGTGCTGGGTAAGGTATAGTAAAGTTGGCGTGGCCACAGCAGAAGCAGAGAAGAAGCTGATTATATTCACAGGTCCCAGAGAGCGGGTCACTGCATGCCACACAGCATCCAAAGGGCACAGCCAGCAGCAGGGTTCTTGACCGAGTAGGTGGGAAACAAGAACTCATGGGCCGAAGCCTTTGTTGGGGTCTGGAGGCGGGTCGATTTGAGTTGGCGCCAGGAAATTTCACTGGGTGGTTCAAAAGCAAAGCAGGGGAGGTAGAGAGGGGGGAGCTCGAGTCCAGGGGTTGGGTTTGTTTTGAAGGGATTTCAGCTGCTTTTGGGTGTGGGCTCAGGAGTAAGGCAGGGAGAAGAATGTTGAAGCACCAAAGCATGAACTCAAAATAGAGAATTTTTAATACAGTTTCCAAACAGGTTTTCTTAGCAGCTTGGTAGAGGACAGAATGGAGAATTACACTGAGAATAAGCCATCTTGCGTTATCTGACTGGTAAGGGGCTCTACTCTGCCTTGAACCTTGCTGCATTGACCTCAGTGTTCTACCAGTCCCTGAAGACCCCAACAGTGATGGTTAGGCAGCGCCCCCATCCCCAGTGATGTAACAGGAAGCCCCTCCCTTGCCAAGGGGTCGAAAGTCTCTGCGCTTTCTCTCCACACCTGACCGCCTGTGAAATTGGGAAGACTTCTCCTTTACACAAAAGCTCGGGTTTCCCCCACACACTCCTCAGGATTGGCGCTCCTAAGGAGGGGTGTAACCTGCTCCGTACCCAGGCCCCGGAGTAGCTGGCGAGGCTCCAGTTTCCTGCCACGGTGCAAGGTTCTCCAAACAGGTGTTGGGCACTGTGCTTCAGGGAGTCTTCAACTTCTCCAGCTTTGGGGGACAGCTGTTGTTCACTTGTGATGCTTTCAGTCTCTTCAGAGACCTTCTCCCAGTTGGTCGTTCATCCGTTATTGTCTCCCCATGACTTTGGTATCTGTGGGAGGATGGCTGCTCTTTCGGGTCTGGTCAGAATCCCTAGGCCATAGTCTTTAAGAACATAACTCGGTACCTCTGGGAGAGTCCTCTTTCTCTTAGTTCAAAAATAATCACAAGCAACTGATCCGTGGTTTCTAGAAATAGGCCCCGTATCTCAGGAATTCCTGCTTCCTGCCATTGCCTGGGGTTCCTGTTACTAAGAGAAGTACTTCTAGCATATGCATTATGAATAGCTTTAAATTCCTGCATTTGGCTCGACGTTAATTTTTACAGCTTTGGTTTTATAGCATCTTCCAGTCCCAAGGACCTGGATGGGCACCAGCTTCATCCAACTGGGCATTTGAGTTGTCCTTCTGAAGAGACAGAGGGCCAACCTCAACGATAATTAAATAGGACACTATAGAATCCATGATGATTGGATTGGAGATAAGCTTTTTGTTGTTGTAATTATTTTTATCTGGTTTATTTTCGGTTAACCGAGGAGCTAACCAGCAAACCTTGTTTGATTCTAACCTTGCAAATGAATTTATAACCACTTTCCAGCCTTTGTCAGTGAAAGGAAGGTGACTAGACAGGCCCACTGCTCATCTAGGCAGAGCCTCTGTGGGTGGCATTAAACTTGGTTGTGTCGGGCATTCAGGGGTTTTGGACTTAGAGTAAACTAATTTACGTGCAGTAAACTCCCTGAGCCTGAGGATAAGCAGTATAAGTAATTACATTGCTAATTACTATGTCAGAGATTCCTCTCCCCTGAACAGAACGCCTGTGTTGTGTATCCAGCACATCCACTTACTGGTACCTGGGAAAGGCCCTTAGTCATGGGAAGGTGGCTCAGTGAAAGCATGGTCACAGCAAGGGTGGCACTGATCGCCCTAGGAGAGATTTCACCTGGGTCCCGGAGGCTGGGCGAGGAGTCACGTCTGACTGACGTCACATTCAGGGCTGTAAGTCTCTGGCTTCCAGGGTACAATGTGTCTGTGCACGAGCTGTACAAAACTGATGCAGTTCTCTCCTTCTGGGACTCCTCTTCTCTCGGTTTTACACCGATCACCCCGTCCCACATTTTTCCCTGTTCACACATTTTAAAAACATAGATGCGACTACTCTGTTTTATTTTCAGTTGAGCGTTGATCAGATCTACACCCTTTATCCTTCTTTTACTCAGGAAGACTTCCTGTCTCTGAAGATGGCTTATCTCTACCACTGGCCATTGGTTTCAACAGTTATATTTTCAGACTTTTATTTATTTTTTGGCAGCAGGGTGGAGCGGGGGTGGTGTCTTGCTATTGTCAGCCTGTGCTGATTTCAGTAAATAAAAGGAATGTAAGTCAGCCTTTGTTTGAAGTTTCAGGATGTTGCAGTTTTGAGAAATGTGAGAATTAATCCTCATGGTACCATATGGAGAATGTTGGGACCTGAATTGTTTGTACTGATAAGCCAGACAAATTTAGATTTTCTTTTCTGTGTGCTGTTTCAAAATCTCTGATAATATTTTTCTTATACTTTTCTATTCTAAAGGTGGAAAGTAAAGAAAATTTCTGATTAATTGGGCATTCTAGGTAGTAGGACTCTCTGACTATGTAAGACTGAATGGGCTTCTTAGTTGAAGAAGTATTTGGAGCCTCAGTGGGTTCTTTGCATCTGTAAATCAGTGCTAAAGGGAGATGGTGCCAATAAGGAAAGGAAAAACAAAAAACTATTGTTACGTATATTTATTATATGGAATACAATGGAAGGGAATGAATGGTTTATGGACCTAGTTCAAAGGTAAAAACTTCCTGGAATTCACTGTAGATGAAAGGTGCCAGGATATATTTCTCTGGGAAGTATATGTTTGATTTCTACGCTGAATGTGTCCCTCGACTTTGGACAGTTAAGCTTGTCTTTAAGGTGCCGACGTGTTTCTGCTCACGCCCAAGGTCTTCTGAAGTGGAGCCCTCGGGGTTGATCCGTGTGCACTAAAGCCATGTGGTGGCATAGATTGTGTGCAGTGAAGTCGTGCTCCTTCCTTCCTTCCCTCCCTCCCTCCCTCCCTTCCTCCCTCTCCCTCCCTTCCTCCCTCTCCCTCCCTCCCTCCCTCTCCCTCCCTTCCTCCCTCTCCCCCCCTCCCTCCTCTCCCTCCCTCCTCCCTCCCT
>NW_021703778.1:125983556-126205344 GCF_005190385.1 Monodon monoceros | reverse complement strand
CCCTCCCTCCCTCTCCCTCCCTCCCTCCCTCCCTCTCCCTCCCTGACCACTGCAGATGTTGACGAATGCTCGGAAAACAGATGTCACCCCTCGGCCACCTGCTTCAACACTCCTGGCTCCTTCTCCTGCCGTTGCCAACCCGGATATCATGGGGATGGATTTCAGTGCACACCTGGTAAGGTCTGGGGGGCCAGATCAGGCACAGAAAACTCCCAGATCCTTCAGTGCTGTTTTTCTACAGCACCTCAGCCCACTCTTGACTTATCCGGGTCTGAGGCCTGAGTTGGTGGATCTTCCAGGCTCTGGATTTTTTCCTGCATTATTTCTGGCTGCCTAGTTTACTGATAGTTCACTGGTTATTAGCATTCTGGGAGGCCCGACGTATGACCCATCCATGGTCCTACCTAGTAGCAGTTCTGGTTAACTCTCTTGGTGATCTGCTTTGCTTTGATAAGTGCACAATTTAGATGAAGCCTTGAGATCGAGCTGACCGGCCAGGAGGCACATGCAGTAGTGAGCGGGGAGTTAGCCCCCATGGTGACTGTTCTAGTAGAACTTGGCCAACACGGTGCAGTCTAGCAACTGCCCTTGACCTGGAGTTTCTCAGACTTCAGCTCTGGACCTCAGGGGATGAACACAGTTTTAATTGTTTTCTCTGGAGTCTCTTGGGATGTTTGGACAGAAGTCATGGGTTGCTCTTCATTTTACCCAAATAGCAATAGGACCCTGAGGGCTGAGGGGAGAGGCCTGTTTCACTGTATCATCAGCCAGGACTTACAGGGTAAACTGCGGGAATTAGGGAGAAATTAGGTAGATAGTGGCAGAGCTAAAATAAGAACCCAGGACTCCAAAATTCCAGCGCCTTGCTATTTTTCCCATGTTATCCTGTCTTCCAGTTATAGAAAAAAAGAAACCCTCAGGAGACTTTGAGGCTGGCTGGTAAAAGTGGATGGGTTGCAATGCCTTTTACTCCTCCTTTGTATCTCCTCTGCTCTGGTCCCGGAAGACCCCACCTCTGGACTGAGACCCTGTGAGCGCCAGCAGCGCGATGCCCAGGCCCAGCGCACTCATCCTCTTGCCCAGCTCCACATCCCGCAGTGCAATGAGCAGGGCCACTTCCTGCCACTGCAGTGTCACGGCAGCACTGGCTTCTGCTGGTGCGTGGACCCCGATGGTCAGGAAGTCCCTGGAACCCGGACCCCACCTGGCTCCGTCCCGCCTCACTGCGGACCACGAGGTAAGCCAGTCCGGAAAGACACCTGGTCCCAGCACAGGCCTGGGGCAGAGCAGCAGAATGCTGCTTACTGTGGGATAGATTATAACCCCTGCCCAGACCACGCAGACTCAGGGCTGATCATCCTCCTTGCACAGCCTCCTTCCTCCTAGGAACACTTGAATGGTGGGCACACACCTATGTGCACGTTCATCTTACAGGACACACAGACCCATGCGTGACATGCATGTTGGACTCCAGCCTCGTAGACAAGTACAAGACTAGAAGTTGAAACTGAGTGTGGAGGTCAGGCTGAGGTCACTGCCCAAATCTGTTACTGCAGCTTAGGGAGATCTTAGAGCTTGATGACCTCGCCAGACCAGCCTCTTGTCCAAAAGGGAAACTGCCTTCCCATGTAACTTTGTATCACTTAACTCTGACTTCTGGAGCGCAGGAAACAGTCTGAAGGCTGTTTTAGTATCAGTGGGAAAAATAAGTGTGACACGTGTGGGCGGATGCGGCTAGTTTGCTCTAAGCAAGTAACCCCAGCCCTCTCTAGCCAGGCTTGCATGTCGATGGGGAATCACTCTTGCTCCTGTCACCTTTAGAAGAGATGCAGGAACCCGTTTTGTTAGCCTGCGTGATCTGAGATGCAGCGCATGAACCTGTCTGTTACCGTCTGAGCACCCCCCACCTGTGTGAGGTGTGGTTCCCAAGCGCTCACAGTTCATGCCAACTGCAGGTTGCCAAGGCAGGTTTCTACGCCTCGCTGAGTTCAAAGACGGGAAGAACTTTTTCTTTTAATACAGAAGAACTTTATTATGAAGAACATAGAATTGGTTTGATATCATTTTAGCCAAAATAATTCCTATACATATCCATGAGCTTGCTATTCAAAGATCCTTTTTTTTTTTTTTTTTTTTTTGCGGTACGCCGGCCTCTCACCATTGCGTCCTCTCCCGTTGCGGAGCACAGGCTCCGGACGCGCAGGCTCAGCGGCCATGGCTCACGGGCCCAGCCGCTCCGTGGCATGTGGGATCTTCCCGGACCGGGGCACGAACCCGTGTCCCCTGCATCGGCAGGCGGACTCTCAACCACTGCGCCACCAGGGAAGCCCCCAAAGATCCATTTTTACTATTGAAAAGGGTTCCATAAGTACTAGTCTTGGCTTTTAACGTATGAGAGTAAGAACTGGAGAATTACTACCAGTTTTGATCCTTTCAATAATATGAATTGTGATGGCCAGGACATTAGTGGTTCTAAGATTCATATAAGTAGAAAGTGTTAATGCTTGATCTAGATGTATATATACCCTTGCTTCCACAGTGACACTCCTAGTTCCTCTCTGTCTCTATTTTTAGGAAAATATTTTGCAGGTCCCAAAAAAGGAATACAGAGAAATTCTGTTTCACTCATGCCTAGTCTTTTAAAGGTCTTGGTTCTAACTCCAGCTGGGGTTTGAAGAAATCAGATGGTTGGGAGGCACCTTAAGGGAATGGTTCAGAATTCTATGAAATTTATTAAGACAGGCATGTGTTAAGAACAGTGATCCAGAAGGGAGCCAAGAGAATGAAAAGTTAATTACTAAAAGAAGAACATGTTCCTTTGTGCAGACTCTTTCCCACAGCCAATCTTCTCTCTCGGTGCTGGTTTGTCTTCGGCTGCCATTTCTGACCAGTCTCAACTGCATAATGGGGTCAGCTTTGAAGGGAGAGAGAACATTCTGTGCCCAAAATTTAAAAATATTTAAAACCCTGCCAACCAGAAATAGAAATAAATCCATGGTTGGATCAAGAAGTAGCTTGAAATAATAAGGAATGATTGGGATGCCCACGTGTAGGTGACGTGAGGTGCCCCTTTCCCAGAAGCTGACTGTGCTGTGTGTCGCATTCCAAACAGAGAGATGGGCCTCGTTGGGTGGTCCCCTGAGAATTGATCCTCTGAGTTTGTTATGTGGATCTGGGGCAGTGCTGGGAACTTCTCCAGGGAATCCCACCTTGTGATGGATGATGAGTGTCTGAGGAAGTGGCATTTCCTTCTCTGGTTCCTTTGAGACACATCTGGGTGAGGAAGTCAGTCTCTCCTTCTCCAAGATGTTTTAAAAAGAGCTTTGCTTCTTGTGGGTCATAAGCTATAGAGACAGCCTGAAGGGCATCCGTTTCCCACAAACGTCGTGAGTCCTGGAGTTGTACTCATTGGGTTTGAGCTCTGAAGATTTTATTCACCATCCTTTCCTAGGGGAAGTGTAGCTGCTGGAGCCCAAATGTAATGTTTCCAACTGTTCTTTGAAGCCATTGGAGGTTTTGACCAAAGGAGTGACATGAAATGAGTTTTTTTAAAGGGACTCTTTCTGGCTGCCAGTTGAGTTTACTGTGGGGTGGTGGAGAGGGTGGGCAGGAAAGATGACGGAAGCAGGGAAACCAGTAAGAAGGCTATCATAGTAATCCTGGCATAAGATGACAGGAGTGGGTGTGGTGAGATGTGAAGATATACAGCTGACGTTTTTTGACATATCAGACATGGAGAGTGAGAGAAGGGAGTCGGGGATGACTGGGCCTGAGCAATGGAAAGAATGGAGGTGCTGTCTAGTGACATGGAAAAGTCTAGGGGAGAGCAGCTTTGATGGCGGAAAGCCCAGTTTTTGTTCTCCTCCGAGATCTCTGTTACACATCCACATGGTGGTATAAGTAGGTACTTGGCTGTATGATTCTACAGACCATAGGCATGAATTGCAGGAATTAATGAAGAAGTACCTTCTACTTAAGTTCCTTTAGGTAATCCTATCTTAGGAGGCTGTACAAGTTAAACTGCCTGAGCAGTCCTCTCAGAGAACCGCCATGTTTGGGACAGAGCCTTGGCAGCCCTGTGGAAGCAGTCTGGGAAAAAATTGCAGGCAGAGAAACTGCTCTGCAAGGGCAGCTAACAGGAGTTTAGGCATGGTGGTGAGGAAGGGGGGTATGGGCCTGGGGGGCAGGGGGAAGGATGGGGAAGGAAGCTGGAGAAAGGAGGGGACAGAGCAACATGGTGGGAAGCTGGAGCCTCCAGAAGAAGGTTCAGCTTTGAGATAAGCCCAGAGCAGGGCGGCCAAAGGACTTCACAGAGCTGCAGTGTCTCACAGTCAGTATCAAGTTGTTTGCCACCAACTCTCCTATGCTCACACATACTAATTACAGTAGGTTTTATTTTTACTCAGTATAGTTTTCCAATGGACAGATACTCAAGGCCATGTAAGTAGGGCATTCAGTAATACTTTCTAAGACACGCCGCTGGCCAATGTCAAGACAGCCCTCTCAGACGCAGGTCCTGGAGTTTGAAACGAGAAAGAATAAATATTGGCTTTAAGCATCATGTAGGCCCTGAGTCCCCAAGGACTGTTAGACGCCCCTTCCCAGGCTGAGCTCCTGTTACCTCCTCTTGTTCTTTCCTGATGTGGCTGGGCCTTGATGACAATCCTTCTGGCCTAGGGAGACAGGAGCATCAGGACGACCCCTTTTCCTGATTCCTGTGGAGAACTTCTTAGAGCACTTTGCTACTCGGGGCCAGCATCCAGGGGCTTGGCTGAGGTGTCGTTAATGGACACGAGGAGGAAGAAGGCCAGGAGGCCAGGAGTGGGGATCTTAAGCCACGTGCTACATTCCGTCCTTGGTTCACAATCAAAGGCTTTTTGTCCCCACCTGCTCAGAGCCCACCCAGAGGCCCCGGACCGTCTGTGAGCGCTGGAGGGAAAGCCTGCTGGAGCACTACGGTGGCACACCAAGGGACGACCAGTACGTGCCCCAGTGCGATGACCTGGGCTACTTCATGCCCCTGCAGTGCCACGGGAAGAGTGACTTCTGCTGGTGTGTGGACCAGGATGGCAGAGAGGTGCCGGGCACCCGCTCCCAGCCAGGCATCACCCCTGCATGTAAGCACCCAGGGGCAGCATCTGAGGTGTCCCTGAAGGAAAGATGCCAGCTGCGGGTGAAGGTGGGGGAATGAGGGGTGAACAGGTCCAACAGAAGAAGTCGCTGATAAGCCGTGTTGATTTAAAACCTGGTCTGCCCCAGATCCCGATTCAGATTTAACATTTGGTTTTGTCATTAACAGTTTCTGTAATTAGAACATCTGGAACTAAATTCGATATGCAGTTCCTCCTCCCTTCCCCTACTCTGAGCCCAGGGTGAAAGGGGACACGTGTCACCCTGGGGCCCCAGAGAGAAGCTGACACAACACTGGCTCCGGAGCTTTTCCCTTAAAAAAAAAAAAAAAAAGAGAAAACTTTCTCCTTTGCTCTGAGGGGAATGTTTTGTTGTCTTCCTCCCCAGTAATTGGCAGTGATTTACATAATTGATCTTTGGGGAAAACCCCTAGAAATTAGAATTTAAGGAACATCTGGAGCACATCTGTCCAGAGTGAAAACTTTTGATGTTTCTGGAGGCTCTGGTATGTGGGAAAGTAACTTTTCTTCCCCTCCCTCCACCCACCCCGTTTCCTTCCCTCTCTGCTACTCATACCCTCCTCTTCCCCACGGCAGGTATACCCACGCTTGCTCCGCCCACAGCCCGGCCCACGCCCCGGCCCGACGTGACCCCTCCACCTGTGGGCACCTTCCTGCTCTATGCCCAGGGCCAGCAGATCGGCCACTTGCCCCTCAATGGTACCAGGCTTCAGAAGGACACAGCCAAGACCCTGCTGTCGCTGCATGTAAAGTGGATTTCTCCCCCGGGGGGCGGGTCTGCATCGGGTTTCCAGATCTGGGCAAGGCCTGAGGTGGAGGGGGATCCTGGAGGGTTTCTGGGCTGCAGTCTTCGGGAGCCTGACACACAGAAGAGGAGGGGGCTCTCTGTGGCTGGGAGTCTCGTCTGACTGACCAAGGCCGCTTTCTCCAGTTGGCTCGTGGGGTCTCGGATATGTGGTAAGGGAATTTCAGAGTTGTCAGCGTATTGAGGCGGCATGTGGGGATCCAAGGGAAAGTGAGAGAAGGTAAACCCAAGTCCCCAGCATTCTCTTTAAGCCATAGACATCTCTGCTGGAAGCCAACTAATGATGGCCTCATCGTTGCAGCCCTCTGCCCTCCCATTTGGTTCTGTCGACCAGCCTCTTATCTTTTCTGACTCCGTCATAGATGAAACTTTGGGGAGCGTGGGTGATTGTGGAAAGGAACGGACAGGGCTTTCCCCAGGGGATGCTGGCTGCTTCCTGAGCCAGCAGCCTCCCTGTGGTCAAGGCACTCCATTTTGGAGAAGGGATTTCTTCTCTAAAATGTTGAAAAGAGAAGGGAGTTCACCAGAAGGGCACTGACACTTGCCCTAATTCCATTTCTAAACTTCACGCTCCAGGTACTTGCTCATCTATGAGAAAGAATAATACAGCATCCATGTTTACATTTACTTCTGTTAATGAATAACCTCTTATCTGGTCCAAAAAAGTTTAGAAGTAGCCGGTGTTCAGAAAACAATGTGGGGTTTTTTGTTTTCAAGATGTGAGTTGTGTATGAGTTTCCAAATACTCGCTGCTGTTTTGTAAAGTTTCTCTAAAAGAGAAAATTGTCATCACCTCAAGCTAACCGTCTATTCTAGCCAAGTCAGGTGGCTTCACTGCATTTCTGAACTTGCCTCTGATGAGGGCAGGGTTGTTGATGGTAATGGTGGTGGAACTGAAAGAGAAATGGAATATGGGTTCTAAGCACATCTTGTGGAAACTTACTTATTAAACTGGGACTTTTTCCTCCAAGAAACCTTGAAATCATTTACATGAGTTAATGGATCCCATGATTCCCTGGGTTAATGGAGGCCCATGCACCCGTGCCCTCGACAGATGACTTTAAATTTTAAAATTGTACTTGACCTTCAGATCCTCCCATATAAACTGCCCACTCTTCCACAGGAGCCTAATCCTGCCTTGTAGTTTCTTGTACTGACTCCTCTCTCAGAGGCTTAAGTTCAGGACAGCCCCAGGAGGCTGTTAGGCAAGCAGGGAGCTTGCATGACCTCAGGGATAGCTGGGTGGCCCCTGCATGTTGGCTCTGCACGTCTGCCAGGCTTCTCAGAGCAGGGCTCTGGGTTGGAAATTGAATGAAGCAACTTCTGTGCAGAGTTTTGGAAAGGAATATCACAGACTCGGCATTTAAAAAAAGACTGCATCATTTATTTAGTAATAAGGAAGGAGGGGAGAGCTCCCTAGCCAGAGGTCAGGTGACCACCCTTCCCCAGTTCCTTAACCCATCAAGTTGTATACTTTCTTTTACACAAGAGTACAACTAAATGATTGCCTTGGAGTAAAAGGCAGAGATGGGGGTAAGGGTGACTGCACCTCAGATAGCAGAAAGATCTCACAGGGGAGGGGAGGGTAGATTTTGTTATATATTGGCAAATTTTAGAAAGGCTTTTTGAAAAAGTGCTGATAACGTTTGAAAGAGTCAGTTTTTGTCCAGTGAAATATTAAAAGACTTACTTCGCTGAGACTAGCATTTGTCCTGTAATCACTGAAGGGGCTAATCTTTTCATGAAATCACTTCTGTTTTTACCACCAATAGTAATAGTGCTTATTGAGAGCTTACAGTATATTAATTACTGATTAGGATATTTTATAAGCACTTATGGTATTAACGTTTATAGCAGCCACGTGAAGTAGGTATTGTTATCTTCATTTGGCAAATGAGGAGACAAAGGCATATAGAAGTTCAGTACCAAAGTCACACAGCTAGCAAGTGGCCAAGCCTGGCTCTGCCCTGGGAAGTTGGCCTCCATCACCAACACATCTAACCACTGTGCTTGGCTGCCATAAAACCATGTGATGCAGGGTTGTTTGCTGCAGCCATGCATGAGTGAGGCAGCCGAGCATGAAGTCGGGGGAAATGCAAGGAATCCTAATTCTTCCAATTCGGTGTCTTGGTCACAAAGGGCTCCATAGTCGTGGGAATTGATTACGACTGCCGGGAGAGGATGGTGTACTGGACAGACGTTGCTGGACGGACAATTAGCCGCGCCCGTCTGGAATCGGGAGCAGAGCCCGAGACCATCATTAACTCAGGTCAGCAGCTTCACCCAGAAGACAATTCCCATTCCATTTCATTCTACCAAGTCCAAGTTATTTGCCTCTTTTATGCCAAAGTCTCCCCTCTACCTTCTTGATAGGACTCTGAACAGAAAGGGCTTGCAGTAAGAATTCAAGGTGCGGCTACAGTTGATGCTGCCTGGCCCCAGCCCTGGGGATGCCTGGTGCCAGCAGGCTGGGAGGTCTTGTTAGGCTAGAGGGTACTAGAGGTGGCAGAAAAACTAACGCAGGATCTGTTCCTCTATTGACTCTGTGTGTTTTGACTTAGAAACTCTCAAGAATTTTTCCCCCCAACTATTCAAACATAGTAAGCAGAGCTCTCTGCTTCAGGTTCACCTTTCATAGCTGCAGTTGCTCCAGCCCTGCCTTTGTTTTATTCCAGGTCTGATAAGCCCCGAAGGACTTGCCATCGACCACTTTCGTAGAACGATGTACTGGACAGACAGCGGCCTGGATAAGATAGAGAGGGCCAGGCTGGACGGCTCTGAGCGCAGGGCCCTCTTCCACACGGACCTGGTGAACCCCCGCGCCATCGCTGTGGATCCAATCCGAGGGTCAGCCGGGCTTCCCTAATTCTCCTCTGTTACCTGTAGATCCTCATTGGAAGCCCTTGGGCTCTAAGTACAGTTGCAGGGGAGGGTCAGAACATGGGCATAAAAGTTCAAAATATATTAAGTTAATAGTATTCTCTGAGGATCTACTAGGTGTCAGGTACTGTTTAGGCAAAGATAAGGTCTGTCCTTTCATGGAGTTTATGTTCTACTAGGAGGAAATAAGACAGTAAACTAATGAATAACAGGAAATTATTAAGCCTGTGATGCGATACACAGAGAATTCAGAGTATGTGAGTGAGACTGGGGGGCACTTATGGATCAGACAATCAGGCCAAGCCTGAGACAGCACTTCAACCGGAATGAAGTCGGTCTCCTCCAGCAACACATTAGGAAATCCCAGTGTT
The DNA here is from genome assembly GCF_005190385.1 of Monodon monoceros. Taxonomy (NCBI): domain Eukaryota; kingdom Metazoa; phylum Chordata; class Mammalia; order Artiodactyla; family Monodontidae; genus Monodon; species Monodon monoceros. The sequence goes on along the minus strand of NW_021703778.1, from coordinate 126,196,138 downwards.
AAACCTGCAGTGAGGTTACCTGCATTAGCTGGCGAGTAAGCAAAACTCAGACCAGGCATGTTATTTCTCTGGCCTCATTTTCACAGTGGCAACAGTCAAAAGAACAATGTTTCCTGTCTATGATAATTGCTAAGGTCGTCAACTGGGACATACAACTTGGTCCGTGTTTCAGTAGGACTTGTTAGAATCGGGGAGGATTTCTATACCTTGAGAAACTCTTGTCATTTAATGGGGCTTCTACCAAATGAAATTACAGAGAAACCTTCAAATCAGTAAAGATAACCTTCAGCTTTCATTTTCAGCGAAGTGTTTTTGACTCAGAAATGCTTAGTGAAAAGCCTCAAAGATGGTTCTGAAATTTGGGTTCTATACATTGAGGAAGGTTTATCTTTCTCCATTTAATTTACCCACAGCAACCTGTACTGGACAGATTGGAATCGAGAAGCTCCTAAAATTGAATCGTCATCTTTAGATGGAGAAAATAGAAGAATTCTAGTGAATAAAGACATTGGACTACCCAATGGTTTAACCTTTGACCCCTTCTCCAAATTGCTCTGCTGGGCAGATGCAGGTACTACTACTCATGGAATGCAAATACAGAACACTACCATGTTCAGTAAGCGTGAGCGCTCTAACAGATTTTACAGTAAAACCAAATCCCACCGTTTAGGACTTCTGGCTTACATTTATAAGAGTACAGCAAATGATCTACTCCTTTTAGAGGGCACTTTGTAATGACTCCTGTGATGAACTTCCTGAGGTCCTGGATGTATGTGTTTGAATCAGGTGGTAAGCTTGAGGGCTAGTACTACGTCCAACCTACTTTTGTACTGCTTGCCCTTCCTCCACGTGAGCACTTGGCACACTTTTTAGGTTAAAAATAAATATTACCCATTGTTGGAATCGACAGGCTTAAATGAACAGGAGTTATTTTCCTTTTTTGCCAGTATTACAACATTTATAAATATCTGTTACTTTAACAGTCAGTATGCTATTGTGCTGAGGACAAAGCGATGTGGCAGGATGGCTTCCTTCAGTAATAAATCTGGGTTGCCTATTCCCAGGTTCTCTCTTTCTGTTGTGTGATTTCATTATTAGCACAACTGAAAAGATGCTGTTTCATTATACTGCATTTATATTTTTAATAAGTATTTGAAATTTAAATCAGGGTTCCCTGAGAAATGTGAAACTTGGAGATTCTTGCCTCGTTTAGCTATTAAAAAATTTACATTGAAAAATGGAACTTTTAATTCCTAACTAGAAAATAATACAGTCTTTAAAAAAAAAATTAAGGATTTTAGTTAAAAGGCAGCCTTGGCTATTATTATACATTGCTTACAAAGGGCAAGTATTAATATTTGTCCAAATGTTATGTTTGTAACAATTTAAGAGCTAATACAAACTTTTTTTTAACACTGATATAATTTCATCTCTAATGTCCTACTTTGGGAGAAACTTAGCCAGATTTCTGTAAATGCAATCCTTTCTTCCAAAAAAGGATTAAGAGTTTAAATTCCACTAAAAACTATAACGCTCTTAAACAAACTGAAGACTGGTAATAGAATAGGAAAATTTTACAGTTTTTAATTTGTATTATTGCAATGGGGATAGAATATTCTAGTTCTACCTCTGTTTCCTTTGAGAATGAATTTACCTGCCACTATTTTTGGTAAAGGATTTTTTTTTTTTCCCATCGCATGAGAGGATCTCTTTTCCCTCTTTGATGTTTTAAAAGGAACTAAAAAACTAGAGTGTACACTACCTGATGGAACTGGACGGCGTGTTATTCAAAACAACCTCAACTACCCCTTCAGCATTGTGAGCTATGCAGATCACTTCTACCACACCGACTGGAGAAGGTGAGCCTGACACACTCTGGACAAGCCTGAAAAGGCAAACTGTTTTGGAGGACACACCACTTGTACCAAATGTTAGTAAGCAACTTTAGTTATTAAGCCCTCCTGCTGAAGTTTTCATTTCATTCTCTCTTCATTAGCAGAGAGATTAACATCATTCAAGTGTTACTGAAGCATACTTTTACGTCACCCAGAAATTTAATGGTATTGCTCACATGCAGCTTAAAAAGGGCAGAGCTATTTGGTAATAAACTATCCAAGAAGGAAGCACATTACTCTGAATCTGATCTTCAGAGAATAAAAGACTACCTTTAAAATGGTACCCTGAGGCGTCTTACTTAGTTATGTGATTTAAATTGACTTTTAAAAATGTATTCTATTTAAATTGACTTTTAAAAATGTATTCTAGAAGTCTGGCAGAGATTTCTCTTCCTGATAAAATGGCTTTTTCTATCCAACCTTAAATCCTATGAATTCACTCTTCCTTTCTGTTACCAGGGATGGTGTTATATCAGTAAATAGAGACAGTGGCCAGTTTACCGATGAGTATCTCCCAGAGCAGCGATCTCATCTCTACGGGATAACTGCAGTCTACCCCTACTGCCCAACAGGTAAACGGACATGCTCAGGTGGCTCCTTTGGATCAGCCAGGTAGAGAAAGAGAGATCTGGTAACTGACCACACTTTGACCACACTTGGCCTGCTGCTGCCACTGCTGAGAGCCACTCTGACCTAGAAAAGCTAATGGCCAACGCATAGGGGTGACCATTCTACTACCTTAAGTCTACCTAACTTAACTATACACACAAAAAAAGGTCTATTAGGATATTTCCTCTTTAAAAGACTTGCTGCGGCAAACTGGATATAAAATACTCACATGCTGTCCCCTCCCTCCACAGGAAGAAAGTAAATATGGTATTATAAAGGACTTGGGAGTTTACAATCGGAATCAGGACCCTGAAGAACATTTACTGCGAACAAAGGTGAAGAAAGTGAAAAAGCAATTGGCCATTAGAAGTTCTGGACATATGAACATTTTCAGTGCAAAAAGACTAAGTATATTTTGTGAAAAGTTTATACCTCAATCTTTACTACTGTATTTTTAAAAACAAAAGTTACTTCAAGTTTAAAAAGGTAACAATTTTAATTGTTGCTTATTAAAGCAACTTTTAATAAACATTTGTCATATTTAAAAGGCCAAATTAATTGAACTAAGAACCAATTAGAGCACGTTAAGACCCTAAATCTGACTATTGCTACAGATTCTAGAGCACGTTAAGACCCTAAATCTGACTATTGCTACAGATTCTTCCTGGCCAAGAAATTAAAGTACATGTGATCAGTATAAAAATATGACCCTAAAGATCATAAACCTTGACGTAGAGAAGGCTATGCAGAACTGATGGGAAAGAGCCAACTTATTCTAAGATTTTTTTTTTTTTTACCTCTGCATAAGTGCATTTCTATTTATATTAAAAGGTGCTACAATGTTTCAGTTTGTATTTTCTGATCCTGTAAGTCCCTCTATAGAATTACCCACAGAAATTACATTTATATATAAATATTAAAGATTTAACAGTTCTCAAATTTTCTAGATTACTCCAATAAAATATTTTAAGTTTTCCCATGACTTACTTAAGGATCTGTATTGTCTATATGTCTAATGAAGTCGGGGGGGGGTGGCATGTACCTAAACCACAAGGGAGGAAGCAGATTAATTATACAAATACATAAACATAACACATGGTCAAAAAACAAAAAATCACCTTCCCAAATTTATTAAAGAAAATGCAGTGATGGTAAATACCTCTAGTCAATTTTCTGGAATTCTTCCCTTGAAGACATGACATTTCCAAACACATGCCAAAGCGTACATGGTTCCCAACTGTACTAAGTAGGTGAGAGGCTGAAATCCTAAAATGTTCATCTTCCAACTTTCCCCAGTCTGTGGTCTGTCTTTGGATCGGCAATAATCGCCTGAACGGCTACTATGGCTTCATTAATCTTTGTCTGTAGCTCTCTCAGCTCTTCTATATGCAGCAGTCGCAGAATTTGAGCAGCTTCATTAAGAACTGCATCTGTTTCATAAGAAACACTGCATTAATCAATAACGTTTGCATATGTTCACTCATTTCCCCCAAATATTCACTAAGTCTCTAAAAACAGTTTGAATTAAAACAAAATCACTTACCTCCTGTGTCAAAACCAAGAATATGCTTGTCTAAAGCAACAGGCAAGCCCTTTAGAAAAAAAAAGGACAAAAATCAGACTGTATAGTTATTCGTTCACATTTTCTCACCTCAAATTGAAAAGCAGCTAGCTATTATTTTAACCCTTTTAGCTGCAGTGGCAAGGTGCCTGAGAATTTTCTCTTTAAATTTGCCTTTTTATGAGTGAGTTTTTTCCTACTACAACTAGTTAGGAAAGAATGGCCTTTACATGTAGTGGGCAGCTAGTCCCATAACACATCCAATCCTTTAAGACCAGGCATATAAAAGAATAGCTCTTTTTTGCAGAAGTGCTGTCACTACTGCTATGGAAGGAAGGTTGAGCAGGGCTGCTACTGTCACCGTTTCAGTTATAGTAAGCAGCAGTGTACCGGGCAAATAAGACTTTTTTTTTTTTTTTTTGCGGTACGTGGGCCTCTCACTGTTGTGGCCTTTCCTGTTGCGGAGCACAGGCTCCGGACGCACAGGCCCAGCGGCCATGGCTCACGGGCCCAGCCGCTCCGCGGCATGTGGGATCTTCCCAGACCGGGGCATGAACCCGCGTCCCCTGCATCGGCAGGCGGACTCTCAACCACTGCACCACCAAGGAAGCCCAGGACTACTTTTAAGATGACTTTCCTCAAGCAAGTTTACTTCGGAGCACATTAATTTGCCTTTATGAATTGAACAAATCTAAAATATACATAACTTTTTTCTGCAAGCATGATGTTTACCAGATTATATTAACTTTCAACAGTTCATTTAAAAGTTACTTTGAAGTCATCTAGGAAAATGAACAGAATCTAAACCATTTAGCTAACCAGTCAGCACCTGCATGGATATACCAGAGATGGTGACTATGGTGGCGCCAACCTGTATAACGTTCACAATAACTATCAAATAAAAACGAGGACAGGCAGTCTAGACTTTCTGCTGATTATACTGTATAAAATCATTACCAGTTTTAAAAAAGGTCACTATACTTTCAACATTACAAATGCTAAGCTGTCACTACTCACTTCTTGCCTAATTATTAATGCAAATCTACCCAGACTCAAAATGCTTTAAAATCACTAGTAATACATTATACACATGAAGAAACAAATGGGTATGAAAATTCTGTTAGCAAAAAACTAGAGTAGAATTGTACTTCAGTAGCTTTCTGTGTCAGTCTGGTACCAGAGTTTCTGTTCTCCCTTCATCTGCCAACAGACCACCTAGGAACAGGCACACCTGAAGATGACCACACGCCCCAAATGCTAGTTATGAACGATTGCAAACAAGAACACTCAACTATAGAACTCTTCCACTGTATTATTATAGCATAGTATCTTTTTTTTTTGCGGAACGCGGGCCTCTCACTGTTGTGGCCTCTCCCGTCGCGGAGCACAGGCTCCGGACACGCAGGCTCAGCGGCCATGGCTCACGGGCCCAGCCGCTCCGTGGCATGTGGGATCCTCCCGGACCGGGCAAGAACCCGTGTCCCCTAGCATCAGCAGGCGGACTCTCAACCACTGCGCCACCATGGAAGCCCAGCATAGTATCTTTTGAGATGACATTAAAGTTCAGATTTGGAGCATTGAAAATAAACTGAATTTTACTTTGCAAACAAGAGCAAAGAGATTTGGCTATGGCCTTATTTGCACTGCCTTCCAAACCAAAGGCATAATTTTGCTGAATGATGAATGATTTTATTATGCCAGAACAATTTACTGTCTGTTCTATAGTGTGGGTGAAATAAGCTGATCTTTAATCCAATTTCCAGTGGCCTGATTCATACATAATTAATAAGCCAATAAGAACCTTTAAAAGAAACTGAGTGTCTTTCAGAGGAGACTACACTGCCCCGGCATTAATAACCTTAATACTGTTGGGCTTCGATAAAGATGGGATTAGAGGACAAAAGACATTGGGGAATTGGAGGGTGAGGGAGGCACAATAGAAGGACCAGGGTCCAGAATGTGGACTGTACCCAAGACCTTCATCTGTGTAGCAGGAAGGGGCATTATCAGACACCTGCAGCTGCTAACCCCTGAGGACATTCTCTGTACTGACCCATAGTCAAGGGGACTTCAGGGGCATTTGGGTTTCTAGGACAGTTCATCTAAAAATATCCTAGATTTATTAACAAGCTACATTTTTATGATTTACGCTAGGAAATAGAATAAACTGAGATTTCTCTGAAGAAACAAAAGGGTGAAGATAAAGACTTAAACAGAAAAGAAAATGAATTACTAAAAAAGAGAAGGTGTGTCCTGTTTTCTAGCAGTTAGTCAAAATAACCCAGTAAATTTCACAAGTGTAAGTTCTTTGAAATTTTAACTGGGCACATGCGGTGGTTTTGAACTGGTAGACTGTGGATATGCTATTGGAGGCTTCTTAAAAGTAATGAAGTGAGATAAACATGAAGTTCACTTTTCACTCAAAAATGAATGGATAGGGCTTCCCGGGTGGCGCAGTGGCTGAGAGCCCACCTGCCGATGCAGGGGACATGGGTTCGTGCTCCGGTCCGGGAAGATCCCACATGCCGTGGAGCGGCTGAGCCCGTGAGCCATGGCCGCTGAGCCTGCGCATCCGGAGCCTGTGCTCCGCAACAGGAGAGGCCACAGCAGTGAGAGGTCCGCGTACCACAAAAAAAAAAAAAAAAAAAAAAAAGACTGGATACAGTTTGCTTCAGAATCAAATTCAATTCCACTGAAGTAAGCTATTCTTTCTCTGGGCAGTTCTAGCACAGAATAGATATCTTAAGCATTCTCAGGCAAAGTTCAAACTCATGACAACCAAAAGAAACTTTCAGTAATAATTAATTTAGAATTTATTTAAATTAAAAAAACAGCATACCTCTTTCGTTTGATTTGCTTTAGCAACTGCATCCTGTGTCAGGCGCTCCTGGACCAAAATGCGAATTGCCTAAGAAATCCCAAAATAGTATTTTTACTTTTTATAGGCTGTCTTATTTTTTCTTCTCTGAGACTACAGAATAAGGATGCCCAATTTAATGAAATTAGAAATACCTAATTCATTAACAAACTCCCCAGCAAATTAAAAATTAAAAAAATAGCTACTGTAATGAAAGTTTTCACTTCTAATATTTAATAATGTGGAATGATGTTCATAACAATTACGTTTTTTGAATAGGTAATTTGTGTGTGCTAAAAATTTTTTTTAAATAAAGAAGGATACATGGTGAAAAAGTATGTCTCCTTTCTATCCAAGCTTCAGCCATACTTTCAGAAAACAATTACTGCTACCAGATCCTTGTGTATACTCACAAGGCCTCTATCGAATTACAAGCACGCTCAGGGATATATGCAAGTGCATGCGCGTGCGCGCGCACACACACTCTCACTCACACACACACACACACACACACACGCACCTTTGATACAAAGGGTAGCATATCATACACACTGTCCCTGCTTTCTTCACTTTATTACAGTAAAATGTTTTCAGATCTTTCAAAGGACACATTTTTTTTCATTAGCAAGGCATTTTACCACTGCAGACACAAATGCATACACGCACCTGCTCACACTTAGAAAGTAAGATTTTTTATGGAATTTTAATTAGTGGATGACAGTTGCAACCCCAAGATAAGTGTGAAATTTTGAAAAATTATTTTTAATAAAAACAAACCAAATGCTACATTTGAAAAAGAATTAAACCAATCTAACAGTAACTGCAAATGTATTTACACAGTCCAGTTGCCAAACAGTTAATGTACTGATTCTCACAGCTGCAATATGGATGTTTTCCATATTGTCATGTATTGTTTGAATGCTTCTTAAAATAACTCAAAAGGACAAACATGCTAGGATTAGAATTTTATAAAGCTTTTGATTATAACTGACTTATATTGTACTTTAGTACCCCAAATATGCTAGCATTGTCTGTTCTCCTCTCACTCAGTTTATGATTAAAGCTGACATAACCACTGTAGAACTGTTCCAAAGCAATTTCTATAATTGCCTGAGTAAGGAACAAGCCTTTGAAAGAGCTAAATTTCACTAAAAACAACTTTTGTCTCTTGGCGTCCAATCTGAGTTGAGAAAATCTGAGTTAACACTCAGATTCAGTATAGAGAATTATAATAATCTAGGAATAGAAGAATATTCCCATATTACAACTGTCATTTAATAAATACAATTCTAAAAAGGAGAATAAATTATGATCTCTTGTGGGTAGAGTGAAATTATTCAATTTCCTGCAAAGCAGTTTAAAGTAATTTAAAGCTCTTTAATTTCTCATAAAATCAATAATAATTTCTAAAATAACTTCCAACTCTGGTAGTACCACTCCCCTGCCCCTCCCCTTCCCCCCACTAGACTATCATAATTACTCAACATAAATCTTCTGAAGCATGAGTATATTTTTCCACTCAGAAATAAGAGGCCTCTTTTAGGCCATCAGGTTCCCTGCTGTAAGGTATGAACTGAGTGGCCTATCTAGGATGGGGGGCTTGGAGGACAGAAACATTCATTCCTCAAAGAGATTTGGGGGTATGTTTTTGACCAAATTCACCATTACAAGTTTGGCATTTTCCACAATCTTAATGAATACAGACCATGAATATTTAAAAGGACTGATTAAACAGAAGTGGGGTGATATAGGAAAAAAAATGGACCAGGACGTCCTTGGCGGTCCAGTGGTTAGGACTCTGCTTCCAATGCAGGGGGTGTGGGTTCGATCCCTGGTCAGGGAACTAAGATCCCAGATGCCATGCGGCCAAAAAAGAAAAGAATGGAGCATAAGGTCCAGTGCCTAGATTAAAATCCTGACTATCATTTTCTATGTCAGCTTGAACATTATTTATCTATTATCTTTAAGTCTCAGTTTCTTCATATACATATTTTAAAAAGACACTAGCATCCACCTCTAGGATTGTTGGGAGGATTGAATGAGTCATCTGCACAGTGGCAGGCACACAGTAAACACTCTTTGATATTAGTTGTTAGGTAAGCTAAAACCAATGAATTCAAGAAATCTGCTTTATGTCCCACATTCCTCTAACATTTTCCTCATTCTACCATAGATTTAAATATCAAACACAGTTATTTTTAGAAAATGAAGTTTTTAAAATTATATACAGAGCTTTTGTCAAGAATCGAGAATATGAAGCTGACCTTAAGCATTACCAGGTAATCGTCATGACGCTGAATCTGAAGAAGGTTAGCCAAAGCCATTACACCAGCCTTAAAATCAGGATTATTTACTATAAAAGATTAAAAATGGAAACTTACAGCTCTGCAAGCATGTAATTACAAACGTGTATGTAAACATATAAACATAAAAAAATATTTTTATTTTCTAGTAACAACAAATCTCTTTACTTTCTAAAATTGCTGCTGACAAAAGCAGTAAGGGGTAAATTAGGTAAACTGATGAGATCAATGGTTTTCCTACTAATCAACCAAAGTGAACAATCCAATAAATGACTAAATTAACTCACATGAGGTTTGTTCTGTAACTTTCTCTGCAAGGCCCATTTATGTAACACTATTAATTAACCTTTCTTCCCAAAGCTATTAATTTTAATACACAGATTCCCTTCAATGGACAGTTTTCCCAAAACCTTTTCTCCAAGCAGCAGCTCTAGAGCATCCAAGCAGCTTATTAATTCATTAAGGTTAACTCATAAATTACAGGTCACAGTCAGTCAGTGAAAGAATATTTAACATATTATAATCTAAGTAATTAGAATCTTAATGCTTTTAAGAGGAGAAAGAATTACTTAAAGACATCTGGGACTTAAAACAATAAAAAATTTTAACACCTGTCTCATACTGTCATTAGATTAGAAAAAATATTTTCTGCACCCAGGAAGGCAAACAATCACCACCATGATTAAATAAAATCAAAACCCCCAAGTTACTATGAGCAGATGAAAGAAGAGCATTTTCAGTTTCAGATATTCAGCTACAAGAGGAGGGAGAAAGCACACTATAACTGACAGTAAAAAACAGCACAGAGAATAAAATATCAACACAAATGTTATCTGCATGAAACACTCTTAATCTACTAAAACCAAATAAACCCAGACTTCATTCTAGGAAGTAAAAAACATTTAAGAAACCAAAAATGTTGATGATTTTTATGCATTTATAAACTTACCATCCAAATTGATCAATGGCTCTGCATTTTTAGCTGCATTGTCAGCGTTTTTTGTATTATCAGGTACCAAGTCCTTGTATTTTTCAGCTGTAAAAATAGGCAAAAATACAATTTGCAGAGCTTCAACTTAAGGTAAAACAAACGTTGCTTATTTACTGAATTTAACCGAGCCAAACTGGTTATAAGCATAAGACAACCCAAGCATTCAAAAAAAAAAAATGCTATAATAAAAAATCTACTAGAAGACAATGTGACTAGCTTTTTAATTAAGCTGAAATGATTATCAGACACAAATATCTTTTCATTAACATTTCTTAAAGTAAAACATTTCAAACACTATCTAAATTTTAGAAGAGAAAGTCTGCTTTTCAGCTTCCTGTCAAACTTGGTAGGGGTAGAAGAATGGGAGAAGGGTAAGTATAGGTCACATGAGGTTAAATACAAACACACTAAGAAGTTTCTTCGCAAATCTTCTGAATGCTGTATACAAAACCAAAAACCTTGCCTTCTAAAAAAAATCACTTCAGGGCTTCCCTGGTGGCACAGTGGTTGAGAGTCCGCCTGCCGATGCAGGGGACACGGGTTCGTGCCCTGGTCCGGGAGGATCCCACATGTCGTGGAGTGGCTAGGCCCGTGAGCCATGGCCACTGAGCCTGTGCTCCGCAACGGGAGAGGCCACAACAGTGAGAGGCCCACGTACCGCAAAAAGAAAAAACAAAAACACTTCAAATACACCATCATATACAAACCTAAACTTATTTTATGGAGACTTAAAATGCAGAATTCCAAAAGGAGATTTTATTACTCTTACCTGAAAAATACTAAATAATATTTTAAAAGACTTTACAAACAAAAATATTTAATAGTAATTCACCAAACTTAAGGCCCAAAATGCCATCTTTGGCTATAGTGCTTATATGATTTGCTAATGGAAAAAAAAAGGGAAAATAAAAGGATTAAAATTTAAATCAGACAGGAGTTAGCTTAAAGGAGCTACTGGCCAAACCTGGAACAATGTAAACATCAAAATACTCGATGACAAAAAAGGATTAAGACCCACTGAGTAAAATAAGAATCCACATATCTACACCAATCTGAATAAACAAACAAACATAAACTGGTGAGAAGGGAAAGCTCTTCCTTATAGTGGAAAGACAAAAAATAAATGTAGAGGAATGATGGAATTAGAAAAACACCTTATAATCAACATAATTGACTCAGGCAAAAATCATCAAATGTATACTAAAGCTAAGGTTTGAAGAGGAGAAGCATATAGAAATCATCTACTATCTCTCCACAAGATGCGTAATTTTTACACTGAAGAAAGCTTAACCAAGTGATCAGAATAACATGACCAGTATTCAGGCATATCACCAACACATGCCTCCTGATATGATGCACTTAAAAGAACACAACATCACTTCTGTGTTACTCTTAACAAAACTACAAACCCTGAATCTAATCATGAGGAAACATCAGACTCACTCAAACTGAAGGACATTCTACAAAATAAATGTCAGTGTCCTGAAGCATGACGACTGAGTAACTATTCCAGACTGTAGGAGACTAAAGAGACTAAGGAGAATGAATGTAACACATGATCCAGGACTGCTTTGGAGGTTTTTGTTTGCTTGTTTTTGCCATAAGGAACATTGAGACAAATGGTGAAATGTGAATCTCACGTACAGATAACAGTAAAGAATTAAAGTTAATTTCCTGATTTTGATAAATGTACTGTAGCTATGTAAGACAATGACTTTTTTTAGGAAATGCACATAAGGGTAAAAGAGAAATCATTTACAACTTAGTGTCAAATGGTTTAGAGAAAATTAGGAGTATGTATATATATAGAGAGAAGGATAAGGCAAATGAAGTAAACTGTTAATATCTGCAGAATCTGAGTACGGAAAAATTCTGTTTACTGTTCTTGCAATCTTTCTGTAAATCTAAAATTATGTCAAAAGAGTTAAAAGAATTTAAGTCAGATTTTAATCACCTTAATTGACAAGCTAGCAAAAGGCTTTAAAAAACGTTAAGGCACAAACAATAAAAATTCACAATGGTTTTATCAAATAAGAATAAAAATTTTAAATAACTTAAAAGTCAAGAAGAATGCAACTTATTAATGTAAAACCATAAAAGCACAGCAGTGCCTCCTACCGATAAGGGGCAGTGTCTCATGCAAACTCAGTTTTTTTAATACATTAAAGAAGACCATGCTATCACTGAGAAGTAACTGTACTTAACAGTAATACAGTCAACTACAAGGGTACACAATCATATGGCATCTACTGTTCTTGGTACAACCTAGGTAACCTAAGTTGAAGTATTACAAAAATGGGACAAATGGACTAAATAAGGGTAAAATAGAAATAAATTGAGATGTGACTATAATTTTATGTGGGAATAGCTGAAAAACACTTGAAAACCTGGAGAATACTTTGTTGCAAATTAACTAACAGGGTTCCTACCAACTCAGACCAGAACAGGCGTATTTTGCTAAAGGCTCCATAGCAAAGAAAAAGTCTTTGAGCTTTCCTTGAGATTTCTGCCATAAGGCATCTGAAACTTAAGTTTGAAGAACCAGCAAAAAAACAGCTGGTTGATGCTCCACACCAGTATGTATAAACATTCATATATTGAATTTACCAAGCATTTATAGTTGATAAGCACATCTACTGTACACAAGAAACCTATGTCAGGTACTGTGGCAGAGAGAATCATGACTGCTCCCTCCCCCGCAAAAAAATGTCCATATTCCAATCCCTGGAACTTATGAATATGGTATCTTACATGGCAAAAGGGACTTTGTGGATGTGATTAAATTAAGGACCTTGAAATTGGGGGTATAGGGGTTATCCTGGATTACCTAGGTGGGCCCAATGTAACCAAAGCATCCTTATAAGAGGGAGGCAGGAAGGTCAGAGTCAGAGAAGATGTGACAATGAGAGCAGAATCACAGAGTTTAGAAGATGATATGCTGCTAGATTTGAAGATAAAGGGGCCAGAGTCACAGAATGCAGGCAGCCTCTAGAAGATGGAAAAGACAAAGAAATGGATCTTCCCCTAGAGCCTCCAAAAGGAACCAACCCAGTCGACAAATTGACTTCAGTCCTAATACAGATGTTGGACTTCTGACCTCCAAAACTGTAAGATAATAAACAGTCTTTTAAGTCACTGAGTTTGTGGTAATTTGTTACAGCAGCAACAGGAAACTAATAGAGGTACCATGTAGGAAACAAAGCTGAGTATCAGCTTACAATTTAGTGGCGCAAGTAACACATAAGCAAAATGGAAAGTGGCGAATGACTCAAAAAGCTATAGGGTTAAATGGGAAAACAATGGTTTCTGAATACGTAAAAGGAACTATCGTTTGGAAACAAAGTGTAGCATTCTAAAACATTTATGTTTCAAAAAATTAGCTTGGTGGGCCATGTGGATGAGACTAGAGGGTGACATAGATGGGAGACTAGTGTGAAAGACATTCCAATAATCTCAGGAAAAAGTGGCAAGAGCTTGAATTAGGGCGACAGCAGTGAGGATGGAGAAGGAAAGATACGACAAGGGAAAAAAGGATGGAACAGAATGAGAGGAAAAGGGAGAGGCCAAAGACATTAAAAAGGCTTCAAACGTAAATCATTAAGAGGACTGGAACTGACAGTCCCATGAAAGAGAACAACATAAATGCAGGGGATGGAGGTAAAGTAAGATAATCAGATCTTACATTCAGACGTTAGCAGGCCTTTCAAACTGAAATGGCCTGAGAGAAAACAGTTTACTGGAAAACTATTTTTACTATAGGTACTAACATTCAAAACCTTCCAATGATACAAGTATCTGTAATAAAATAACATTAAACAATAATAATAAATATATTTTGGCCTATAGTGCAAATTTGCATTAGATGTATATTTCAGTCTCTTGTGAAATTACCTGCTGCAACCAACACTTGAAATCCTATCAATTCTGGGACAGCAGCAACAAGTGAACTTGAAAGGCTAAGGTACAGACTGAAAGATGGCAAATTCTCCAAAGTAATGTGACATTGTGAGAAGACATTCAATTAGCCTTCTTCTTCATAAAACATCACCTTCAAATTCTAAAAGAAAAATCTAAATACCAATGGAAACCAGTGCTTTTAATATCTTATGACAGTAAGGAGACTAATTTTAGAAGAGAAAATTCTTTCCTAGACAATTTGGGAGCTGGATACAGAAGAATAATTACAAAAAGTAAATTTTTAAACAGATGCTGTAAAGTGAGATGAGGATGTACAAAACTTAAAATGAACCAAAGGTAAAACAATGTACGACAAACTGGCAAGTTCCCTACATTTTTACACTCCTTTCCCACCTTTCCTCTCTCTCTCTTTAAGAAAGACATTCCCCACAAAACATACCATTATCTCCATATTCAAGTCTAACAGCTAAACCAAGAAGCCAGTCGATTGCTTCTGGTCGATCTTGAATCTTGAAAGGACAGTTAACATCTCTGAGATACTGTGAGGGGAATAAAAAGTCTGGTTTCATTATTACTATAAAGTCACAAAATAAAAAAATGGTAGAGTTGAAAGAGACCTTGGTTTGGATCTCTAAGGATTTCTTATAACATTTACATTACTAAAACTTTGATGCAATTATATAACCCAAAGGAAGGAAACACTTAAGTGTACCACTCAGGGAAAAAAAATGAAGTAGGCCCATCATGCTTTTTGAAATTTTTACTTTTGCAGATTCCAGGTAGGGCACCACTGCCTAGATGTAGAATAACTTCATTTTGTAGATGAGAAAACCGAAGCCTAGAGGTCAACACTTGCTGACAGTTATACGACTTAAATTGGGGAGCTGAATCTAAACTTTCTGATTCCAGGTCTCAATACACATAGAGCAGGTAAATAAAAAGGACTTTAATTAAAAAGGAGGATACACCAAAAACCCCAAACAAAACAAAACCAATTATTATCTAAACCTTAGCTTTCATATCGTGGAAATGCTTCTGAATAGAGTAAGCCATGTGACATACAAGCGTTTTGAATAAATGTCAGAAGCTGCACATTCAAATGAGTATGTCCTTAAAATAAGTCTCTTAGGAACTTAAAATCTAATTCCACCAACAATGACATTACTCAAAACTTCTGGAACTCCTTTTTGGAAATTCTTTGGGGGATAATTAATGAATCAGCACTTTTTAGCCGTCACTTATTTTCTAATCAAAAATTTTATTCCCCTGCTTTAAAAAAAAGCACCTCATTCACAAGATTTAGTCATGATGCAAAAAGCAAATCCATGTTCAAAGTATAAAAAAACTGTCAATATTAAGGATATTCAAAAGATGTCTCCTGATCTAAAAGTATTTCCAAAAAAAGTTCCAAATATGCTTTAGGCAATGACATCATCATTCCAAAGAAACCACCTTGAAAGATAATATCTGTGTAAGTTCCAATATATTTATCTTTAGGTTATACTACTTTACTGTCATTTCTGGGTGTTTTTCATCAGAAAGTTTTTTATATTCTTCAATACCCTTCCACATGTGGAACTCTGTATTGTCTTGTACACGTGAGTGGGCCATCACAGATGTAATATAAGAAATATAAAATCCTAACAATATATTTCAAAGTCTTAAGAAGGCTATCAAAATTTTCAAAAATACTCTTGAAGGGCAAAGGAAAATAATCCAGTAGTAGCAATAATAGTAGTAGAGGCAGGGAAATTAATAAACATATAGCACTTGCTATGGGCCAAGCACCTCTGTGAAAAGGTACATAGGTATATTTCAATAACAATACATACCACTCCTATGAGATAGATAGCACTGTTATTCCCATTTATTGATAACAATATTGAGCCACAGAATGGTTAATAAACTTGCCCACTGTCAGAGGCAGTATGTAACTTACACAATCCTCTAATTCATAAAACTAGAAACTTAGGTACCTAAACACCAGTAAATGAAAATTTAGTCACTTTTCATATTCTTTTATTTAACATTTTTATTGGAGTATAACTGCTTTACAATGTTGTGTTAGTTTCTGCTGTACAACAAAGTGAATCAGCTATACGTATACATATATCCCCATATCCCCTCCCTCTTGCATCTCCCTCCCACCCTCCCTATCCCACCCCTCTAGGTGGTCACAAAGCGCTGAGCTGATCTCCCTGTGCTATGCAGCTGCTTCCCACTAGCTATCTATTTTACATCTGGTAGTGTATATATGTCAATGCTACTTTCTCACTTCGTCCCAGCTTCCCCTTCTCCCTCCCCGTGTCCTCAAGTCCATTCTCTACGTCTGTGTCTTTATTCCTGTCCTGCCCCTAGGTTCATCAGAACCTTTTTTTTTTTTTTTTTAAGATTCCATATATATGTGTTAGCATATGGTATTTGTTTTTCCCATTCTGACCTACTTCACTCTGTATGATAGTCTCTAGGTCCATCCACCTCACTACAAATAACTCAATTAAAAATATGGAACACTTCACGAATTTGCATGTCATCCTTGCGCAGTGGCCATGCTAATCCTCTCTATATCGTTGTTCCAATTTTAGTATATGTGCTGCCGAAGTGACCATTACTTTTCATATTCTTAAAGAGATCTCGTCAAAGTAACAGAGCTAATAAAAACGTTTAATGTAAATAATGATACTGTAAAATGTAATTTTTATTCTAATTTGAAAACAACTCTGTTTTCTGCAAAAGCATTACTAAAATTAAACTAGGTCAACAGGAAAGTTATTCCAGCCACAAAAATAAGATAACACACGCAGATCTTTTTAGGATTATTTCTATTGTACATAACAAGGGACAACTGTGTATGTTAAAAATAAGCAAAAACAAGACATAATCTTAGTTTTCAAGCGTGTCAATAATGTCTTATTTTAATATAATACTCTAACTGTATCTCTGCTCTATTTTTAATGTAATGTAAAAATTCTGATTTTTGCCATTTTTACTATTTAGAGAATATGTGTCACTGTTTATTTAAGAAGTCTCAGTGTTTCTGGACAAAACTATTTCTTCCCTTTTTTTTGAGTGTCTACTTGTGCCATTACCTTTATTAGTTAACAGTCTATAAAGTTAGTTTTCAATGGGCAGCAGGCTAGTCAGGTATAGGGCCCTAAAGGATGTGAATACAGAGTAAGTTTTGCTATAGAGAAAATGCAGAAATGAATATTCATATATCATTCATTTACATACATACACATATATGTACACAAATAAACACACACAAATATATAAATTCATGAAACAAACAGGTCTCTCTATTGTATGTCAGGCACACATCTGAGTACTGGGGATAAGCACCTCCTCTCCAGCTACATAAGCTTAAAGCTGACAGTTTCGAGTAACCAGGAATTGGTTGGGAAAGGTGAGGAGTGGGAAGACTAGTCCAGTCATATCACCTAAAACTGTGACAGCTCCCCAGCTGGGTCAAGTTCAAACTCTTTACGGCACAGGAGCTTTCCTCTGTCCTCAGCCTACTCTGTCTATACTCCCCTCCACCCCCACGCCTAATGATTCACCATACTATTTCTATCTAATACTGAATGCTTGGTAGGAAGAGATAATATAATCTGCTTTAAAAACAAAAAAACACGGTAAGAAAAAAGTAAAATCCCTGAAGTCTAGCTTTTCTAACACTGATCATTATTAGTGTCATTTATTTTAAAAGAACACAGTAATTTTAAGCTTGCCTGTCTTCATATAATTTTTAGACAAGCTCTCTGTACATTTTATTTTACTTTCTAATGCATTACCTTTTCAAAGAAATTGGGCCAGTCACTGCTGTGGATGTTTCTTAAATTACCTCTGTCTTCAATCTTGTAGTGTCTGATTTTCTGGTCTTCGAGCCAAACAATAAAGTTTCTAAATTCTGTTTCATCTGCAATAAAAACACCATATAAATCACGAGAAGCACTAGGTAACAGGTAAAACACTTCCTTCACAAACAGTCTTGTGGAACTTTTTTTTTTTAACTCCAAAATTATAAGTTACTTGAGCTGCTTCAAGTAGGAGTTGAAAGTGCAGACTTTGGATTGACTTACGTTCATATCCTGGCCTGAATTCAAACTGACTCCAGACATTTAGTGGTTGTGTGAAATTGGGCTAATTACCTAAATTTTCCAGGCCTCAGATTCTTGAGTTACAAAATGGGGAGTAATAGTAAGACTTACCTCATAGGGTTGTTATGAAGATTAAATAAAATATTTAAGGATCAAAACAGTGTCTAGCACACAGTTTTGCTATTTAAGTGTCAGTTATTATTCCAGTTCCTATGGGGAAGAGGAGGAAGGACTGGGCCAGATTAAATTTACAGCAATCATAATGTACAAGAAATTAAATGGCAAACAGAAAGAAGATACTGACTACCATTGTCTTTTACTGTTACGGCACATTAAACGCATTCATGAAAAAGTACAGATGTTGTTTCATTTAATCCTCCCATACCATTTCGAGGTAGGTAATATCCCGATTTTACCAGTGAAAAAACCTGAGGCTCAAAGATTCAAATTCAGATCTAAGCTCTACTACCACTGAACCTTTTTTCTTACATAAAAGGCAAAGCAGAAAAACAAGTTTCTATAAATTGACATGCTTCTACAGATCAACAAAACACTGCTATCCTGCTTGGAAATTATTTTCAATTACAAAATTCAAGCTTGAATTCAAATTCAGGCCTCCCTTATGAAGTCTTGAGACTTATACAATGGTCTGAACATCCCAGGTTGTGCTTGATCACTTTCAAACTTATTAGTCTACCACAGGCCAAGAACTCTGGAAGAAAATGAATAGTGGGTAGTAGGTGAGTAGCAGTGGGTAGCAATGTTAATACTTTTTACGATTTTAATGCGGTGAATTCCCAAATACCTTTGTATTTACAATTCAACCGCCCCGCTCGTCTGCTATTAACTTTTTTTGCACGACTCGCACACTGTCATTAGCTCGTTCCTATACGCGCTTGCCCCGACACTGTCAGTCCTGGACTTCGTTCTATCTCGAGCTCAAACTGCCGGATGGGCTCCCACTGCCCCCACCTCACCCCTTAGTTCCCAAGGGGCAATGAACGAGTCTTCAAGTTACTCAGCATCTTCCTCGGATTCCAGCACTGTGCTGGCCCCCAGCAGGTGCTCAAGGTATCGCCCAATCACCCGGAAGCCACGGGGCTGAAGGGCTACGTCAAAAAGCGAAGACTTTCCCTCTAGAGCGCTGAGGGTGCGGGCGAGGGGGGGGTGGGCGTGGGGTCTGGAGTTCAGCAAGTGCAGAAAGTGCTGATGCCGAGGCAAGAGCGGGTGGCGGGGCTCTGAAGCCGGGGAAGGAAGGCGGAAAGCAGAGGTGCTTGGCTGCCGGGAGGAGAGGAGTCCAGGGGAGACAAGGCCGCGGACGGTCCGGGTGGGGAGCCCAGGTGCCGGCGCTGAGAGAACGGCGGCCCGGCGGCGGGGAAGTGGGGGGGGAATCACTGACGCGCGGCGGGCCCGGGACCGCCTCCTCACCTTTGCAGTTGAAGCCGGCAGGGTTGTGGTAGTCGAGGGCCGTCAGTTTGCGTCGGAACATGGTGCCCGCTGCTCGCTCCGGTCCCCCGGGCTTCGGCCGGGAGAGGAGAGGCGAGGAGGAGCGGGCGACACAGACACCGGCGACGCGGCGAGAGGGCGGGCGGGCGCCGGGCGCTCCGAAATGACGGCGGCCTTAGCCAATCGTAGCTTAGGGACGGTCGCCGCTGGCCAATGCCCACCAATAGCGGCTCCGGCTGCGAAGGCGGGGCCACGTCGGGGCACGTCGACGCTCAAATAAACTTTATTGTCAGCCTCCTAGTTGTACAATAGGCAGAAAGCAACTGAGAAGCCAGTTACCTCTTGCTTTCCTCGCCGTCTTGATCATACAAACTGTTTACTATTTTCAGTGTATTCATTCATTCATTTAATTATTATATGCCTCCTACATAATAGGTGCTCTTCTAACACTGCTAATGCAAAGACTTTTAGCAAGGTCCCTTTACGACTCGTTGGGAGTGACCCACAGGTAAACATACAACTGTAATACTGTGTGATAGTTCCAGACATCACCAGCAGCCAGAATCTTGAAGCCAGAAACCTGGACTTATCCTTTACTCCCTCTTACTGAAGTTACAACATCCACTAGTTCATTGATTTCTGCTGTTCTCTCTCATGTCTCTCTCAAATCCCTCATCTTCTCCCAACCCCCCTGATGCTGCCTCAAATCAGGCCCTCATCATTTTTGCTTACTCTAATTGTCTGATTTCTTAGGTCCAGTCTTGCCTTCTCCAGTCCATTCCCCCACACAGCAATGATACTGATTTTCTAAAACAAAAACCTGTCCATAACAGTTTAATGCTTAGAATCTTTTAGTGGGTCCTCGTTGCCTTCTAGTAATAATCAAAACTTTTATTTAACACCCTTTCGGATCCAGTCCCATCTGCTTTCAGACACTGGAGAGACAACAGTGAGCAAGACAGACCAAGCTTCTACTTTCATGAAGTTTAAAAGGCCCTTGAGGGAAAACAAGCAATAAACAGACACACAGACACACTCCTTTGCAGTCAAAAGGGTAACTTGTTTTGAGGGAAGAGGATGTACAAAGGGAAGGAGTGAGCAGCAGCACGGCCCAGAGGGGCTAGAGCTTATGGGAGCTGGAGGGTAGGAGAGAATGACAGCTGATGAGACTTGGACAGAGGCAAGGACCTGATCAAGAGAGACCTTTCATGCCACACTAAGGTAAAAAGTGGGGGAAAGCAGCTTTTCAATTTTATTTTCTGGAATTGACTCTTTAGTGCAAAAAACTAAGTTGTTTGCTCCTAACCATGTCTATTTCAGGCCCAGAGTTATCAGCCACTTGAAACTGGTCATCACCACCAGGTGTGAGAAGATTGGAAGAGGATTCAGACACAGAGAAGGCTGCAGGGACCCCCAGACTCGAGCAGGGGTTAAAGCTAATTTTGGAAAAGACATATAGCAGATTATAAGCATTCAACTTCTTTTTTATTTACAAACCATTTTGTCTTTTTTTCCTGCATTTGAAGGAGTCCTTTGGCCTATCTTGAATGAAGTGTCCAACAAGAAGTGAATCTTAGACAATTCCATTTCTGAAGACGGAGCCCTCTATGTATTTACGTCAAGAAGGGGAAGTAGGGGCTTCCCTGGTGGCGCAGTGGTTGAGAGTCTGCCTGCCGATGCAGGGGACACGGGTTCGTGCCCCGGTCCAGGAGGATCCCACATGCCGCAGAGCGGCTGGTCCCGTGAGCCATGGCCGCTGAGCCTGCGCGTCCAGAGCCTGTGCTCCGCAACGGGAGAGGCCACAACAGTGAGAGGCCCGCGTACCAAAAAAAAGAAGGGGAAGTCAACTTTTATTATCAGATGACCTGAACTCCAATCTAATAGTTGAGCAGGGGGTTGATAGGTCATTAATCCATCTGTTTAATTATTCAGCAAAGTTCTTCAATATTGTCTGTGTGCCAGGCAGTCTTCTAGGCATTTTGGATGCACCTGTGAACTTTTACACAGAAACCTCTGCCCTCGGAGAGCTTGCCATCTGGCAAGGGAAGATGAGCAATATAATTATAAATAAGTAAATTATTTCATATTTTAGAAGGCAGTAAGTCCTATGGGAAAGTCATAAGATAAGAGGAATAGGAGGGGAGGTGGGGACAGTGGAGGCAGTGGGAAACGATGCAGCTTGCAGTTTTCAACAGGATGGTCAGGTTAGGCCTCATTGAGAAGGTAAATGTAGAGGTGTAAGGAGGTAAGGGAGTTAGCCACATGAATAAATGGGGGAAGACAGTTCTAGTAGAGTACTCAGTGTAAACGAGAGATGGGGAAGGTTTATATATTTTTAAATAATTGAAAAATCAAAAGAATATTTCAGGACACATGACAATTATATGAAATTCAAATTTTGTGTCCCTAAATAAAGTGGTATTGGAACACAGCCACACCCATTTGCTTACTGACTGCTCTGGTGCTATAAGCGTAGAGCTGAATGGCTATGACAGAGACACATGGCTCACAGAGCCTAGAATATTTGCAAGAGTTCATATGGTTTCAGAAATGCAGAGGTGGCAATGTCAACATTATTACCAGGCCAACGCATTATCAAGTCAGACAACAAATCAGAGATACAGGTTGCTCTTTGAGGTTATTTTCACAACTTGCAACATTTTTTTAAAGTCTTAGCAGTTTTTACTAGACCACTTTGTTCAAATTATTCTTCCGAAGACAACAGAATAAGTTGGTAACAAGTCTCTATCACATAGAAAGACAAGTTTGATATTCTAATGAATGCTGTCAATTTAATGCCCCATTAAATCAGATCTTTTTTAACAAGATGTAAATGCAGAGAGGTCTTTATTCTTCCTTGGGAGAGAACATCTCCTTCATCTCTTTCTGAGACTCTTCTGTTAATTATGAAGACTTGCACCTTTTTTTTTTTTTTTTTTTTTTAGGTCAGGCTCTGGAATTTCATGATTTAACATTAAAAGCAAAAAGCAGGCCAGTGAATCTCAATTTTAATGGTAGAAATGGAATAGGAATGAATAGGAATTTCCTTAGTCCTATACAGGGAGCATGAAGGAGTCACCTTCCATACTTGATACTCAGGAGAAAAGCTTGCCTGACAATGAAAGCAACACAAAGAAAACAGAGCCAAGAGGTAGAAAAAGACAATTCCTGAAAATGTCTTGCTTTTCAGATATGTGAGCCCATAAATTCCTTTGGGTGCTTGATCCAGGCTGGGTTAGGGTTTTGTCACTTATGATTGAAATAGTCTTAACATGAGGACAGAGGCCAGAGAGAGTCAAAAGAAACAATCCAGAGCTGGTGGGACTCAGCATGGGATAAGCCGGGGATGGCTTAAAGGTGACCTCGGGAATGTCACACATCAGAGAATTGAAGAATGGTGGATGCAGGCATAGAAGCAGGAACATTGGTACAAATGACCCAGCTGGGGAACATGAGGAATCAAGTTCAGGACCTACTGAGTTTAAGGTGATGGTTGATGTAAATGTGAAGGAAACCAGAATATGTCACCGCCAAATAGGTGTACCTCTGTGACATAAAAATTGTTTTGAGCTGAAGGCAATTGAGAAGCAACAAACCCAGAAAAAGCTCCCCCTTTTTTTGCCTAAAGGCAGGTTATAAATTCTCCTTTTACTAGAGGTAGACTCTCATCAGCCCAGAGATGCAACAGAGAAATCTGCAAACAAACCTTACTCCATTAGTTTCCTCCCGTGTATTCATCTTCCCTCCTTAGTTGGCTACCCTTGGAAGACTAAAACTGCTGTGTCCTGTTATTTCTCTACAAATGTACTGTTCTCTGTCGAAAATGCTCTGTAAGCTGGAATTCTAAGCTGCCATTTTGAGTTACTTTTGGTTTAGGTTCTCCTGCATGATGCGTGCTGCACGTGTTAATAACTGGATTGGTTTTCTCTGGTTAACCTGTTTTTGTTGTTGTTGTTGTTACAGGGGTTTCAGCCAAGAACTCAGAGGGCAGAGGGAGAATTATGATGTTTCTTCGCTTACACCCGTGAACACTCCTGAGATTCAGGAGTGAGCTTGAGTGAGTGGTCCAGGCTAGAGATGTCAACTGAGGAGCCGTCAGTATAAAGCTGTAGTTGAACCGTGAGGATGGGCTCCCTGAGAAACCACGGAAAGAAAAGAGGGTGCTGGTGACTGCGTCCTAGGAAAACCCGGTATTCATAGTTAAGTGGGAGTAAGAGGGAAAGTCACAGAAAAGTGACTTTCATGAGAAAAATGGTTGGAAGGAGAAAGAAAACCAGGAATATGTCACATCCCAAAAGGCAGCGAGGAAAGGGTTTGGAGAGGCAGGGTTTGGAGAGGCAGCGTTGGGAGCAGGGCAATGGAGATCAACATTTGCGTTGACAGAATTTTGACAAATCTTCCCCTAAACATTATAGAAGAGCCAATTCCGAATGCTTGAAAGCAGGTAATGAATAAGGCAGAGCTTATGATCTCATATATTAACATATAAATTTAAATAATCTGCTTTCCAGATCTCCTGTGGACACTGTTATTCCCTCTTTCCTCTCCTTGGCACCCCAGTGAACCCTCAGGTAGATTTGCTAACTCTCTGAATCACCCACAAAGGTTTAGTCATTTCCCTTTTTTCTAATTTTTTTTTTTTTTTTTTTTTTTGCGGTACACGGGCCTCTCACTGCTGTGGCCTCTCCCGTTGCGGAGCACAGGCTCCGGACGCGCAGGCTCAGAGGCCATGGCTCACGGGACCAGCCGCTCTGCGGCATGTGGGATCCTCCCGGACCGGGGCACGAACCCGTGTCCCCTGCATCGGCAGGCGGACTCTCAACCACTGTGCCACCAGGGAAGCCCCCTCTAATATTTTTAAATTATTATTATTTTATTGAGGTGTAGTTGAACTACAATATTTTATGTTTCAGATGTACAACCTAGTGATTCACAATTTTTAAAGATCATACTACATTTATAGCTATTATTTAATATAGGCTATATTCTCTGTGATGTACACTATATCCTTGTAGCTTATTTATTTTATACATAGTAGTTTGTACCTTTTAATCCCCTACCCCTATCTTGCCTTTCCCTTCTTCCCTCTCCCCACTGGTAACCACTGGTTTGTTCTCTATGAGTCTGTTTCTGTTTTGTTATATTCACTAGTTTATTTTTTTAGATTCCACATCTAAGTGGTATCATACAATATTTGTCTGTCTCTGTCTGACTTATTTCACTAAGCATAGTACTGGCTAAATCGTCCTTTTTTCAAATTTCTGAGAACTGGTCTTTCTCCAGGATACTAGGAGTTGGGCAGGGGCTGCCACTACAGGGCTCCCTATAGTGTTGGGAAGTCAGGTTTCTCAAAGGCCCTTTGATCATCCTGTAAAGGGCATTGTCCTGACAAGTGGGCTCCAAATGCAGGCTTCACATTGGAGCCAGACTTCCCAGGGTTCCTCTCTGCAAACCACAGCACTGGAGCTCAGCCTGCAGCCCGTAAAGAAGGGATGGGGAACTCCTCCAGACTTGCCCTAATCCTACACTGGCTCTCAGATACGAGGACATTTTATGTAAAATTTCATTTTGGTGCAGGAACACAAGATTCTCTACCTTGTACTTCAAAGTCTCGCAGAACTATTCTGTGCTCAAATGACAGGTAAACCCCAAGTAACTCACAGTGGGTCAATCTAGGAAGCAGTCAGACCTGGGGGAGGGTGGAGAGCACTCATTCATTCATTCATTCAGCAGGTATTTATTGAGCATCTGTTCTGTACCATGCTAGATACTTGAGATATACTGAGGATAAAGACAGATCTGATCTTTATCTTCCTGGAACTTATAGCCCAACAGGGAGACAGAAAACAGCAACAAGGCAAAGGAGATAGAGACAAACAGAAAGGTCTCTGATTTAGACAGGGTAGTTAGAAGAGTCCTCTTGAAGGTGGTGACCTTCGGGCTGAGTCATAAAGTATGAGCTATTACTAGATGTCCAAATGAGAAAAAAGGCAGAGAAAAATAGCATGAACCAAAAATCTCTTTGGCAGGAAGGACATGATACTGTGGAACCGAAGACAGAGCAGGGTGGAGGAGGGCATGAGCAAGGTGGGTGGTGGGTATGTTTGTGTTAAGTGGGGCAGGAGTGATGGTAGGGAAAGGGCAGGTGATAAAGATTCTCTTCTCAGCCTACCTTGAGCCAGGCTCCTCGGAGCCCTCTCCTCGACTAGGTCTCAAGCTTGATCTATAAAGACTTGAACAAACACTAACATATTTTCTAACAGCTCAAGGCCACATCCCTAAGATAACCCTAGCCCCCCAGCTTAAAGTACCTACCTAAGAAAACTCAAGGCTGTCAAAAAATTTGCTGTCTGTTCTGGCCATGACCTGAGGATAAGGCCTCTGTCTCTCAGTCTCTATTGGAAGATAGTATCCTAACTTCCATAGTGGCCAGCCAGCAGACACAGCTAGTCTAATTGCACTTATACTGACTAGCGCTTTGTAATCTTGCACTTCCTTGGCAAATCCAGGTTGAGTTCCATTCATGGTGGGCTCCTTCTTGTTGCAAAATGTACTGCTGATTAAAATCTGTCCTTACCACTTTAACTAGCGTCTGGCTTTGTTTATCTTTGACACAGGTCAGCAGGGCCTTGGAGGCCAAGAAATCTGGATTTTCTTCTAAGTGCAAAAGAAAGCCATTGATGGTATTAAATAGAGGGTGACAAGCTGCGACTTGGGCTTTAGGATCCTCCTGGCTGCTGGGTGGGTGGAGAACAGAAGGTAGCTGGTAAAGCATAAGAAACTGGGAGGCCTGTTAGGAGGCTGCTGCAATGATTAGGGAACAGGGGCGAATTTCAGGGCAGGCTGTCTGGTATATTTTCATGTATATGAGAGGGGATTAGCTATTGCAAATTACCCTTTCCCCTCTTTTCAGCCATGTTTATGGATGATGGAGTGTCATCCCTATAAACTATTCACCCTCATAACTCCTGTTTATTACTCAGCATTGCTGGAAGAGCTGGAGAGCCATTTGGATAATTTTTCCTTTATAGTAAAATACATTCTAAACAGCAAGAGCACATTAGATAGAAAAGGAGAAATACAGCCCCTGTCAGTCAAGACATATTTCTCAGCTTTCCCATTTTGACTCTTAATTCAAACAGATTTTCCTATTTTCCAGTGAGATGCAGGCCCCAATTCCTCTCCTCGGCTCAGGAAAAGCTTTTTCTTTTAAAAAGCTCCCTGGAAAATATGGTAAATGTGCTACTGCATTGGGGTTTAATAATAAACAGGAAAAATTTTGCTCTTCACCCTCATCCCCACTTGAACACTGTTTCTCTTTATTTTTCATGTTTGCTGCATCATTCTTACTTAGCTTTGGCCAATGAGAGCAGCGGCAGCAGCCTCCTGGGAATTCCATGTTCAGTGCCTAACATCCCACGCTGGGCACGGGCGTTAGCCTCCGGGACCGGCATTCTCTCTCATCCTTTCCTCTCCAGCTGTCATCACGAAATCTCCCCAATGGTGGTGTTGGAACCTGAGACCTGACCTCACTGGTCCCACTAATGACTATGCAGGAATAAATAATTTAGATTGTTAATGAGGGTTTGAGCTATTTCCCCAATGAACCCAACCTTCTGGCAGCCCTAGTCTTCAGAGTTCAGCAGAGTGTGTGTCTTTAAAAGTGCTGCCTTTTTCACACTCTTTCCTCACAGTCAGGAAGTATTTGGAATTTTTGTTTGTTTTTATAAATTCTATTTATTTCTTTTTGGCTCCAGTGGGTCTTCGTTGCTGTGCGCAGGCTTTCTCTAGTTGGCGGCGAGCGGGGGCTACTCTTCGTTGCGGTGCGTGGGCTTCTCATTGCGGTAGCTTCTCTTGTTGCGGAGCACGGGCTCTAGAGTGCAGGCTCAGTAGTTGTGGTGCATGGGCTTAGTTGCTCCGCGGCATGTGGGATCTTCCTGGACCAGGGCCCGAACCTGTGTCCCCTGCATTGGCAGGCGGACTCTTAACCACTGCGCCACCAGAGAAGCCCTGGGATTATTTTTTTTTTTTTTTTTTTTTAAAGTACAGATCTGCTTCTGACCATGGGCCTCTTTGATAGCGCTCATGGGAAATAAAGTAGGTGCCAGCCTGTCCAATCCAAGCATTGCTGGAGAAAGTGAAATAAAACAGTTCACAAATGTGAACCGAATTTCTGCTTGAACCTCCTTTCCACTTGTGGTAGAAGCTCAATCACAGTCAACTTATGATATGATGAGTCCATTATGATCTCGTTTCCAAGGGTTATGCCTGAATTTGGGGGACATTCAGAAATGCCAAGGAGTGGGTGGTGGATCAGTGCCCTCACAGACCACCCCCGGTACCCCAGGATGTTCTCATTTCTGCCCAGTCTTTGGTTGTTGGTGCACAAGTCACTGCTGGCCCCCTTCATGCCCACAGCCGAGTCTCTAGGTTCTCTGTGCTGTACTGCCCTCAGTTGTTCTGGAACATCTCACTGCTCTTGCACCATCTAAGTGACAGAACTCCACTTCCATGGCCTCTGGGACCCAGGGGACTGCAGCGCTGATCCTCTGCTGCTGCCTGTTTCACTGAGTAACTCAGCCCCATCTGCCTATGTCAGACTGCAAACCAGTGGCCCACACCTGGTCCTCAGATATGTTTTGTTTCATCTGAACTACTACAAAATTACAATTAGATCCAACACTTAGAAGTCAGAAGATTTCACATATTTCAGATCCTCCTCCCATCCTTTCCTGTCTCCTTGCCTTCTCTGAGCCCACCAATAGACTTATATTACCTTTAAAAAGCCACCCCCTGCAATATGCCTCAAAATGCCACTTCAAGCTTACTTTTTCCAGTTCTGCTTCACATTTGACACTGTATGGAGCTAGAGGCTTGACACTCCCTGAACCCCAGTGCTTCTTAATTGGTGGCGAAGGACCAATTTAAAAATTTCCAATTGATTGCAATAGTAAAAGACAAAAGAGTTTAACAGTAAATGAAAAATGAAATAAAAGGACATAAACACAAGCTCAATTTTTAAAAAAGTATTAGTTTGAACAGAAAATTACTCCTTCAAATTACTATATAAATTTTTAAAATGCTTACTCTCAGTTTCTCTACTTAACTCATTGTAGATCAATAGCAGTTGTAAGAACGGCCCTGAACAACTCCCAGATTTCTCTGCTTCTGTGCCTTTGCTTATGCTGTTCCTCCACCTTGAATGCTGTGCCCATTGCTGTCCACCCTCCCTGCCTTCCCTGGCCTTCAGTACCATGCTTTTCTTCTCAAGACCTCCTGATCTTCCAACGTCCTTTCAAATGCCATCTCTGCTAGGAGGCATCTTTCCTGCTCTTTGAGCCCCCATGGAACACAGATTGACTGTCATCCTTTGGGCATTGTATTATGATCATGGTGTACTGGTGTCATTACACCCTGGCCTGATATTCCACTTCCTGAGCTTGAGGACTTTCTTTCCCATGGTACTAACACAGAGCCTTGTATCTAGTAAGCTGTCAACACATGCTTGCTGATTTGATACTTCAGTTAAAAAAAATAAAGATACCAGGACTTCCCTGGTGGCTCAGTGGTTAAAAATCTGCCTGCCAAAGCAGGGGACATGGGTTCGATCCCTGGTCCGCGAAGATCCCACATGCCGTGGAGCAACTAAGCCCGTGTGCCACAACTACTGAGCCTGCGCTCTAGAGCCTGCGAGCCACAACTACTGAGCCCACGCACCTAGATCCCATGCTCAGCAACAAGAGAAGCCACCGCAATGAGAAGCCCGCGCACCGCAACGAAGAGTAGTCCCCGCTCACCGCAACTAGAGAAAGCCTGCGCACAGCAACGAAGACCCAATGCAGCCAAAAATAAATAAAATAAAATAAATTAATTAAAAAACAAAAGACGACAACAAAAAACAAAGATCCACTGGGTTGCTCACATAGCATTAGTGGCAGAGGTGGGAACAAAACTCAGGCTCTTAGTTTCATTCTCAAGAATTCTCAAAAATATAGCCTTAAAATTTGAGATCTCTATTATAGAGGATCACAGAAAAATCTGATGAACAGAAGAAAACCATAGGTCTATTTATTATTGCCAAATGAAATTTGACAATCTGAATGTCTTACTGAATTTGAATGAAGGCTCAGGCACCTTGAGGAAGCACATGAAAAGGCCCTGGAATTAGAATCCACATGTTCTTTTACCTTGGTTCACGTTCACCCAAGATTTGGTCAGTCCTGATTCTCTTTCCAGCTTAAAAAAAGGGGCGGGGGAGGGACTCCAGAGGACTGAGAAATCCAAAAGGGATATTACTAAGGGGGCTGCTGGCAGGAGTTCATCCAGCCTCAGAGAGACTGTTCTTGGAAAAGAACACCCTGGAGAGCTGGAACAATGAAGGAACCAGGCAGCTTGGGAGCGATAGCAAAGATGTGGAAAACCCTGCCTACCCTTTCAGGGCCTCTTTGAAGTTGAGGGAGGTCAGACTATTTCTAGTTTTTGAGGTTTTAGGTATGTTTTTAAAATCAAGGACCACCAAACCTTGTAAAAATTGTGGTATACATTAAATGTTTAATGTACGGCAAATTAACACTTTTTGCGCATACACACACACACACTCTCTCTCTCTCTGTCTCTCTCTCTCACAGATAAGAAGACTGCATACGTAGCCTCATGTGAAAATTTAGCTCAATGTCTGTATGTAAGGCTGTTTGTGAGTATGAGGCCTGGGATGGGGGTTGAGGTTGGTGGTAGGAAGGCCCACTTCTGATGGTTTATGGCTGATTTCCCCTCCTTTCTGCCCCCAAAAGTTCAGATATTTGCCTCCTATTCTACCTTGGGAACCATTTGCAGCCATTTTCTCTCTCTATTCAAACATTCCCTGACAATCTCATTCATTCTTAGGGTTCGAATTGTCATATTTGCCGACTGTCAGATCTATACCCTCAGGTCTGGCCTCTCTCCTGAAGCCCAGATCCTTGTATCCAGTCTTTGTACCCAATGTCCACTGGACATTTCCATCCCTCTTGACGCCTCAAACTCAGTGTTTCCAAAAATAAAGCCCACTCTCTCTTCCTTTTCCTTTCGTATTCCCCAATCTCTGATTCTGTGCTCCAGATCCAGTTGAACATGACAAGACCCAGCCTGGAACTCCCTCTCACCTTTCCCCGCCATTTCCCTTTGCCCAGTTCCTGCCTATGCAGCCCTAAGATGGCATTTCCCTTACTCCGGAAAGCTGCCACTAACTCCTTGGAACAGGCTGGGCCCCTGGCCACACACTTTCATCCAACTGACTTGCTATTCTGTTTACTTACCACCATGGTCAGAAGTTAATTAATTGTGGACTTTTTCTTTTTATGACTGTTCCCACTGATAGCAGATAAGCCCCTTGACCGTATGGATCGTTTCTACCTTGTTTGCTGCTCTATTGCCAGGGTCTGGTATATGGTACCCGGAATGCCGTAAGCACTTAATAATTATGTATTGACTGACTGACTGAATAAATGAATCCTGTCTCTCCTCTGCTTATAACACTTCAAGCTGGCAGTCTTAAAGTCCCATCCGTTCAGCATGGGGTCTGAGGCCCTATATGTCTGAAGCCTGTCTACATTCCTTCCCACCCTCATTCTGTTGGTCCTGGGTCCTGTATAGTCTAGTGGGTAAGAGTTCAAGTTTTATAATCTGATGGCCTGGGTTCAGGGATCCCAGCTGTGCCACTTACTAACAATTTTCCTTGGAATATTACTGATAATTTTACTACTAATATTTTTTCTACTTACTAATTATTTTCCCTGGGAAAATTATTAAAGCTTTCTGTGCCTCAGTCTCCTGTCTTTTTAAAATTATTAATTAATTAATTTTAATTAATTAATTTATTTTTGGCTGTGTTGGGTCTTTGTTGCTGTGTGCGGGCTTTCTCTAATTGCAGTGAGCAAGGTCTTCTCTTTGTTGTGGTGCGTGGGCTTCTCATTGCAGTGGCTTCTCTTGTTGCAGAGCACAGTCTCTAGGCACACGGGCTTCAGTAGTTGTGGCACAAGGGCTCAGTAGCTGTAGCTCGCAGGCTCTAGAGTGCATGCTCACTAGTTGTGGCACACGGGCTGAGTTGCTCTGCGGCATGTGGGATCTTCCTGGACCAGGGCTCGAACCCATGCCCCCTGCATTGGCAGGCGGGTTCTTAACCACTGCGCCACCAGGGAAGTCCCAGTTTCCTGTCCTTTAAATGGGATTAGTAATAGTACTTACCTGGTAGGCTGTGAAGATTAAAATTATCTTTATTCATCAACAACGTATTAGATATATGACATGTATACACATGTGTATACGAATTTATATATCAACATATAAGGCACATACATCGCATACATGTATGATATGTGCATATGTTAATTATATGTATACATGTATATTAATTCGTTTGTGCATGTATGTGTATATATGAATTGATATGCAAAGAGTGTGTGTGTGCGTGTGTGTGTACATAGTGCTTGCAGCAGTGCCTGGCACATAGCACACGCTGTGCTATTTTCCTATCATGCCCCCCCACACTCAGTGCTTGAACCACACTGAACCAATGTTGGTTCCGCAGTGCACCATGACCTCTCTTCTCTGCCCCTTTGCACTTGCTCCCCTCTCAGCCTGGAACAGCCTAGTATCCTTCCTCTACTTGGGGAAGTCCTCCTGGCCTTCACGACCCAGGTCAGGTCACCACCTTTGGGGTGCCTTGGACCACCCTCTTTCCACCTGGTGGTGTGCAACTTCCCTCAGTGCATCATGACTCCGTGTAATCATTTCTAGTCTGCTGCCATCAGTGACTGTGAGCTCCTTGAGGGTAGGGTTTGTGTTTCATTGTTTTGTATCCTGCATCTAGCACAGTGTCCTGGCTCCAGCAGTGCTCTAGAAATATTTGTTGAAAAGTGTAAACAATCAAAATGACTTATAGGCAGGACTTGTATATACATATGTACACATGGGCCAGTGACCCCTGTGGAGGGCCTGGGCCATCCATAGGAGAGGAAGAAGGGCCCAGTGTAGGGCCATGGCACGAAGGAAGAAGCCCCTCTATTTCTGGGGGTGGAGGTTGTGTGGAAGGAACAGCATTAACAGAGGAGTATGTCCAGCTTTGCATGTGAATATCCTGGGCACATTCTGTTGTTCTTACCTCTGCAATGCTCTATATGCTCTGGTTGTAGCTTTGCTCCTAATTTGACTGTGATCTTGGGAAACAAATTCTTGAAACTTCAGTTCTCTCATATATAAAACAGAGACCCAATCAACTGCCCTGACTGGGTTGATATTTATCTGCAGTCCCTTCTACGGCAGAACTGACTGCTTTGGACCGTGTCTGTTCTGACTGTGCAGTGTCCATGCCTCTCTATTTGTTAATTTTTGAATATCCACCCTGATCCCTAACTACGTAGTAAGTATAAATGTATGGTCACTTCCTTTTGATGTTCATGTTTACTAAATATTAGTCATTTGCATACCACTTTCTGAT
The DNA here is from genome assembly GCF_005190385.1 of Monodon monoceros. Classification (NCBI taxonomy): domain Eukaryota; kingdom Metazoa; phylum Chordata; class Mammalia; order Artiodactyla; family Monodontidae; genus Monodon; species Monodon monoceros. The sequence goes on along the minus strand of NW_021703778.1, from coordinate 126,162,984 downwards.
TTACCCTGTACTCTCACTTTACCTACACTACTTTTTTGGCTAAGTATTTTTATTTAAATTTGACTCACTTTTTGCTTATACTCACTTTAGCCTTGTTCTAAACCAGAATATTCTTAAAATCATGAATTTTATAGGCATGTAGTACTTTTTAAATACACACGAAAATATATACACAACTGTTTCAGTGTGTAACATTCCCCTATATACTGTCTACCATCATCTTGGGTAAAGGTATGCACACTACCCTTTGGGGATCTCATAGACCAGTGGTTCTCAAAGAGTGATCCCTGGACCAGTAACATCAGCATCCCCTGGGAACTCATTAGAAATGCACATTCTCCAACCCCACCCCAGATATACTGAATCCGAGTCTCGGAGGGTGAGGCTAGCAATCTGTGTATTGACAAGCCCTCCAGGTGATGTGCTCAAGATTGAGAACAGCTGTTGGAGACATTTCTGGGCCGTCATGAGCTGACCGCTTCTACACAGGAGTCCCTCACTCAGACCCTTTCCTAAGCCTTGGCTCAGCCCTGCCTCCTTCAGGGCTATTCATCTGTCCCCGTTCAACAACTGAGACTGGAACAAACATGAGAGCACACACCTGCTTTTCCTGCAGCTCACGCAGCTGGGTCCCCACAGAGGCAGCTTCTTTTGGTACAATTTCCTTCCCACTTCTATTGTTTCCCAACCTTTCAAGCATTGAGTTGATCAACTTCAGAGGAAGAAACAGGTCACATCCTCTGTTCCATAAAAACTAATTACCTTCTCTGTCCTCCTCGTTCTGTCCTGTGAGATGTGGGAGTCCTTGTTCCTCTTTGACCCAGCTTGGTCCTCCATGTGGTTGATGGCCTTCTCACCACTGGGCAGGGGGTAGGAGGCCCCCAGATGTCCACAGATGCTCTAAGACACTTTCTTGTCCTTTGACAAGAGCCTCCGTCCCTGGAGGGAGAAGCATAGGACCTTGTAAGGATTTGGCTTTGCTCAGCTCCTGACACTACAGCAGAGGCACCACTGTTTCCTTCAGGGTTTTTTCACTTCTGTTCTCCACTTGCACTCTCTTCTTTGCTGACTTCAGCTATTTTGTAGCTTCAGCTGTGAAGCCTAAACCTGTCTGTCCAATCCCCACCTCTCAGATAAGCTCTAATTCTGCATTTCCCAGGCTAGCCCCATCCTCTGTACCTCATAGCCAGCAACTGCAAAGCTGAACATTTCACCTTTGTGGGGAAAGAGAAAACCTCGTCCCTCTAGACTTCTAAATTCTCAGCTGGGGCCCCGTTACAAAAGAGATTGATTAATGAGAGAAACACAAACAAGTTTATTCACAGGTATACCTCGTGTATACGTATATGGGAGACACCCAGGAAAAACTGAGTAACTCTCCAAGAGGTGGCTTAGAATTCAGGCTGAAATACCATCTTCGCTAAAAACAAAAAACCGGTGTGGGGAAGGCCGGTCATGGGGGCAAAGACCAGGAAAAGCACAGTGGTTTGTTACGCAGATTTAAGTCCCTGCCTTCTCCATGGATAAGAGTGTCTTGTGATTTCGGGTCACCCTTCTCTTCCTGGTACAGAGAGGGAGACACCCTTAACAAATGGAGAGTTCCTTTATAAATATAAATTTCCCATACGAAAGGGTAACTTGTACTCTACTTTCAGAGCTTATCTGCTGTCTGCTGTTTTAAAAAACAATCAGCTCAAAATAATCCATATACCAAAGGGGCACTGTCTGTGATGAATCCACCTGTTCTCTTGCATTTCCCATCTCAGCTTACGGAACCAAAGTCTACTGTATCATCCAAGCTAGAAAACCTTCTCTCTTCCTCACTCCCACATTTAAGGGGTCTTCAAGGCATGGTGATTCTACCTCTTCATCCTGAATCTTTCCTCCTCTCCATCCTGAAGCCACTTTCTTAGTGAAGGCCCTCAATATGTTATTGTTATTTTCCAGGCTGGAGTGGAATTCTAAATAACAAGTAAAATCACTAGCATATTTAGCACTTTGCTGCTAAAGCTTTCTCAGGGGCTCCGTACCACCTCCAGGGTCAAGTTCAACACCTTTGCAAATAAGGCCCTCAAGCACCCGGCCCCAGACTTCTTTTCCTACCTTGATCCCAAAGCACGCTGGACATGCTGGGAGATTTCTTGCCTCCTGGTCTGGGAGACCTTCCCGAAGCCTCTCCTTTCCCACCATCCCTGGAATCCCAGCTCTCATGTCAACCCTGTGCAGGTTCCTTGACTTTTCCCTGCATCCAGCCAAGCCTGGGCCCTGTCCTCGGCACCATCAGGATCTCTTCAGTGAGGGCAGGGCTTCTGCAGAGGGGTGGTCTCTCACTCACCCTGGCCGCCGCAGGGCCCAATGCATATACTCCTGTGAAACCAGCACTCAGCAGCCTACAGAGACCAACCCTCTTCCTGACAGGTGCTGGGAAGGAGAAAGCTTTCCTTGACCCTCTTAGGGTCCCTGAATGGGTCTAAAAATTAAACTGACAAAGGCAGATTAACAGGAGGAAAGCATATGAATTTAAAAAAATTTTTTTACATGTATGTAAGATTCCTCACAAGAGGATGAAGACTCAAAGAAGTGACCAGAGCAGGAAGATTTTATATTTCTTAGACAAAGAAACAATACATTTGTGAAGAATTGACAAAACAAAGGAGTTTGGGCTAGGGATGGTTCAACTAGGCCAAGGTAGTCCTTATCTCCCTCAACCCTTATCTTCCTTAATAAGGATAAGTGTTCGTTTAACGAGGTTTGTTTACAGATTCCTCTGGTGCCATCTCTGGGCTGGTAAGAGTCTATCTCCAGTAAAAGGAGAATTTATTTCCTGCCTTTAGGCAAAAAAAGGGAGAGGTTTTCCTGGGTTTGCTGCTTCTTAATTGCCTTCAGCTCAAAATAATTTTTATGTCAGAGAGGCATAATTTGGGGTGACATAGTCTGGTTTCTCTCACCAGCTCCCCTATAGCTGCAGAGTGCCCACATCCAAACACAAAGAGTTATTAACACAGTTCCATTCACCCCAAACAAAACTGGAAGTCCAGAGCAGGCCCTTTTGTCTGAAGTCACCAGGGCACTAAGCAAGCATGCCCACCTCCCATCCACACTAGACCTCTTGGACAACACTGACCATCTTAAGAAGTGTGAATGAAAAATGCCACCCGCCATATCAGTAAATGAAGGATGTGGCAGCCATCAAGCCAGTATAGCCGCCCCAAAAGTGATCCCTGAGGGGACTCAGGATGGGAAAGAATAGGATAGTGGCCCTACATAGCTAAGGTGCATATCAAAGGAATGATTTCAATGAGCCCAGACTCTCACATGTTCCCCTACATAGAAAAGTGCTAAATTCATTAACTTGAGATGTCTGGGGTTTTTTTTGTTTTTTGGGTTTTTTTTTTGCGGTACGTGGGCCTCTCACTGTTGTGGCCTCTCCCGTTGCAGAGCATAGGCTCCGGACACGCAGGCCCAGCGGCCATGGCTCACGGGCCCAGCCGCTCCGTGGCATGTGGGATCTTCCCGGACCGGGGCACGAACCCGTGTCCCCTGCATCGGCAGGCGGACTCTCAACCACTGCGCCACCAGGGAAGCCCCTGGTTGTTTTTATATTAACAATAATCTTTTGAAGTTCCAACTGCCTGGTCTTTGTTGCAAAAAATTATCCTGGCTTCTCCCTTACCTCTTTGGAGCAGTCCCTTAGAGCTATCTGAGAGGCTGCGTCCCGGGCTTAAGTCCTCAGTTTTGTCAGCCAAGTAAAACATAATTCTTAACTTTTAGGTTATTCACTGAACTTTTAGGTTCAGTCGACAGAACCTAGAACCCAAACTAGCATCCCTCCTAACCTCCACAGCTTCCTGTCTACATTATGTCACTTTAATTAGCATAACTTTACTAGTCCAGAGACTCTTACCTTGGAAAAGCAGGTCTTAATCAGGCCTTGCCCTTCCCTTATCAAGACACTATCAGCCTTCCTTAGGGTGGCAAACAATGAACACAGCTTTGCCATAGTAACGGGTGGTTTGAAAGCCGGCACTCATTCAACAAGGCTGTGTGTACTCTCCTGCCTAACTAGGGATTGTTCGTTTGCATTCAACGAGAGTTTTGTTCCCTCACCAAGTTCAACGATGAATAAGTTCTATATCTTCAGATGCTAATGCCTAGGTACTGTGAAAAACTTGGCCAGGCATGGAGACAGTATCCAAAATGCTTTCGTCTCTAGATCAAAACCCGCCTCTGGCTTCTTCCTGGCATCAAAACCCGCCTGCAGCTGTAAGCGTGATGATAAGGTGCCTTCTGAGAACTGACCAGCAGAGGGTGCTCTTGAGAAAGAAGAATCCTTTGGAAGCTTTTTCCTGTCAGGGACTGGAAAATTCCCACACACAGGAGGCACCACTTAATTGTAATTATTGTAATTCATGGTGAATGCAGGCAGAGCTTCCTCAGGACATAAACCAGAACAGTCACGGAGTGATAGGGGTGCCAAAGGCGCGAAACCCAGCAGAAGAACCTACCCAAAGTGGTACTCAGATGAGAATTTGAAGCCTCCAGTAGGGTTTTGCCTTCTTAAAGATTCCTGCAATAACAGCATTTCCTCCCAAGTAATTCTGAAACCTGCCACATTTAGGTCATGCCACGCTGAAGTCCTTCGGAACTACTTACTCTGGGTTCCTGAGAAATTATTCTCAATATTCAAGCAGAAAGTCACTCTGAACCAAGAGTTGGCAAACTTTTTCTGGTACTAATAGGCATTTTCACTTTTGCAGGCCATATAGTTTCTGTCACAACTTCTCAAATCTGCTGTTGTAGCTCAAAAGCCGGTACAGAAAATACAAAGTGAGTCGGCATGGCTGTATTCTAATGAAACCTAATTTAGGGACCCTGAAATTTGGATTTTACATAACTTTCACAGGTCACAATTTTTCTTTTTGTTTTTTTCAACCATTTAAAAATGCAAAAATTATTTTTAGCTTATAGACCATACAAAACCCAGCCGGGTTTATCCCATGGACTGCAGTTTGCCAGCTCCCACTGTAAGCTATCTCTCGACGCAAACTTTTAACTCCATCTGTAATTTCTATATCTCTTTGAGAGAATACCCTTGTAAATTTTTCTCTCTGGGACCATGTAGAAATATTCAGCCTCCAAGAAAGATGAAGGAACCAAACATCTCTTTGAGGTCCTGCTATGTCTATTACTGAGCACAGAGCTGTTGAAAATTCAGAAGTTATTAAAAACACATGATTCTCAAGGGTCACCACAACTACTTTTTCTGGTGTGAAATGGATTGTAAGAGCCTTTTGAGAGCAGGGTACACACCAAGTTCATCTTTTTCTTACTCAGTTTAGCTCAGTGCTTGGCATCCAAGGGGATCTCAGTTGTAGGGAAAAACCTGTGCTTCAGGAGAAAGTACACTCCTCTGAGTTATTCAGTTCTAGTTCCTGGGGGCTCTGTCCCTTTCCTTGCCTTTGAGCTACTGTATGACTCTGTGAGTTGTAGATAACTGAGAGCACTGTGAAATAGCTCTTGGTTAGACAAGCAGCTGCGTTCTGTCTAGTGAAGGTTCAATTCGCTTCTCTCCCTCTTTGTGAAAGAGGCTAGTTTTACATACATTTGCAAATCCACTTCAGTATTCCTGATCTGTAAATGTCTCTGCTGTTTGACTTTGGCTTTGTACCTATTGTAACACTTGCCTGGTTTCCTTATCAACAATGAGTTAAATCAAATCTTTGATATGTGTTTATTTTACACCTGTGTGAGAGTCATGATTCTACCGTTTGTTTTTTTTTTTTGGTGGAAAATTATCTCCTAACACGTTGTTTAATTGTGAAATTGAATTCAGGAATGTTTTCCTAGAAGGCATTTGAACAGCATTCAAGGGGACAACCTAAAACACTTCTATCTTCCCCTTTTGAATCAAATCATCTTCTCTCCTCATATTCTACTCACGACTCTGCCACAAAATAGCTGCATGATTTTAAATGCCGCTTAAATTTTCCCACCTGCCAAAGAAGAGGTTGGACTAGAAAACTATTGATAAAGCAGTATTTCTCAAACTTTATGGTCTAAGGACTCCTTTTCACTTTTAAAAATTATTGATAACCTCTTTGAATTATGAAGACTGGTTTAGGTGGATCGTATCTATTCTATTTACCATATTAGGAATTAAAACTGAAAATTTTTCTTAACATATGCAGCTATTAATTAATTGAAAATAACAATAACGAACCCATTACACGTTAACACACATAACTATGTTGTCCAAGACGAAAAATGTATATAACGAGAAGAGTGGCTTTGTTTTACAATTTTGCAAATCTTTTTAGTGATCAGCTTAATAGAAGACTGCTGAATTCTCATGTGTGTTTGCATTCGATCTGTTGTGACATCGATATCATTGTAGCCTCTCAAATCTCCACTCTACACACTCATGAATGAAAGCAGAAGAGGCAACTAACATCCCAGTATTATTATAAAAATAATTCTGACCTAGCAGACCCCCTGAAAGGATCTCAGGGACCCTTAGGAATTCCCGGAACACTCTTTGAGACCTGCTGTTGTAAAGTAGATGGAGATCACCTGCAGGTGGGAGTGGTGATGGGATGTACCAGTACCTCACGCTGACCCCTTTCTTAGGGTGCCAGTTTGCTTTTGCAGGCGCTCTGGAGCAGTAAAAGCTTTTCCTCCCGTGTGCGTGCATTGGATGTCAGCGCAGCAACCTCTGTTGATCTGTGCTGGGATCTGCATTCCGAGCTTGAGTGGGATACTGCATATTCTTGGAGTAGGGACAGAAAATGGGTTGGGGGTGGGGGAAGGAAATGAGCACCATTCTCATCCTTTCCCAAAGAGGGACTGGGTGAGACCTTGAAGCTACATTTGCAAGAGCCTTTTTCCGGGGCTTCTTCCCTGACCCTTTTCTCCAGTGAAACCCCTGGAAGCCTCCACTGCCACTCAGACCCTGCTTCTGACCCTTGGAGGGTTACTGGGCTCTGAGATCGCAGGGGAGCAGTTGCTAGAAAGGGAAGGGATTTTCCCCTCCCGAAAGTCCTGAAGGAAAAGAAACACTCCGACCTTCCCTGTTAAAAATCACCCTTCTTGGTTTTCCTTGCTCAGGCTTCTCGATACCAGGATATATTTTCTGTGCCAGGTGAATACTTTCTAGGTACCAAATGACTACAGTGAAGAAAAGCTAAGTATTGACAAGAAAGAATTCACTGATTTCTTCATTCCAGAGAAGTGATTCGGAGGTTTGAAGTTTACAAACAATCTGCTTATTCTATAGATAAGAGCAGATTCAGAATTTTTTAATCACCTCCCTCTGACACACTTGCATTCTAATTTATAAGATAGTAATTGGGAGTTAAGTTTTTAGAATCAAGGCAGATTTAGGTTCATGTCCTCGATTTCCCACTTAATAGCAGTGGGAACTTGGGGAAATGTCAGACGTTCTAAGTTTCAAATTCCTCGTCTATAAAATGGGGGTGAATTCGTTTGAGTCCCCTAATGCAGAGCCTGTATCAAGGACTTGGGTGCAGGTAATTCATTGGGGCTGGTGATCTCAGAAAGCAGAAATGTAGGAGGAAAGAAAATGAAACAGATAAGGAGGAAAAAAACCAATGTCATGTGTTATTTGCCTGGTTTTTATTCTGGTCAATTAAGACTCAGGCCTGCCAGAGACCATCCGAGAAATCCTACCAAACGCACCCCTAAATCAGACTCTACAAGGCGGGCGCCTCATCCCTCATTGGTTGGGGATTGTCCCTGAGGGTATTCATTCTCCGCTCCCCCCTCCCCCCTCTGGACAAGAATGAGTCTGCTGCAGCTATGGCTGAAATCAGAAGTGGGTCACCAGATGTGACATGAGGCAACAAAGATGTTTGCTCTGCGAGAGCAGTAATGTCCATGTCATGGAGTTACTGTGAGAATTAAATGCAGTGACGTCTATGCAATGTTTAGCATCAGGCTTGGCACATAGTTAAGTGCCTAATAAGTTGTTCACTTTACTGTTGCTGCTGCTGTTATTATTATCATCATCACGATTATTGTCACTGCACTTTCTTGAATGAAAGAGACAGGGGTAAGTTTACGGTGTAGAGGACTCTAGGAATGAACATAATCTACAGCCTGTCTCTTCCATACCATCATTTACCATGACCTATGGCCAGTTGTTATGGTTATCGTGGATTGTTACAGTATTTTTACTTTCTCCCTTTGTGTGTGTATGTGTGTGTGTGTGTGTGTTGTCAAAATTTGGGTACAAGGAAAAGGCATATTCTGTCAGTTGTGTGGGGTGGAGAAAAGTTGCTAACCATTGCTCTGGAGTAGCACTTGCCAATAGAACTTCCTAAGTGATGGGAATGTTCTATGTCTCTGCTGTCCAATACACTTGTCACTAGCTGTGCGTGGCTACTGGACACTTAAACTATGGTTAGTGTGGTATGTATAACCAAATCACTTTGCTCTACACTTGAAACCAACACAACATTGTAAATCAACTATACTTCAATTTTTTTTTAAAAGCCACATGTAGACACAGTGGAGGGCAATTAGAGAAAGTGTTCTCAGTGGAGAGTGGAATGGACCCCTCCCTGGGGCTAAAATTAAGGCGATACAGTTAGCAGTATTTCCTCTGGCCCCTGGGCCCACAGGGGCCCCCAAATCTCACTTCCAGGTTGGAAAGTGGTGGTATCTTCTAGACCAAGGGGCTGCTAGCTAAAGAGAATGAAGTCGTGGGGACATGGAGCTGGCACCAGTTAGAGAGGAGAGGTCACAGGCACCCTGAGACTTGGTCCATCACTCTGTGCACAGAGCCGACTGCTGACCATCGGGGGTGGGGGGCAGCTGGGGGCGGAGCTTCATTCTCAGGCTCACAAGACGGCTTTTAATAGTTATGCCTCTTCCTTGTCCCATTTCTCTGCAGGCATTTGCCCTGTGCTCAATCCATCAATGATCATTGCTGAGTACCTCCTGTGTCCTCAAGTGCTGTGCTACACACCGAGGAGGATTAAAGAGAGGCCTGCTCAGCTGATGTTCTCTGCTCCCTAGAAAATGACAGTTTACCCTGAGAGACAAGATTCTCATATAAGAAGCCATTAACTCCAACGTCACCTCCTCTGGCTGGCGATCCACCTCTGCCCTCCTCCCCTCGGCTTCCTGTGTCCTAGAACTTCTCACCGTGACTGATAACTACTGCCTACTTGCATACTTCCTCCACTAAACCAGGAGCTCCACAAAGGCAGGGCCCATGGTGTCCACCTTAGCACAATGCCTCAGACTCAGTCAAATACTAGATTTTTTGGTGCCGATGACAAGGGCAACAGCAGTTGAGCGAGGAAAGAGATGAGTATTCCCTGAAGTCATTCACAGACAGTGTGGAATTCAGACTGGGCTTGAAACCTAGCGAGATTTGTTTACTGGAGGAGCTGAGTAATGGCACTCCCGAGGGGGTAATATCATAGGCAAAGGCATGGAGGCAGGGTTGAAGATCTTACATTTACAGGAGACAGGATGAATCAGAGGAGAGTTTAGAAAACAAAGTAGGACTAGTCGGGTGGATTTGCCTCCCCAGGGCCTTGCCAGCCAGGAAGCTGCGTGTGGACCTGATGGGTTGATAAGAGCTCCGTGAGCCAGATTACTCTGGGTGGCTGCATGTGGGGAGGTCTGAGTTACATCAATGAGTCAGGCAGGATGTGGTTGGCACCAGTTATGTTTGCCTTTAACCTTCAATCTCTGATCCTCTAGTACAAGTACTTCAATTTCCTTGGAACCACTGTTCTGCCTGTGTGGCAGAGTGATCTCTACGGCCAGGTTCAGGGATGGGTGGGCACATGAACCAGATCCAGAGTCTTAGGAAGTGTTTCGGGGATACAGCCAGGGACTTTTGCTGGAGCTGCCATTATCTTTCTTCCGTGATGGCTAAACTGGTGGGATGTAAGCCTGGAGCTGCAGATACCATCCTGATGCTGCAGGGGAAGAGTCTGTCTGAGAATTAAGCCGGCACAAAAGAAAGTAGAGCCAAGGAAATGAGAGAGACACCTGATGACATCATCTGAGCACCTGGATCCAGCTGAGGCTGAATTGGGATCTGTTTCTGAGCTCTTCGGTTATTAGCCAGTTTCAGCTAGATTTCTGCCACTTGCATCCAGAGGACTCCTGATTAATGAATGCTCAGGGGTAAGTGGCATGACTTAGAGTGGGAGGAGATGAGAGACTGGCTACACCAGTGGGTGGACATGAGGCATTGAGGGTCTGAACTACGGAGTCCTGGGGTAGAGAGAAAAGGCAGTGAGTCAAAAGGCAAGTTGTGCAAGCAGGGTCTAGTGATTCTTTATCACCTCTTCCTTCACGATGCACTTTACCTCTTTCATTTGGCTTAGACAACTGTGTGAGGCAAGTGAATCAGGTACACTGTCCCCATTTTATAGCATGGAGAGGTTAAAGGACTTGGCCAAGGTCACATGGAGCTCTGGGGCCTTGTTCCTGTTCTCCAGCTCATGCTGGCTGGGCTCTTGCTTGCCTACAGTATGAACTGAGGTCACCAGGCACCATCTGTCTGTCACCTAGGTGTGGAGGTACACCCCGCCTCTGGGCTTCTTTTATTATGGACATGGAGAAGCAGTAGGAGTTCTTACTGAGGAAGGCCCGGGAGCCCGTGACCCCCTTCATTAAAAATAAATTCTGCCTGAGTCTCCTGGTTCTAAATAGAAGAGAATGTAGATTTGGGGCAGAACCGAAGGGAAAGGGATTTCCCTTGGCAAATTATTTGCAATTTGTGGATTGGAGCTGACCCAGCTCCAATTCCCACGTCATTGTGCTGTGTAAAATGTTAGCAGCTTATTAAAGAACCAGAGCTGGAGGCAATCCTCCCCTGGGGGCTCAACAGAACAGGAGCAGAGTTAAAACCCACCAGCTTCCTCCTCTCTGTGCCGCACGTCTGGGAGCTGCCGAGATTCTCAGTCGCGGGTCACGTGTTCACTCCAGGGCAGCCACTTCCTGCAGCTGTGGGAATATGAGCCAGCGTGTTGTCAGTTAGTTTGTGCCTTTCGTGAGGCGTGATGAAAAGCCAGCTGTCGTAGTTCTTAAATTAGTGGTCCTCAGTAGCATGCAACGGAGTGCACGGTCTTAAGCACCATTGCTAGCAATTCTGAGTTAGTGGGGGGCCCAATGTCTGCCTTTTTCATCGGCATTCCAGGTGATTCTGAAACAGGTGATGCAGGGATCACAGTCTGAGAAACAATGATGTAAGTGGACAAATGCACAAACTCCAAGTGGCCCCTTCACTGGAAGTTTAAAGATGCTTTTGTCGCAGGCACGAATCCTGGGAGATCCAGCATCTCCTTACTAACTGGCTCTGTTACTCACTGGCATAATTTGAAGGACATACAGAAGGGTATCTTGACTGAGAAATCTCCAAGAAGCTGTGAATCTAGAGTTCTAAGCCTTTATCTTCTCTAGTACTCCTTTTAAATCATGAGCAGCTTATGGAGAACAGCATGTTTTCTGTTCAATTTTTTCTTTTTGTAGAGGAGGAATCCCCGTGTGGCATACCCATAACATGTTCAAGTGTAAATGCATCTCATGTTTCTTCACGGTCCAGCCTGCCAGAGCCTGGACTCTTCCCCATCACCTTTCTCTGTCCCCAGGCACTGTACCCAGGGAGAAAGGCTTTTAAAGAGCCTCATGTGAGATTTTCCCTCCTTAGGTGCTTCTATTAACAAACCCCTAAAGAAAATTCATGAATTCCTATTTCCTCATCCATCTTGTTATGTGTCATCATCCTTCTCAAATTAACCATAGAATCGATGGGCGAGGTGGTCCACGGGCTTTCACAATAAAATCGACTGCATATGAAATGAATCTGAAAATTCCATTTATTAAAACAAATACATTGTCCGTGGGGGGATGAAAATGTACACATCACATTCAGGTTTTTCCGCTTTAACATTTCTGTATTTCCCTCTCTTTGAAAGATACACTCCATAGATCTTATATAGGAAAAATGTGAACAATTCTAGGGCTGGGAAAACATTAATGTGTACGTAACAATTCACCATTGCCAGGAGCAGCTAGAAGCAAATAGTAAAAAAAAAAAAGTACAAAAATCCCTTAAGACAGCATGCTTCTCAAAATATCTTTTGTAAATATGAGTATATGGAGAAATGGTTTAAAACTTTTCCTTGGTGAGCAATCTCTTTCAAATATTATTAGCAAAATTAGCCTCAGTTCAAAGTACTTATTCACACACTCTGACTTAAATAGCACTTGGTTTAAAATGGAAAGAAAAAAAAAAAGAAAACAGATTTAATATTGAGGATAAGACTGTTTTTTTTCTTAATAGAGTTTGCATTCTAAATATGAGCTTTATTATTACTGTTTAAAGAATTCCATGGCAGATTTTCATTACTACCCAATATATTATATATGTAAATTTGGGCCTTGAATAATTAAGCTAAGTTTTCCTATTAGTATACCCCTTAAGATAAAATTATGCTGGTGAAAATGATTGTTAAATTTCTAAAAGAATTAAAACTCTTTAGAGGCATAAGTAATCAAAAGATTAGTTCCCCCTTAACAAGTAAAAATACCACTAAATCAAAACTCATAGAAAAACTCTGGGATTATAATTCCCTTCTGTAGCACATGAAATTATGAAAAAGTCAAACATTTTTCTTAAGTTTAATTTCAGATGGGCTGTGTATTTTCTGCCTTCTTTCTCCTTTGATAAACAAGATCACATGAAGTTTGGAACTTCCTTAACTTTTAATTACCAGAGCTGTATTCCTAAAAGTTTTAATTCCATTTTAATTGCTCCAAAGACCTAGCTTTACATGAAAATATAGAGTCCTTCTGAGAAAAGTAAATGGTGTGGATTATGAAAAGCATCAGGGTCTTATAATGATGCCTTAATCACCACCAAAGAGTGCTTTATTCACAGTTGTTTTTATGTGACCACATATTCAATTCATATTTCTGCTCATTTTAAAAATGTGGTTGGGTTTTAGCTGATTCCACAGTATTACTAAGCCAATGGTACAATACTGTAGTTTAATAAATACTCTGCCAAGGTTTTTCCCCTCTAAACCTTCTTCAGTGTCCCACTGACTGTAGCAAAATCCCAAGGTTTGAACAGAAGTATCTGGTTATAGGAGTGCATTCATACACTTCACAATGTCTTAATATTCTCCTCCCCCTCCCCAGGCATGAGTTTTAACTGGATGTATTTATTCTTTTACCATCATGCCCATACAAGGAGCTAAGGAGAATGTTTATCAAGTCTGTTTCAAGATCTGTCCTTGGCATATTACATCTTTTTATCTTTTTTTTTCCCTTCCTTTCCATCTTATTTTTTTAGTGGGAGGAAGAGAATGGAAAGAGAATAAAATTAATTCAGAAATGGTCTTTCGGGATTTCAAAGCAAATAAGGAATTGTAAGAGAGCCCACACCTGCCTGGGAATGACACAGAAAAAAATGAGACAGACTTCCAGACCTCCCATTACTGGTGGAGCCACAAAGAAAAATCACTTTCAACATCATTTCTTGGGAAGAGAGAGCCCGAGCTGCAAGAAAGATTGTAAATAAGACTCTAACAAACAAAGCAGAGAACAAAAACAAAGAAAAGATTCTATTGAAAATTTTGGTGGGTAAAAAACAAAGGTCATTTCAGGGGCAAAAAGAGCCAGAACCGTTTCTGGTGGAGCTGCTGGGGGCAGCAGCTGCCCCCTTCTCCCTAGCCCGTGAGCAGCCAGGTTCTGAGAGTGGGTCTGGTCTGGAGTTGTGGGTTTATTTCTCCTGATACTTAAACAAACAAGGGCCACGTTTTTTCTTGTTAAGAACAGCACAGAAAGGCTTCTTTCAATCTAGAGTTTCTGTGATTCAGGGAAAAAGGGAATTTGCTCTGACCCTTTGATTAAAGCACTTCCCAACTGAGGGTGAATCCTTGCCTCTGTCACTTGGCCCTCCCTGTGCTGCCCTGGGTCCTGGATCAAACCAAAATGCTTTGGATTCTGGAAAATATGTTGAAGAGGTGTGGATGCCACTGTTAACTAGGAGGTATTTTCGGCATGGCTAAGGCTCTGAAGTAATCTCAATTTTCAAGATACTGAGTTTTTTCCTCCCCAGCTTCCTATCTCTTTCATTCTTTTTCTAAACTTTATAGTAAAACTTTTTCTTTACTTTATAGTAAAACTGAATGGATGTAACATGGGGACATTTTCATGCAGTGTTACTCAAAAATTGTCACAAATATATGAAAGCACCAGTCACAACACATGATTTACTTTTACTTGCAGAATCAAAGCTATCATGTACAAATGTTAGGAACAGTGATAAAAGAATACAGACAACCGGCATTTGTTGTTGTTGTTGTTATTACCATGAGGATAAACCACGGGGAACATCTCCTTAAACCCTTTGGGTGCTCATCCTTTGAGTTCAATCTCACAGACAAATCCAGCCTTATCTCTTTACTACTCTAATGGGGAGGGGTGGAAGGAGGGGTAGGGGAGAAGGGAAAAAGAAAAAGAAAGGCACAAAGACGAAACATCAACGCCATTAAACCGAACCGCACCTACACTGGATGACTCAGCTCGTCAAAGGGTATTCTAAAGGCAATATTCATTCCAAGAAGGTCATACATATCTGAGCTCAGTACAGCTGTCTGTTTTATTTTTTAAATATGAAGCAGAAACATAAGGTTTGGGAGGGATAGCAGGAAAGAAATGACACCGATTTTATCTTTACATACTCCCCTCCTCCAGGCAATTCTGCAGACATCAGATCTCTTAACTCGGGGTGTGGATCAGCTCTCATTCTCATAAAGGGGACCAGTTCTTTAAACATGCATAGCCTGGAGTCTCCAGGATGGTTCTCCTCCCTCTCTTTAAATGCTGTGGACTAGAAAGGCGCCCACTTTGCTAAAAACTCTACATCAGTGTCCCTGGAGCCCCGAGGCTCCTCAGGTTCCTCTTGAAGACTTAAAGGATAGCACAGAAAAACTTCTTCTCCCTAAATGGGTTCTCTGAAGCCGGAACAGGCGTCAGGAGGGGATCTTCCTTGGCATGCGCTTCACAGTAGGCCATCAAGTCTGCCGCTGCCTTGGACACCTGGAAAAGACGACAAAAACAACCAAAACTTGAGATGGGGCGTCGACGAAGGCATTGATGCAGGCGCAACGAGTCAAGGCTAAGGCCTGGGTGTCCAAACTGCCTGGGTTCAAGTGAAGCAAGATACTCATGCCCCATAAGCCTCTGTTTCCTCATCTGCGAAGAAGGGAGCTGATGATCTTGACCTTACGGGATTGTTACAAGCAGGTCCGGGATTAGGGTGAGGTGAGGCTCTGAGGGTACAACACTGAAGGAGGCGTTCAGGGTCATGCAAGTATCAACCTTGTATTTGTCCAGCCCTGAGAGTGGGTGTCTCCTCAAATTCTGTGCCCCAGGTAGGTTGCTTCCCTCATCCTAGTCCCAGCCCTGGCTGCAAGGATTAAGTGAGGTAATTCACATAAATCATTTAGTGCCTGGAACATAGGAAGATTTCCACATAGGCTGGCCGTCATTATCATTCTGTAGTTGTGTCTCTCTGCTTCAGAAACTGTGCTAGGGATGCCTAAAGCCATGTTGATTTCCTTTTTTAACAAACACATCAGAGATATTATATACTTATACATACACACATAACCTTATACGTTATGCATTTTTATATTTTATATGTATTATGTACGATAAGATATTAATATGTTATAATTTATTACACATTATATATATTCCTTCAATCAAGCATTGCACCTTTTAGGGAGTCCCACTGGGAGGCTGGTCAGTGATCTCATCTCAGTGATGCTGTTGTTTCATAACACTTCTCACAACGCTTCTGCAGCTCCTCGTTGGTAGTCTTCTGGAGTACCTTCCTTTGATCAGCTTTGACAGTGGCAAATTTTCACTACTTGAGAGGGGATTTAATTTGGGGTAGTAAACTAAAAGTTATTTGTAACCACATCTGGAGACTAGGTGGATGATGATCCATCTGGGGAATGCCACTGGGGGTCAAAAATCATAAAGTCAAGAGTCAACCTCTTACGTGACCTCATACGTTTGCTCTGGAAGTCACT
The DNA here is from genome assembly GCF_005190385.1 of Monodon monoceros. Classification (NCBI taxonomy): domain Eukaryota; kingdom Metazoa; phylum Chordata; class Mammalia; order Artiodactyla; family Monodontidae; genus Monodon; species Monodon monoceros. The sequence continues at coordinate 126,146,890 of NW_021703778.1, read as the reverse complement.
CCAAACATTTTCCACATCACTGTACTACTAAAATAGCCTCTCAAAGTGACTACTGAAAGGATAATCCTCTGTAAGAGTGGGGAGATTGTAGTATTTCTGAAAAGATTCACTGCCCCTCCTATATGTGGGTTATACATACCCATACCATGGCATCAGACTTGCTCTGGCCAATGAGACATGAGTAGAAGTGATGTGAGTCACTTTGGGGCAGAAGCTTCAAGAACCAATGCATAGTTTGCCTCTGCCATTTTGTCTAACTGAAATAATTTACTGTAAACCACCTTAATTGATTCAGAGGTTTTAGTAAAACATGGTGGCCATACTCTTGATTTGTTCCTTGTCCCAGGACTGAGTTGATTAGAACTTTGTCATTTAAAGGCTTTTCAATATTATAGCTTACAGGTTGGAAATGAGAATCAATTTCATCTTCTAATCCCATAAATCTTTGAATGTTTGGACTCTATCTTCCATTTTTCTCATACCAGATAGAGGCAATATTCCAAGTAGAGGTTGCTTGAAGGTAACATGGTGGTGTGGAGTGGCAGCTATCTGTGATGACATGTGGGTGAGAAGAAGAATGAAAAGTATATCTTTGCTATTGTAGCCTCTAAGAATCGGAGGAGAGAGCCTATTGTTACTGCAACAAAACCGAGTCTATGCTGACTGATATAAAGAGGTATAGGTACTGATATGTGTGTTAGTTTCCTCTTTCTGGCTAAACAAAACCCAATCTAGGTGGCTTAAAATAACAGTAATTTATTCCCTCAGTCAGTGCTAGAGGCTAGAAGGTTGAGATCAAAGTGTCCGCAGGCTTGGTCACTACTGGAGGCTCTGATGGAGAAGCATCTGTTCCATGCTTCTCAATCAGTGTCTGGTGGTCGCTGGCACTTGGAGTACCTTGGCTTGTAGATGCATCATTCCACTTTCTGCCTCCACCTTCACGTGGTATCCTCTCCTGTGTGTCTCTGTCCTCGCATGGCATTCTTCTCTTTGCCTATGTCCAAATATCCTACCCACCAGTCATCAGATTAGGCCCACCCCAATCCAGTATGACCTCAACTTAACTTGATTACATCTACAAACACCCTACTTCCAAATAAGATCATATTCTAAGGTTCTAGGTGGGCATCAATGTTAGGGGATGCTCTTCAACCCAGTATAGCATATTTGTGTAAAAGTCAGTCTCACTATTTTTAAATTGTAAATAATTTTTTATTTATCTTTATTCCAGCTCCACTGAGATATAATTCACATATAATGTTGTGTGAGTTTAAGGTATACAGTGTAACCACTTGATACACTTCTGTATTGTGACATGATTACCACAGTATGCTCAGTTAACACCCCTAACACATCGCATATTTACCTTTTTCTTTAATTGTGGTGAGAACATTTAAGAGTTGCTTTCTTAGCAACTTCAAGTATGTAATTCAGTATTGTTAACTACAGTCACCACATTGTACATTAGCTCCCCAGAACTTATTCTTCTTATAACTGGAAGTTTGTATCCTTTGACTGACATCTCCCCATATCCCTCACCACCCCCAGCCCCTGACAACCACCATTCTACTCTGTTTCTCTGAGTTCAGGTTTTTTAGATTCCACATATAAGTGACGGTATTCATCTTTCTCTGTCTGACGTGTCTCACTAACATAATGCCCTCCGAGTCCACCCAAATGGCAGAATATCCTTCTTTCTCATGGCTGAATAATACTCCACTGTAAATATATAATACATGATTCATCTTCTTTCTTTATTCATCCGCAGATGGACTTAGGCTGTTTCCATGACTTGGCTATTGTGAATAGGGCTGCCATGAATATGCAAGTGCAGACACCTCTTTGAGATGTTGATTGGATATATATATATATATCAGAAGTAGGATTGCTAGATCCTATGATAGTTCTATTTTTAATTTTTTGAGGAACCTCTGTACTGTTTTCCATAGTGGCTGTACCAATTTATGTTCCCATCAGTAGTACACAAGGGTTCCCTTTTCTCCACATCCTTGCCAACACTTGTTATTGCTCGTCTTTTTTGGTAATAGCCATTCTAACAAGTGTAAGGTGATATCTCATTGTGGTTTTAATTTGTGCTTCCCTGATTAGTGGTATTGAGCATCATTTCACAGATTCATTGGACATTTATATCTTCTTTGGAATAATGTCTATTCAGTTCCTCTGCCCATTTTTTTTTTTTTTTTTTTTTTTTTTGGTGGTACACGGGCCTCCCACTGTTGTGGCCTCTCCTGTCGCAGAGCATAGGCTCCAGATGCACAGGCTCAGCGGCCATGGCTCATGGGCCCAGCCGCTCTGCGGCATGTGGGATCTTCCCAGACCGGGGCATGAACCCGTGTCCCCTGCATCGGCAGGCGGACTCTCAACCACTGTGCCAACAGGGAAGCCCTGCCCATTTTTAAATCAGATTGCTTGTTTGCTATTAAGTTGTATGAATTCTTTACATTAACCCTTTATCAGATACAAGGTTTGACATTTTTCTCCCATTCCATAGTTTGCTTTTTCATTTTGTTGACTCTTTCTTTTAATGTGTGGAAGCTTTTTAGTTTCATGTAGTTGCACTTATTTATTTTTGCTTTTCTTGCATGTACTTTTGGTGTCATATCCAAGAAATCATTGCCAAGATCAATGTCAAGGAACTTACCCTCTCTATGTTTTCTTCTAGGAGTTTAACAGTTTTAGATCTTATATTGAAGTCTTTGATCCATTTTGAGTTAACTTTTGTGAGTAGGATAAGGCAGGGGTCCAGTTTCACTTTGCTGCATGTGATTATCCATTTTTCCCAACACCACTATTGAAGAGACTATCATTTTCCCATCAAGCACTCTGGTTCCTTTGTCAAATATTAGTTGATGGTACATGCTAGGGTTTATTTCTGGGTTCTTGATTCTGTTTCATTGTTTCATGTGTCTATTTTTTATGCCATACTGATTTTATTACTATAGCTTTGTAATATAGTTTGAAAACAGGGAGTGTAATGCCTCCAGCTTTGTTCCTCATTCTCAGAATTGCTTTGGCTATTTGGAGTCTTTTGTGGTTCCACATGAATTTTTATGATTTATTTTTTTATTTCTGTGAAAACTTCCATTGGAATTTTGATAGAGATTGCATTGAATCTATAGATGGCTTTGGGTAATATGGACATTTTACAGATGTAGAGAAGAAACATATGGACACCAAGGGGGGAAAGCCATGGGGGGGTGGTGGTGGTGGTGCGATGAAATGGGCAATTGGGATTGACATGTATACACTGATGTGTATAAAATTGATGACTAATAAGAACCTGCTGTATAAAAAAATAAATAAAATAAAATTCAAAAAATTTTTAAAAATTAATTCTTCTGACCCATGAACACAGGATATCTTTCCATTTATTTATGTCTTAATTTCTTTCATCAGAGTCTTACAATTTTTAGTGTACAGATCTTTCAACTCCTTGAGGAAATTTATTCCTAAGTATTCTATTTTTGAAGCTATTGTGAATGGGATTTTCTTTATTTCTTTTTCAGTTATTTCATTGTTAGTGTACAGAAACACAATTGATTTTTGTATGTTGATTTTTTATCTGGCTACTTTACTGAGTTCATTGATTAGCTCTAACAGGATTTTGTGGGGATTTTGGTGAAATTTTTAGGGTTTTCTCTATATAAGATCATCATCTACAAACAGAGACAATTTTACTTTTTTTGTTTCTATTTAAATATCTTTTATTTTTTCTTCCCTGATTGTTCTGGCTAGGACTTCCAGTACTATGTTAAATAGAGTCATGAGAGTGGGTAACCTTGTCCTATTTCTGATCTTACAGGAAAAGCTTTTAATCTTTTACCATTGAGTATGATGTCAGCTGTGGGCTTGATATATATATGGACTTTATTATGTTGAAGTACATTCCTTCTATACCCAATTTGTTGAGAGTTTTTATCATGAAAGGGTGTTGTATTTTGTTAAATTTTCTTTCTGCATCTAAATGAGATGATCATATGATTTTTATCTTTCATTCTATTAATGTGATGTATCACATTTATTGACATGCATACATTGCACTATCCTTGTATCACAGGAATAAATCCCACTCGTTTGTGGTATATGATCCTTTTAATGTGCTGTTGAATTCGGTTTGCTAATATTTTGTTGAGAATTTTAGCATTCATATTCATCAGGGATATTGGTTTACAGTTTTCTTTTCTTGTAATGTCCTTACCTGGCTTTGGTATCAGGGTAGTGCTGGCTTTTAAAATAGCTTGGAAGTGTTCCCTACTCTTCAATTTTTTGGAAGAATTTGAGAAGAACTGGCATTAATTTTTTAAATGTTTGGTAGAATTCACCAGGAAAGCCATCTGGTCCTGAGATTTTCTTTATTGGGAAATTTTTGATTACTGATTCAATTCCTTACTAGTAATTAGTCTGTTCAGATTGTCTACTTCTTTCTTTTTTTAAAATAATTTTAGTTATTTTTTTTTTATTTTTGGCTGCATTGGGTCTTCATTGCTGTGTGTGGGCTTCCTCTAGTTGTGGAGAGTGGGAGCTGCACTTCATTGTGGTGCACGGACTTCTCACTGTGGTGGCTTCTCTTTGTTGCAGAGCATGGGCTCTAGGCACACGGGCTTCAATAGTTGTGGCTCACGGGCTCTAGAGCACAGGCTCAGCAGTTGTGGCGCACGGGATTAGTTGCTCTGTGGCATGTGGGATCTTCCCAGATCAGGGCTTGAACCCATGTCTCCTGCATTAGCAGGTGGATTCTTAACCACTGCACCACCAGGGAAGTCCCCAGATTTTTTATTTCTTAATGATTCAGTCTTGGTAGGTTATGTATTTCTAAAAACTTATCCATGTCTTTTAGGTTATCCAATTTGTTGCATGTGATTGTTCATAAGTAGTCTCAGGATCCTTTGTATTTCTGTGATATCAGTTGTAATGTCTCTTCTTTCATTTCCAATTTTACTTATTTGAGTCTTTTCTTTCTTTCTTAGTCTAGCTAAAGGTTTGTCAATTTTGTTCCATCTTTTCAAAAAACACAGCCCTTACGTTTGCTGATTTTTTCTGTTGTTTTTCTGGTCTCTATTTCATTTATTTCTGCTCTTTGTGTTTGCTTCCTTCTGGTAATTTTGTGCTTAAGCTATTTTTTTCTAGTTCCTTGAGGTATACAGTTAGGTTGTTTATTTGAAATCATTTTTAGTTTTTTCTTAATGTAGGTGTATATAAACTTCCCTCTTAGAACTGCTTTTGCTGCATCCCATACATTTTGGTATGTTTTGTTTCCTCTTTTTGTTTGTTTCAAGATTTAAAAAAAATTATTTTTTGTATTTCTTCTTTGATCTATTGCTCATTATTCACAAGTGTGTTGTTTAATTTCTGCATATTGGTGAACTTCTCAGTTTTACTCCTGTTATTGATTTCTAGTTTCATACAATTGTGATTAGAAAAGATTTTTGGTATGATTTCAAGCTTCTTAAATTTGCCAAGACTTGTTTTATGACCTATCATTTGAACTATCCTAGAGAATGTTCCATGTGCACTTAAGAAGAATGTATATTCTGTGGCTGTTGGATGCGATGTTCTGTATACGTTTGTTAGGTTAACTTGGTCTAAAGTATAGTTCAAGTTCAACATTTCCATATTGATTTTCTGTCTGGATGATCTATCCATTGTTGAAAGTGAGGTATTAAAGCTCCCAGCTATGACTGTATTGTCTATTTCTCCCTTTAGGTCTGTTAATATTTGCTTAATGGTACTAATGGTTAATATTTGCTAAATAGGTACTCTGATTTTGGGTGTGTATATATTTATGATTATTGTAACCTTTTAATAAATTAACCTAGTTATTATATAATGACTTTCTTTGTCTCTTGTTACAAGTTTTGACTTAAATTCTCACTCTTTAATAGGTATTACATTGCTTATAAAAATATTTTTATTGTGTTTCTATTTTGTTCCAGACATTAAGTTTTCTTTATTGATCTACAAAATAATCCTGAGGTAGGAACTATTATCCTCCTTTTTTTTTGCGGTATGTGGGCCTCTCACTGCTGTGGCCTCTCCTGCCGCGGAGCACAGGCTCCGGACGCGCAGACTCAGCAGCCATTGCTCATGGGCCCAGACGCTCCGCGGCATGTGGGATCTTCCCGGACCGGGGCACGAACCCATGTCCCCTGCATCGGCAAGTGGACTCTCAACCACTGCGCCACCAGGGAAGCCCTATCCTCCTTTTATAGATGAAAAATTTAGGCTCAGTACATTGCATGAGTGGTTCAATGTCATATAGCAAAGTACACAGCAGAAGAACTTGAATGTTAATGTTTTGCCATTAAGCCACAGCCATCTACATACAAACTACTCAAATGCAGGGCTGGTTCCAAAGGTTGATTGAAATTTTTTGTGCATCTTTATGAAATGGTATTATGACAGAACAAAAGGAAACAGCCTGTTCTTGTCTTAGCTCCTGTAAATGAAAGCAAAGAACAGACTTTCAGAATCTCAATTACCTCTTTTTTGTTTTGTTTTGTTTTTAATTGTTTGAGCTGTAGTCATTATTATGCCAAATGGGAGCTTAGCTGCAAGCAGCAGAGGCTGGACAATAGTAATATGTAAAACTTCCTTGTTAACAAGAGATCCAACAGTATCCCTACTCATCTGCAATGCTCACATACAAATACGTGGCAGAAACTCTCAAAACCTTTTTATGGTACAGGAAGTACTATACTGGGCAAAATTTAATAGCTTAGAGTTGCTCATATCTTGTATTTGAACACTTGACTCTGAACAATTTCCTTCTAAAAATATATCATGTGTTTTATCATGTTTCCTCAACTAGATTGCAATCTCCTGTGGGTGATGGTCCAATACAATGTCAGAATCTTAGCAGTAATTAGAACAATTGCTAATATTTATCTGCCCTTGCTACATGTCAGAACTGTGCTAACCACTTTACATACAGTATTTTATTTAATCCTTACAACAACATTATGGGTCACAAGCTATTATTATTATCCTCATTTTTAATATGTGAAGCTGAGGCTTCATTAGAACATTTGCCCTAGTTCTCACAGCTCGTGAGTGCCTGAGTCATGAGTCTCAGTGTTCTTGATTTATTCTTTATGAATGCTCTTTCTTTCAAACCCATAGCTTCATCCTTGTTCCTTACTTTTCAGTGAGTCACAGCAATAGTCTGCCTGGCAAATCTTCTTGCTTTCTAACTATCCTTGCTAACATTGTGCATACAGATTCTTTTACGTTTCACATTCCTAGGCCTAGTTCTTCCATGAAGATTTCACCAGTAACTTTAGGTAATCTCTCCCTTTTCCATCCTGTTGATTCTTCCTACAAATATACCTCAAATTTGGGAGGTGATCAAGATGGCAGAGTAGGAGGACCTGGAATTTACCTCCCCCGACAAATACAACAAAAAAACACCTAAATGTGGAACAATTCTCACTGAAAACTAAATGGAAACTGGCAGAAAACTCCTGAACAACCAAGGCTGAAAGAAAGATGTACACGGAATTGGGTAGGAAGGGAAGAGAAGCAATCAGGTCAGGACCTGTGGCCCAGGGAGGGGACTCAGAAGAAAAGGGAGATTATAGGGGTAGAGATCCTCCCTGGGGAGTGAATGGTTCGAGCTACATATTGTAGGCTCCAGTCCTGGGGTCTGGCACAGAGAAGACAAGCCCCCTTGGCTGATTGGAGGGCTGGGGGGGACTAACACAAGGGCTGTGGGAAGCCCGGACTCTGTCTACTTGTGAGGAATGCACATACGTGCTTGATTTCTCCTGAGGCAGGGTGGAGAGGGCCGACAAACTGCGTGGGTGGCTGGCTGGTTTCCCATGTCTGCCTGGTGCTCTCCAGCTTGAGGAGTGAATGCTCTAGCCCTGTTTACTTCATGTCGTAGCTCCACACTGGAGTGAGGGCTGCCATGACAGAAAGAACTCAGCTAAGAGACACAGAGGTGGCTCAGACCTGAAGCACTGTGTGAGCAGGGTGGGGGCAGCCATTACTGGCACTCACACAGGCAGTGCATTAGAAGCAGCCTGGAACTCTGTGGCTGGACCACTGCAGCTTGTACCCTGTCAGACACTGAGAGCCCAAGTGGGCCCCTCTTGCTCCAGCACTGCTCCCAAGGGTGCTGGTGCTGGGAGAGGGGAGAATTCACACTTAAAGGGAACAGAGCCAGCTCAAACCTGACCCTGAGAGCTTCTGCTCCAGCAACTTGGGACCTGCCCGCACCCCAATTAGGGCAGTAACAGCCACTGAGCAGACAGGAAGCCTTGGCTCACACCTGGCTCTGGCCCTAGCCTCTCCACCTCCAGCCCCACCTCCTACCAAGGTGATAGCTGCCAGCACACCCTGAGGAAAGACATGACTTGTGTTCACGTCAAATCCAGCTCTCCTACCAAAGCCACTGAGTACATGCAGACTGTATAGGGATGCTTCCAGAAAAATATCTCAGATTTGTCCCCTTATTGTCACCTCTCTTGCAACTACCCTGGTCCAAGCCTCCATCTTCTTTTCCCACAATTACTGAAATAACCTCTTAAATAAAAAATTCCAAGGGATATTTTATAGACTGAATGTTTTTGTCCCCCCCCCCCCAATTCATATGTTGAAATCTAATCCCCAGCGTGATGGTGTTTGGAGTTGGGGCCTTTGTGGGGTGACTAGGTCATGAGAGTAGAGCCCTCATGAATGGAATTAGTACTCTTAAAAAAGAGACCCCAGAGAGCTCCCTTGCCCCTTTAACCGTGTGAGGTCACAGAGAGAAGGTAGCCTTCTACAAATCAGGAAGCAGGCCCTTACTAGACACCACATCTACTGACACCTTGATCTTGGACTTCTAGTCTCAGAACTGTGAGAAATAAATATCTGCTGTTCATAAGCCACCTAGTGTATGGCATTCTGTTATAGTAGCTCAAATGGACTAAGACAGGATCCGTGAATAGAATGCAGGGTGTGGTCTGTTAAGATCAATGATTTAAAAAAAATTACATCTTTATTTTCACTAACCTGAAATGGAAATCTAACATTTCTTTCCATTATAGATGTAGACAACACAATTAGCATTAACAGTTTCTGTGACTTAGTCACCAATAAAAATCAGATCTTTTCCATCACATTACAGTTACTGAAGATATCTCAACATTTATTTATGTTCTTTTGCTTTATAAGTACAGACCCACTATTACATCCTATATAATCAGTTAATAAAGAAGTATATATATTTAGCTGTACCACAAATGTTTTCTGATAAACTATATTTTAATATAATTCGTTTCCTTTGTAATTTAAAAGCATTATTCTGAGAAGGAGACCATATGCTTCGGCAGACAGCCAAACAGGTCTGGGGCACAAAAGATTTTAAGAATCTCAGTTGTAAATAACTTCTCTACTTTTACAATTGTGCCAGGAGTAGTACTCTCCGTACTACAGCTAGAAAGATATTTTAAAAATATAAATTGGCTCATATCACTCCCCTATTTAAAACTTTCAAGAGCTTCCCATTGTACTTTGTGGAAAGCCAAGACATCATAAACACAACCTGTGGGTCCTGCTTACTTTGGGCCTGCCATCTCTCCAATTTCATGTTGTAGCATTTTTTTCCTCCCACACACGTCTCCTCTCTCTAAGTTTGTGAAAGTTCCAAGTTCTTTTCTGCCTCAGAGCTTCACATATACAATTCCCAGGAACGGTCTTCTCCCCATCTCCTCACCAGGGTGGCTCCTTCTCTTCCTTCAGGGGTGAAATAGCATTCTTTGCAGAGTCTTTACTGACTACCTCATCCAATAACGACTTTCATCATTAGTCTCTTTCAGAGCATCCCATTCTTTTCCTTCACAGAAAAACATTTATTGCAATTTACAATTTCAACCATTGTTTGTTTATTTGATGTTTGATGTTTCCCTTTTGGCATTCTGCTCTATGAAGGCAACCATCATATCTATTTTATTCACGACTGTGTCATCAGTGCCAGCACATAGGAAACACTCAAATAATTGCTGAAGAAGTTCTCAAATACAATCTTAATCAACAAATATTCCATTCACCTAATATTTACGGAGTACCTAATTGCCAGTCACAGTTCTGGGGGATTGGCATAATCAGGGAACAAAATAAACAGAGCTTCCTGTCCTTGTGGAACGTATGCAGTATTCTAGACTTCCAATTCTGATGATGACGGAGGAACAGCAACCAATTAAACCCTCCTGCTTTAACTTAAAAACTGAAAAAAAAAAATGTGAACAAATGTTTTTTCAATAGTAGAGAACAGGCAGCAGAGGACAGTGATCCCTGAGAGAAGGGAGGCAAGAAAAGCCCCAAGAATGTTTCAGCAGTACTGCTTGAAAATGGTTTCTAGGCCACAGCACAGGGAGGAGCTCCCAAACAGATTTCATGAACCTCCTTGAGTTGAGGAGAGAGTGACAGAGAAGAAAGAGCTACACACTTACACAAACAAAGAGAGAGAGAGAGAGAGAGAGAGAGAGCGCGCAATCTGGAGGCCTCCAGAGGATTCCTTTTGAGTCTTTAGCTAATCACTGATCAGCACATATGTGGGAGAAAATTTCTTGAGGCTGTGCAAAGAATTTCAGAAAGGATCAAGTGAAACAATCCCTGGTGATCACACAGGGCTGGAATAGTTTGTGTTTCTACTGGCTAGAGTACATAGATCTCATAACACATAGGGAATTAAGTAGAGTCTTAAAAAGGGTGTGTTCAGTAGTGGTGTCAAGTAGGCCTTGGTTAAAGGCTGTTGTGGACCCACCTATCAAAGTTTAAAAGTAAGCCTTGAATAGATCAAAATGTTTCCAAATAACTTAATTGGACCACAGAACAAAGCCCCCAAATATTTAAAGAAACAAGAAATTTCAGCTTGCCACAAAATAAAATACACAATGTCTGGAATCCAAAAAAAAAAAAAAAATCCAGACATACAAATAAGTAGGGGGAATAAATCTATCCCATAATGAGGAGAAAAATTAATCCAAATTGATTAATCTCATAATGAGGAGAAAAAGACCCAGAACTGACATAGATGATAAAATTAATAGATAAGGATGCTGTTAAAACAGCTATTGTAAATATTTTCTATATAATCAAGAAAATACAGGAAAGCAAAATAGGATTAAAAGAGACATGGAAGATATTAAAATGACCCAAATCAAATTTCTAGAGATAAAAAACACACTGAATGGAATTAGCACCTGATTGCAGAAGAAAAGATTAGTGAACTTGAAGACAATAATGGGAACTCTCCAAAGTGAAGCACAGAGAGAAAACAGACTGAAAACAACAACAACCGCCCCCAATACAAAAAACAACCCCCTGCAAAAAAATCCCAGAACACACTGAGCTAGGAGACAACTTCAAGTGGCCTAATATACATATAATTGGAGTCTCTGAGGAGAGGAGAAAGATGGTGTGTGGATGAGAGGAAAGAAAAAATATTTGAAGACTTAATAACTGAAAATTTCCAAATTTGATAAAAACTATAAACCCACAGGTTTAAGTAACTCAACAAAATCCAAATGAAAAAATATGAATCAAACTACACCAATGCACAGCGTAATCAAATTGCTTATATAGTATTTGAGTAGGAGGATGGAGAGAAGAAAATGAAACATAATAAATAGCTATAGAGAATGTTAGATGGTAGTAAGTTTTATAAGAAAATGAAAAGTAGAGAAGAGTAAAAGGGATTAAGAGTGTATATACGGGTGGGGGGGCATGGAAGACAGGTTGCAATAGTTAGGCTTAATTGAGAAGGTAATCAATCTTTGAGTAAAAACTTATACAATAAAGCTTATGGTAAGAGAAATGGGGAGCCATTGATGTATTTTAAAGAAGCATTCTGGATGCTGTGTTGAGAATAGGACTCTATGGGAGTAAGGGTAGAAGTGGAGATTCCTGGAGACTATTGCTGTAATCTAAGTGAGAGGTGACAGTGGTTCAGAACAGAGAAATAGCAGCAGAGGTGGTGATGAGAAGTATAATTCTGGATAAACAGCATTTGAATCTAGAATCACAGGATTTTATGATGGATTAGAGATAGTGTGTGAATAAAAAATAAGAACTAAGGATAACTCTAAGTTTTTGGACTGATCTAATGGAAAGATTGAGTTGCCATCATTTCAGCTGCAGGGAGAGAAGATTTGGGGAGGAAGACTGGGAATTCAGTTTTAGAAAGGTTGAAATGGAAACATTTGTTAATGAGATATACAATGCTGGAGTTAGAAGCAAGATTTAGACTAGAGACATAAATTTGGGACTTGAGGCCATATAGATGGTACATAAAGCCTTGGGAATGAGCAAGATCACCAAAGGAGTACATTTAGATAGAAAAGAGAGGAACAAGGATTGAACCCTGGAACAACTTCAATGTAAGAAGTTGGGGAGCCTAAGAGGAACAGCAAAGGAAATTTAAAAGGAGTAGCTTGTGACAGTGGGGAGTACTGAGAGCCAAAAAAAGAAAGTGCTTCAAGGCATAAGGAATCATCAACCATGTCAATAGGTCAAGTGAGATGAAAACTGAGAACTGACTACTAGATTTAGCAATTTGAAGTCATTGGTGACCTTGATGAGAGAAGTTTCAGTGGAATGGTGGAGTGAAAAGGGTGTAGAGCAAATGGGGCCTCCTCCTCCTTCTTCTTTATGAACAATTCAATCTTAAAGGCTTAGGGTAGGACCAAGCAAGGTATTATAGTTTCTACAGTAGGTCAGGGGCCCGTGGTGGGATGTCAGAGCTGGAGCAATGTGAGGAGAGCATCTGTGCAGGGGGCAGCCTGGTGAGGCGTATGGGAGCCCAAGTGGGATGTGAAGGTATCTGCATCAGGCAGAGAGGTTATGGAGTGGGAGCTTGGTTCCATACATGGGAGTTGATCAAATAAGGATAAGCGGAGCCAAGTTTCTCACCAACAGTAAGGGGAGTTACAAATATGGAAAGTAGAAAGCTGGAATGAACCCTGTGGTGTAGGATAGGACCCGGTGGTGTCGATGTGAACTCATGGTTACCTATACACATATGTACAGATAAAGAAATATAGATGTAAAAGTGTGTGTGTGTGCGCACACATGTCCTTGTGTGCAGGTGTGTGTGAATTCTCTAGCTCTGTCCACTGAGAGGACCCAGGAGCAGCAACTCTTCAGCAATGAGCACACTTAGCATTGAGATCTTGATTTCTAAATACCATTCTCAAGGGAACTAGCGCTTTTGGAGAAAAGAATGATTCCAGGGCTGGGCCAGGGAAATAACAAGAGGACCCTAGAGAATCTTTTTGTGCCGAAAACTAAGGAAGTACTCAAAGAATGAGGGAGACATTTCAAAGGACACAGTAGCCAATGATTTAGCCTGTGCCAATTTAAACATGAAAAAATTAATGATGACAGTATCAGATTATAAATCATTCAATAAAAGAGGAAACCACAAGTGCATAATAAATTTAAAAAAATAGAATGTTTGATGAGGAATGAGATAGCTATATAGCCTCAAAATCCTTCCCTCAAATTGCAAATATTTCTTAACTACAAAGGAAAAAAGAATACCTTTACATGGAGAAACCTGGAAGACACCACCTTAATCAAGTACTTAAGGTTAATATCACCAGTGACAATTTGAAATCATGTGCCACTGATAGAATGCAGTGAGGTGGACACCCCATCAGTTCTCTGCTATTAATGTTTTGTTACTTTAATTAAATCATAAAGAAACAGCAGACAAACCTAAAATGAGTGACATTCTATAAAATAATGGCCTATAATCTTAAAAACTGTCAAGGTATAAGAGTCAAGGAAGTCTACGGAACTGTGCCTGACAGGACAGCTAAATGCAACCCATGATTCTGAACTGGGTTCTTTTGCTCAAAGGGACATTATTGGGATGATTTGCAATACTTAAATGGGGCCTGAGGAGTAGAAGGTAGCGATGGATCAATGTTAATTATGCATGATGACTATATTATGATTATGTAGAAGAATGTTTTTACTTGTAGGAAATATTAAAGTATCCAGAGGTGATAGGGCACCTGTTAACAACTTTTCTCAAATGGTTCAGGGAAAAACAAAATTTTTTGCCTTGTATTTGAAACTCTTCTGTACCTTTGAGGTTATTTCTGGAGTAAAAATATTTTTTCTAAAGAAAGGGAAAAGAGATATTAGAAACAGTGAATATGGACAACTTTCTCAAGAAGTTACGTTGCAAAGCAGAGCAAACAAATGAGGCAGTTGCTGGAGGAGGAAATGGGGGGTTCAAGAGAAGAAATTTAAATTTTATTTAAGATGGAGAAATAACACTATGTTTGAATGTTGTTGGAAAGGATGAAATAGAGAACCAAAACTGGTGATTCAGAATGGGCAGTGAACTGCTGGAGTGCGTTCCTGATGAGGGAGATGAGATCTGATGTGCAGTGAAGGAATTTACTTTTGATAAGAGCAAGGATCTCCCTGGATTGACAACTGCTGAAACCCAGCTACCCAGCAACCTCACCAAACTAGACTGGGGCTGAGAACCAGGGAGTGAGGGGAGGGGGACTCTAGACAGTCCCAATAAAAGCCACCAGGTTGTGATTTTAGGCTCTGAAAAAATAGGAACCCATTCTAGGCAAATGCCCTGACAGCTTTAAGAAGAAGTAGTTGCCAGTAAGGATAAAAACCAGACCCAAGAATTTAAATGGTGAGTAAGCCTATAGCTCCGTCTTCATTACATCCTGAAATTGAAACACATCTTAAAATTAATGTTGCAAAATGCTTGCAAGCCACCAGGCCAACAAGCACTGATACGTCGTCACTGCCTATGCACGTGGGAAGTTGCCTGTGTGTTAAGGGTATCAGTCATTCAATCACTCCTTCAGTTGAGTTGCCTGCACTAATGGAGCCATCAAGGGTTGACAACTTTAAATTGATGCTTAAAAGGACTTGAAAGATCACGCTGGGATGAAGGCTTAGAATGAGAAGTTATTGTAAACATCGAACATTGCCTGCCACGAGCCTGGCAAGATAGCTGAAGGCAAAAGAAACTGCCACACCTCTGGGAAGAGATCATAAGATTTTCACACTAGGAGAGATTGACCTGATATTTGTCTAGAAAGATCTTTTTACTCAGGTCAAAAGCTGCTGGCTACTTTAAAGTCTTTATTTTTCTTTGAATCATTAATATGTAATTCAAGTAAGGGAAAATTAAAACATCTAGTTTGATCCTTAGTAAATGCAGAAGAAACATCCGTATTCTTTGCTATGCCTTGGAATTATACTGAAAATACAACAGGTGGAATGGTCAGCAAGATTAGGAATGCCAGAAATGGAAAGCACCATATCACCATGATGTCCTACATCACCAGGTGCCCGTATCACTGCTGGTGGCCAAAGGTGAGCCTAAAGGATCTCTCCACTATGATTGTGAAAAGCACCCAGGATCAAACTTTGACTGTGATATAGAGAAAGTATAATTGTATGGATAAATATCTACTATTTTAAATTTGTAAAATAAAGTGAATATTCTAAATTATCTTGCCCTCCCTGTTCCTCCAAGGAGATATTAAACTGATGATACACATCAATAGGATTTTTTTAAAAAAGGAAATAGAAGAATTAATTTTCAAAACACACATCAAGAAAAGTACATGATGGGCTTCCCTGGTGGCGCAGTGGTTGGAGTCCGCCTGCCGATGCAGGGGACACGGGTTTGTGCCCCGGTCCGGGAGGATCCCACATGCCACGGAGCAGCTGGGCCCGTGGGCCATGGCCGCTGAGCCTGCGCGTCTGGAGCCTGCGCGTCCGGAGCCTGTGCTCCGCAACGGGAGAGGCCACAGCGGTGGGGGGCCCACGTACCGCAAAAAAAAAAAAAAAAAAAGAAAAGTACATGATATTTAATTGATAAATCTCAATAAAGAAAAGACATTCAAAATTATCATCCAAAATAGTTATATTTTTTAAGAAGGGAGAACTTTATGTGGCCTGAAAACTAGTCTATTCAGAAAACTACATTTCCTAGGGATTTTGAATTATCAAGCTTTAACAGTACTGCTTCTCTAGCTCCTAGGTATAATGCACAAGGCTAAGAATATACTTGGTGCTTAACAAATATCTACTGAATTTTAAAAATTATATCAACCCTGATAAAAATGAAGTTTCATGCTCAATTATTAATGTATGCCTGGGTTCAAACTAAATTTTTTGCTCCACTTTCAGCAAATCAAATGAATTAGGACTGGATATCTTTGAACACAGCCTTTTCCTCTATAAGTCCTAGACATACTATACCTATTTTATTAACCCTGAAAATACTCTCAATTGGCCTATAAGGAAGGTTGAATCTTACTGTTTCTAATAAGTTGAATGCAAGCATTTTAGGGAAGAGATGTTAAAACTTTCAATTCAAATGCTGGAAAAGTATTTGAAAAGTCCCAAATCTAAGATGTCTGTCCACTCTCTAGAATGAAGCATGATGTCTACCTGGCTTGTTTCTCACTACAGCTTTCCCTGAAGTTCAGTTCCAATGTATTATGAGCCAATTGTCAGAAAGATGATTTACTTATTAGAAACGTCTATACTTGGTCCCATAATTACACATATTTGTCAGTTATGAAAATCGGTCTGTTCTTTTTATGTTGAACTGTTTTCGAAAGAAGGTATACTATAAATGCTGGCTACTTATAATCATACATTTGACATGAAACAATTTACCTGTCTTAAAATGATCAATTATGCCCTTCTTTTTGGTATTTCACTGAATTTTATCCTGTTACAATGAGTTTTATTTGGCCAGTGACATCATGCTTGGAATTTCCCAAACTATAAATGTAATTGGAAATGTCATGCAAAATATAGTTCCTAATGTCTTGTTATATGACACTCTTAGTCTGTGAACTTAAAGCTATCCACTAACAAAAATGTTTTCTGACTGCCTGCATATCTCATCACCAAGAATTAGACAACAAGGTCTTTGACATTGAGGACTGTGTAGTCTAGTTTGAAAAATTATCTGATGAAGGTAAAATTATTTAGTACATTGACTAGTAAGTAGGATCAGAATGGAAAAGGAGATTCATGAACAAGTGGGGATTTAAGCTGACCTGTAAGAGAGGAGTAAGATTTGGATAATGCCCTAGTCTAGCTGGGCTGCCGTAATAAAATACCAAAAATGGGTGGATTGTAAACAACAGAAATTGATTTCTCAGAGCTCTGGAGGATGTAACGTCTAAGATCAAGGTGCCAGCAGATTTAGTGTCTGTTGAGGGTCTTGCTTCCTGGTTCATAGATGCCCGTGTTCTTGCTGTAACCTCACATGGTAGACGGGGCAAGGGAGTTCTCTGAGTCTTTATAAGGGCACTAATTACATTCCAGAGGGCTCTGCCTTCATGACCCAATCACTTCCCAAAGGTCCCACCTCCAAATACTATTCCATTGGGTGTTAGGATTTTAACATATGAATTTTGGGAGGGACACAAACATTAGTTCTATAGGACATAGGAAAAGAATAAGAGGAAGGGTGTTCTCAGTGAGGGATCCAGAATAACCAGAGAGATGGGAATCTGCATAGCATATTCTTGAGATAGTGAGAAGAGCCAGTTGGAAAGGTCTATTGGAACCATCTGGGAGCAATGAGAAATAAATTTGACATTTTTATGTGCAATTTAAAGAGCATCCAACTAGATAAGAAGCAATCATTTCCCCCAGGCTCCTGGCCTTGGCTTTCTTTTGCACTTACATCTACATTATTCATGATGTCAACAACACCCTCTGTTAAAGGGCATGCTTCTAGCTTACAATGATTCTCACCCCTCCTTAACTGTTCCCTTCCCAACCATATGGGTGGGTTAGTTCCTAGGAGCCATGTTTGTGCAACGTGGTCCAATTCTAGCGTCAGTTGATTGAAGCTGCATGGCTCATCCTTGGTAGAACAAATATACCACTCTAGGAATATGGGAGTGAGACTGAAAGAGTTGACGTGAATCTATCTCTTTCTTCGTGGAGCTGAAAGTATGACATGTGATCCTCAGAGCCATGGGCGGCCACCTTGTGTCTGCCATATGGAACAGGCAGCTGAGAAATCCATTCCTCTCCGGAAAAGAAAGAGGCAGCTATACAGGGAGAAACAGAGGCATATCACAGAGCACTTGCAGTCCCCGCTGGCCTTCCAGCTCTCACTCCCCCTGCTTAATCAACTACATTTCTGCTCTTAGATTCTGAGACACCCTGTATCTTTTATAATCGATCCCTTCTTTCTGCTTAAGTCAGCTTGGGTTAGGTTTCTATTATTAGAAACCCGGAGTCCTAACATAATGATGAATAAATAGATTTAACTGAAGTCCTACTGTCCTTTGCTTTTACACATGCTCTCTCAACTTGCGCTCTCAGGACAAGCTTTCTTTCACTGGCCTTTGCTCGCCAGCAGTGTATCTCGTTGTTTTGTACATCTGAGTGTCACAGTTTCCACAACTTCTCTCTGCTCCTTTCCCCAGAGCCCTTCCCAGCTTTCTTTGGTTTCTCTTTCCTTTCTCTCCTTGAATGAAATGCTAACAAAGAAACACAGAGAGGCTGGGAGTATCATTTATATATGCCTGAGGCTTATGAACAGATAATGGGTTCATTAGTCCAAATCTCTCAGGATCTGTGATGCAAAGGGATAGGAAACAAGAAGGTTTAAAAATGAATATGTTATTCAGACCCTCTCAAGGTAGGGCCTCTCCAGCTTATTCTGGAGGCCACAGGAGGGATAAGGCCACACCCTGCTTAAGGGACCTTTGACAGCTCCAGTGTCAGCTGTGTCCCCTTTTCCTTGTTCCTTTTTTTAAAAAAATTATTTATTTATTTATTTTGGCTGCACCGAGTCTTACTTGTGGCACATGGGGTCTTTAGCTGCGGACTTCTTAGTTGTGACATGCGGACTCTTAGTTGCGGCATGCATGCAGGATCTAGTTCCCCAACCAGGGATAGACCCTGGGCCCCCTGCACTGGGAGCACAGAGTCTTACCCACTGGACTACCAGGGAAGGCCCTCCTTTTCCTTGTTCCTTGTTGCCTCTGCTGTACTAGGCTCTGCCAGATGGACATAAAGCCACTGCCACCTTTATAGCTTGAAGAGGTCACTACTCTAATTGGAAAATCAGAAACCTGAGATCTTCAGAGAGAAGCCCCTTCTTGCTGACGGGATCATGTACCAAAAGTAGGTGGAGAAGCCTGACCACTCAGAAGCCTGGAAGGGACTCCAAAAGGCAAGCCCTAAACCAGCTAGCTGCCAACAGTGTCAACACAGTCACAGTTTTACCCAAGAGCTAAACTAAAAATAATCTGACACTTCACCACAGCATGCCTGCCCGGCTCTGATGCGCAGAACAAATGCTGAGATACAGGCTGCCACTGCATTTCCAACAATTTCAGGCCTAATGACGTCAAGAGGAATTCAGAGATGTGAAAGTGACGATCACGTAGGAAGGCAGTCACTCATTGTTCAGCTCATTAGGCTAATGCTTTGTCGCTCTAAAACAGATAGGGATTTATTTGGTGTCTTCAGGAGCAGTATTCAAAGGGAATCAGGGTGTGGTGTGGACTTCTTTCTCATGGTATTTGGTAATTATGCTTTTTGGATATCTTATTTGTGTTAATAATAGGTCTTGTTCATTTTTTGGGCAACCTCTTACCAGACTAGGAGATCCTTGAGAGCAAGAATCGTGTCTTCTTTTTCATCTAGCTCTATACCTCTATAGAGATACAGAGATCTGACAAGGCCTGGCGATTTAGAAAGCTCTCAATAAAATATTTATTGGTTAAAGGAATAAATGAATAACCGAAAAATAGCAAAAATCCAACCTAATGATGAAGGTTTGGGAAAGTGTCTTAAAGGATATAATGACTGAGTCTTCAAGGAGTCATGGAGTTGGTAAAGCAGAAACGTAGAGAGGAGGAGAGTGAATGTTAAAGGCATTTGAAATTGCCATCAAGGGAATTAAAAATGGTTCAGTATAGCATGTGGGTGAGAGGAAGGGGATGAAGCCGAAAAGTGGGGCAGGGGCTTTGCTATAGAGTTTGAATTTCATTTTCCAGGTGATGGGAATCATGAAAAGATCTTCAGTAAGAGAGGAACCTAATGAGGTTTTCTTGTAGAAAGCTGTCTGTGGCCACATGGAGAGTAAGCGACGGCAGGGATGGAGATGGGGTTGAGACAGGATTGCAAAGATCAGCTAAGAGCACCTTTCAATCAGTAATTCAGGTGAGAGGTGATGAAGGTCTGACCTATGGCTGAAAAGGTTTGGTTTTGTCCTGTTCTTCCCACTGTCAGCTTTTCATCACCACCAACACCATCACACCCTCCTTCAGGATGTGGGCCTGGGGATGCTGAGTAGTAACAGAAAATGCCAAACACGGCAGTGCTTTGCAAACACTTTTTTCTTCGTTGGGCCACGCCAAAAGGCAAGGTGGCAGTTTCCAGAAGGTCCATGGGCAGAGCCAAAAACAAACAAAGAACCGAATGACTCTTTTTGGTGCCACAATCTTTGGGCCACCTCACTTCTCTCAGCAGGTACTGTGCGCACTTGCCATATTATACTTTTTTTAAGAAAGGAAATAAACAAAGAAGAGGCAAAAAAGGAGAAGAGGAAGGTAAAAAAAGCACAAGACAGATGGCGAAGACCCATTATCATATTCATAAATAAAGAATTAAAGTTATTGCAAGAAAGAAGCTGTTTACATTTTGTGGTCCATTACCAGGACTTGAATTTTACAAAGCAGATTCAGGATAGATGGAAATTTGCTCAGTTTACTTATGGAGGAAGACCAGCTCTCCCTTCATGCTCTAGCCCAGACCTGATGGGAGTTGTAAGGAGCAAACCCCTTCCTATAGGACCATGGTTCCCAACCTTAACTATACATTGAAATTAACTGATAATTAAAAGAAATACTGCTGCCTGAATCATACCCTAATAGACTCTAATTTAATTGGTCTACAGTGTGGTCTTAGAATTGGTCCTTTTAAAAAATTCCCTGGGTGATATGAATATACAGGTGGGCTGAGAACCACTGCTATACACCAGTGGTCAGCAAAGTTTTTCTCTAAAAGGCCAGAGAGTAAAAATTTTAGGCTTTGTGGGTCACAGTGTCTCTGCTGCAACTACTCTACCCTGCTGTAGTGTGAAAGTAGCCACAGACAGTATGTAAACGAATGGGTGGGGCTGTGTTCTAATAAAGCTTTATTGAGAAAAACAGTCAGTGGGCTGGACTTGGCTCATGAGCCATAATTTATTGACCCTTGTTTTAGAATCACATTCCAAAGGATGGCTGGATTGTTCAGATTGCTAAGTCAGGTATGGACGAATCTTCCAGTTTAAAAAAGGCATCTGAAAGAATGTTCTAATTTTAGTAAAATGAGATATGTTGCTGAGTTCCATTTCATAAAATGCTCAGGTCTTCTGGGAAAGTGAAGCTTTGATAGTTGACATAAATTTACTTTACTAACCTACAGTAGCTATCTGTGTGGGTTAATTTACATTGAAAACCTGCCAACAAAAGGTTTAAAGTCCTGGCTTAATATGTTAGGTCCAACTTAAGGCAAAGCTGTCAGGTTAGATCTGGGGAGTGAGAGAAAGAAAGAAGTGGAGTATTAAGTTCCATGAAACCTCTATGCTGTTTGGCTTCTCAGGGAGACCACAAGTGGTTTTTGCGTTCTGAAGAAAAAAACTCCAGTAAGGTATAAAGAAGAAAAAAAATAACAGGCAGTGGTGGACAGAAGGATTAGACATGAAGATAGACACTAAAAATTAGAGCCAACATAAGGACAGAAAAAATTAAACCCAAGTGAGAAGGGGCTCTTTACAAGGTCAGAGAAACGAATTGGTAGATTTCTATGTTTTATGGGTTTTCCAAATCCCTTGACTAGAATTCAGCCACGAGCCTAAGTTTTGTTTTGACGTCCACATAGAGAACCAGTTTTAATTTATACTACCATTTTATTCTGGAGAAATCCAGAGGAGGCAAAGACACATTAGAAAAATGAACTTCTGCCTAACCATTAAGTTTCTCTTCCACCATCACTGGTTTCATCACTCTCCATAGAAAAGTAGCCAAATGACACATGGCTGCAAGTCATGCTCCTGACAATAAAGGCTAGCTGAGCTGTGTGGGTTACGCCATCCTTACCTTTATCCTATCGATGTTGGCTTCCATCTTCAGCTGTTCTACCAGTTTCCTGGCTTGAGCTATGCTGGCGGTGTTGTTGCTGGCCATTGGAATGCTGGGTGGGTTTTTCAGACACACTGGGAAAGAAAACAAGGAGGAAAAATGCATCAGAGAATTCTCCAGCTGCCAAATGTGCAGATTCATCATAGCTGGGGGATCCCCTCAAAATGGCTATAGTCAGGCCAGGCTCCTCCAGCCATCTACATCCCCAATCCAGCACTGAGTCTGAATGGCAGGCAGGCCAGAAGATGAGGTTTGCTTTTCCAACTCCCTACCTCTGCCCTTCCATCCTTCTTTGGGGGAAAAAAAAAAGAAGAAAGTTCATCAAATCAAATCAGATAAGATATGCTGCCACATTAAGAAAGCAAGTTATTAAATTTATGTCAATTTATGAAATAAGTTCAAAATGGTAAGGGTGACAGTATGCATAATTACTGTTGTTATTTATTGGGTACTGCTATTGTTAGATACTGTGTTAAGTGCCCTCAGAGGATGAGGAATGAAAGGTGAGCAGAGGCAGGAATGGTAAATTATATAATCCCTAAGGACTGAAAACACTATGTTTACAATGTTCTCTTGATGGGCTCAAATGCTGACTCTCTGGTTAACTGTAAGCACCTCAGTCTATTATACTGCAGAGACACTGCAACAGGACTTGTGGCTTTTTTGTGTTATTTATCCAGCACAGTCTATTTGAAATATGGCTTGATTCACAACCAATTACTTTACTCATAATTCTTCAGGAACAAGCTATAATGTCAAGGGGTAGGCGTTGCTATGTCTAAATTGTTACTTGCATCGATGAGTATACCAGTGGTATTCTAAATTAAGTACAACAGACTTAATACTTTTATGAATATGGAATGGAACATAAATGTTTAGAGAGTGGAGTTCTGTACCTATGTAGATGGTGAGATGGTTTCTTTGTCTCTGGCTCTACCAGGCCCACTCCCATCCTTGTCCCCCAATCCCTTCAAGTCCTATCCCAATTTCATTTCTCTTCTAATTATTTCTTGACCCACCATCTCACTTTATTCTTGTTGTTCATCTCAGAAAGTATCCTATCTATTTTCAGTACCCATTTCCCCCACATTCTCATCAGGTCTTGCTCCATGTCAAGGTGCCATATACCGTTTCAGGACCGTCAATGTAAATTTGCCCCTTGAGGTCACCGACACCCAATAGTGAAGGAATGTCTGAGAGCTGCAATTTAACTAGAGTGCACGACCCAAGAAATGAGAAACATTAAACACTGCTTCAGTCACCACCAGTCATATCTTGTTCCAAAGATATCATATTAAAAACCGTGACTTCTACTAGCTTTGGGGAATATTTTTATCTAGGGATAAAGTAGGATCAGGCTACTATCTCAAAAAGGAAAGAGGACACATAGAAAACCTACAGAAAGAAAAATAACCCATAATAAGTTCAGTACATAGGTTTTTACATATCCATGAAAATCAAGAAATAATTTTTATTTTAATTACCAAAAAAGCAAAAGTCTATAAATTATCTTCTTTGGTTCTTATTTCTTGACATTTAACTCTCTGTAAACGAAGAGGTCCCTTCATGGATAGTGTTATTTTATAAAGAATACTGCAAAAGCCAGCCCAACAACATTTATAGTATAAATTGGAGGACAGTAAACTGTTCCCTCAATTTATTTTCAAAGGGTTTGGAGACAATAAAATGGGAAGGAAGACTGAAAGATTTTGAAGCCACAAAGATCTCTGAACTCTACTTTCAAATGCTTGAAGATCAAGGGAGGGATCCTGCATGCAAAAACAAACAAACAAAAAAGGAGGCTTTAACAACAATTGAGATTTCATCAGCATGGTTAGGGACCTAATCATCTTAGCCCCACAGGGAAACTATGTGCCCCCAAATCAAATGGACATCCACCAGCCTTGCAAAACTTCACAGGGCCAAGATGGAGTATTGACTTATCCAGTAGAGTAGCCTAACTCTTCCAGTGATCCAAAGTGGAAGGAGCCCTGGTCTACAGGCCTCTGGACACTGTTCTGTAAAGTTCATGTTTCCTCCAAACTAGAATTTATCACACTAGAATACAGACTATCACAGAATTTCCAAATCCTCATTGGGCCTGAGGGAGCTCTCAGAGTCTGGTCAGCTATTCTTCTGCCCTTGAATCTAAACCAGATAACACAGTAACCTGTAGAGACCACTGCTTGCTCCCAATACCCCTTTTCCTCTTCTTCATTAGTGATAACAATTTTTTGTTTCTTTTTAACAGAGACCACAAGAACCTTGAATTTTAGTTGGGGACATTTTGCTGAAAGATGCATTCTCAGGCTCCTTTGCAGCTTGGTGTGCTGATATGACTAAGTTTGGCCAATGAGACATAAGCAGAAGTGTCATGAAGGGAAGGGATGTGCGCTTTGCCTCCCCTTCTTCCTGTTACTGGCCTAGAAGGTAGTCATATTGACCACAGAGCTCCATCTTGAACATCTGGGCTACACTCCAGGAGGAGCAGGAAGGATCTGCGTCCTTACTGATACTGTAGAGACACCATGCCAGCTGTGAACTGGCTGCCATCTATGTGAAGAGAAATAAGCACCTATCTTGTTTACACCACTATTATTAAGGGTTTCTCTACTGTTGGCTCACAGGTCTGCCATTAACTGATTAAATAACCCATTATTTTTATTTGAGTATCCAGGAAAGTCTATGTCCTAATGCCTGTTAATGTTCCCTGGAAAAAGCTGTAGCTGTCCTGAGGAGGCTGAGATGGAAAGTGTATGAGTTTTCTATTGCTGCTGTAACACCTTACTACAAATTTAGTAGCTTAAAGAATATAAATGTATCTTAAAAGTTCTGGAGGTTAGAAGTCTGAAAGAGATCCCACTGGGCTAAAGTCGAGATATTGGCAGGGCTTCATTCCTTCTGGGGGTCTAAAGGAAAATGTCTCCTTTCCTCACATAGCTTCTAAAGGTTGCCGGCATTCCTGGGCTCTTGGCTTTTTTCTTCATCTTCAAAACCAACAAAGGTGAGTTGACTCCTTCTCACACTACATCACTCTAACCTCTTCGGTAGTCACCTCTCTCTCTGACTCTCCTCTGCCTCCTTCTTCCACTTTTAGGAACCACTGTAACCACACTGGGTCCACTCTGATAATACAGGATAATCTCTGTATCTTTAGGTCAACTGATGAGCAACCTTAATTCCCTTTGCCATGTAACATAACAATCTGCAGGTTCCAGGTATGGGGACATGGACATCTTTGGAGGCCTTTATTCTACCTACGATGGAAGGAGACCTCTGTGCAGGTAGAGAAGGAAAGTGGAAAGGTGGGATGTTGAGGTGGGAAAGAAGAGGGATGGGGCAGGACGTAAGATTAGAAATGCTGGGGAGAGAACAAATAAAACCTAAATGGACTTAAGAAAAAAAAGTAGACAAAGGCTTTGGTTTGTGCTTCTAGCTTTAGGAAGATCCTGTATGTTTTTCTTTCACCATATGACCCAACAAAATCTAGGGCCACTTTCAGAATCACTTAGTGCATTTTCCTCTTTTTCACATCCGGCTACTTTCCCGTAAAAGCAATGAAGAAATCCCCCTCCTGAAAACTGAAAGAACTGTAGAGTCCTAGACCAGTGTTCCAAAGAAGTATGTGATATTGAGATTTATAAGAAATATATATTTGGTCTTTGACCTATTCTTGGCACAGAGCTCCTAAAACCCTTGGAATCTCCTGTGGTAAGACCAATAAAGGTCTTTTGTTATGTTAATGAGGTGACTTTTGGAAAGCCCTTAGGCAACCTGAGGATGGGGGAGCTGTTTGCCACGAGAACCAACCATGTGATTAGAGGGTTGAAACTTTCAGAACTCACCCCCAACCCCAACCTCCTGGAAGGAAAAAAGGGCTGAAGGTTGAATCAGCTGCCAGTGGCCAATGATTTAATTAATCACAACTATGTAAAGAAGGCTCCATAAAAACCCAAAAGGACAGGGTTTGGAGAGCTTCCAGGTTGGTGAACGCGTGGAGATGCTGGAAGAGTGGCCCACCCAGAGAGGGTATGGGAGCTCTGCACCCTTGATCCATACCTTGCCCTTTGCATCTCTTCCATCTGGTTGTTCCTGAGTTACATTCCTTTATAATAAACTGGTAACCTAGTATGTAAAATGTTTCTCTGAGTTCTGTAATAGTAAATTAATCAAAACCAAGGAAGAGGTCATGGGAATCTCTGATTTATAGCCAGTCAGTCAGAAGTACAGGTAACAACCTGGGCTTGCAATGGGGGGCCTGAATTGTGTTCGTGGGTAGGGGGAGGAGAAGGCAGTCTTGTAAGATCAACCCTTAACCTGTGGAACCTGATGCTATCCCTGGGTAGGCAGTGTCAGAATTAAAGAATTAAGTTAAATTGTAGGACATTCAACTGGTGTCAGAGGATTGTTTATTGGTGTGAAGGGAACTGCCCCCCTCCACACACTGGGATTGGGTCCTGGAGCCCTACTGAAGTATGTATTTTCCTAAAAAGTGACTATGGTAAATAAGAAAAAGTTAGCTTATCTTCTAAGCTTGAAGCATTTGGACAATGCATCACACACACTCACTCACACACACACACACACACACACACACACACACACACACCTCTTTTCATCTTACAAATCTGAAACTCTGTACCCATTAAACAATAACACCCATTCCTTTCTCCCCCAGCCTAGGAAACCACCATTCTACTTTCCGTCTCTATGATTTTGATTACTCTAGGTACCTCACAGAAGTGGAATCATACCGTATTTGTCTTTACATGACTGTCCTGTTTCACTTAGCATAATGTCCTCAAGGTTCATTCATGTTGTAGCATGTGTCAGAATTTCCTTCCTTTTTAAGGCTGAATAATATTACATTCTATGTATACACCATATTTTATCAATTCATCTGTTGATGGACACTTGGGATGCTTTCACGTTCTAGCTACTGTGAGTAATGCTGCTGTGAATATGGGAGTACACATATCTCTTCAAGACTCTGCTTTCAGTTCTTTTGAGTATATACCCAGAAATGGAGTTGTTGGATCATATAGGGTAAGTCTATTTTTAATTTTTTGAGGGACAGCAATACTGTTTTCCGTAGCAGCTGTACCATTTTACATTATCACTAAAAGTGCACAAGGTTCCAGTTTCTCTTCACCCTCATAAACACATTCTTTTTTTTTTTCTTTTTTTTAAAATAGTAGCCATCCTAATGGGTGTGAGGTGGTACCTCATTATAGTTCAATTTGCATTTCCCAAATGAGTAGTGATACGACTTTTCGTGTGTTCATTGGCCATTTGGATATCTTTTTTTGAGAAATGTCTATTCAAGCTTTTTAAAATCAGGTTTGTTGTTGTTGAGTTTTAGGAATTTTCTATATATTCTGGATACCAATCTCTAATCAGATATATGGTTTGCAAATATTTTCTCCCATTCCATGGATTGCCTTGTCACTCTGTTGATAGTGTGCTTTGATGCATAAAAGTTTTAAATTTTCATGAAGTCAAATTTTTCTATTTTTTTCTTTGGTTGCCTATGCCTTTGGTGTTAGAGCCGGGAAATCACTGCCAAAGCTAAAGTTGTGAATGTTATGCTCCATTATTTTGAAGGAGAAAAGAATATGCCACTCCAAGATATGTCACTATGGCATACTGGTTATTTTGAATTGAAGTTAGTTAAGAAAATAGCCAGTGCAAGAAGAATACCCTCACTCTCTTTGTCCCCCTGAAAGCAGGAAATAAATCTCCTGTGTGAAGGCACCCTCCCTCTACCAGGAAGGTAGAAGGCATCCTTATTGCCAGAGACAGGAAATTCAGAGCCCAGAAGGCTGTATCGACAAACCTTGTTACTTCTTCAGTAATTTGCTATCCCAAGCCCAGGTCCATTCATCTTGTTGATTCTTCACAAACGTATTGTTTCCCTGTCTAAAAGGTATAAAAGCTGCCTGCTTTGGTCACTTCTTTGAGTCTCATTTCTTTATGGGCTCATGTATATGTACAAAATTAAATTTGTTTTTCTCCTATTAATCTTTTTTTTTTTTGCGGTACGCGGGCCTCTCACTGTCGTGGCCTCTCCCGTTGTGGAGCACAGGCTCCGGACGCGCAGGCTCAGCCTCCACGGCTCACGGGCTCTTCCCAGACCGGGGCACGAACCCGTGTCCCCTGAATCGGCAGGCGGACTCTCAACCACTGCGCCACCAGGGAAGCCCTCTCCTGTTAATCTTATGTCAATTTAATTATTAGACAAGCCAAAGAATCAAGAATGGAAGAAGGGGAAAGTTTTCCTCCTCTCCAGTTTTGGTGCCAAAAGTAGGGCTCTGCCCTGCCTGTACACTGTTCTCTCGGGCTGCGGCAGCTGAGAGACCCTGGGAGCTCTGGTGGGTGCTGGCAGAAGGAAAGAATTCGTACCAAATCAGTCTCCCAGGTCTCTGCCTGCAAGGTCTCGTAGAAGTGAGAATGATAAGAATCCTTTTCTTTTTCTAAATTCAGATTAGTAGGAGAAAATATGTTTATGAATTAGTTCCTTGGGTATGGTGACTTGTAAAGATATGTTGTGAGTACTCTTGTTATCTATTTATTCTTTTTCTCCCAGAGATGGTCATTGTTTTCCTTTTTCTCTGCCTTTTGTGTCATTTCTCATAAGGAGAAAAACCATAGGGCAGAGCACAGGCATAGGTTCTAGAAGCCTGTTGTCTGATCTGGTTTCACACACCGGTGACTTCACGGTTCTCAAGAGACTGGGAGCTATTTAGACAAACTTTGCTCTGGGTCCTCTAATGTAAAAACTGGGTGAAGTTCTCCTTTCATCTTGTTCTATGTCCTGAAAGCATAACTCTATGAGCAGTGAGAAACCAGTAAGAATATTCTCTGGTTTCTGCTAGCCGGAGAATGCAAGTAATAGCTTGCACTTGGTGGCCAGTTGAATAGACTGGATTCCAAGACATGAAGTCACAAGCAATGTTCTCTTTGTCCAACTGTGCCAGCTTTCAGGGAAGTTTGTCATAAGGGGCCTTTGTCATCTCAGCCTTCGTTGTCTTGCTAGTGCTGGAAAAGTCTCATTCTATTAATGCCTGCCTGGTGTCATAGATTAGTAGGTCTGTGACTAGAGTGGCCTCATGCTCTTGTGAGAGACCAGACACACTGTTTGCACTATACCGTTCTTACTACCTATGACAACAATGGTCTTTGCTTTCTTAGGTTAAATCTGGAATGAAGTTTCTGGATCTTCTGAGGACTATGTCTTTTGTACTGTCCTTTGTGATGCCTCTTGCATCCATGGTTAAACTGTAAAAAGACTTACTGGTTTGAGTCTGTATTGAGATTAATGTAAGGTCCTCCTCATCAATGGCCAAAGAATCCTTTGAACTGGCAATATTTGAAAGAAAGAGATTTTTTAAGAGCGCTCTAATTCTAAACGACTGTCTTACTGGTACCTATGGAAAGACCAAATTAAAAAGAGAACACAAGGGCTTCCCTGGTGGCGTAGTGGTTGAGACTCCGCCTGCCGATGCAGGGGACACGGGTTCGTGCCCCGGTCCAGGAAGATACCACATGCTGCGGAGCGGGTAGGCCCATGAGCCATGGCCGCTGAGCCTGCGTGTCCGGAGCCTGTGCTCCGCAACGGGAGAGGCCACAACAGTGAGAAGATTGCGTACCGCAAAAAAAAAAAAAAAAAAGAGAACACAAAGGAATATAATGTCTAGCCTTAGGGACCCTCTTAACAAGATGAAAGAACAGACATTTGACTTAGAAAAAAAATTAAAGACCACATCCAACATAAATTCCCCCTTTAAAAAATCTGGCCCCGTCTCCTCAGTAAATTCCCTTAGCTCCCCAAACTCCTCCACCTTCCCCTTAAACACCCAGCTGCCTGTTTTAACTTCCCATTCCCTAAAAGATTTATAGAGAGCACTCTGAGCTCTAGGCCTCAAGTATACAGGTTACTCATGCAAATGCCGAAAGCCAGGAAGTAAATTTAACAGACGTATCCAGGATGGAGAGTAAGGCTTCCTTTGCTATTCCTTACAACTCCTCCTACTTTCCAGGGCTCCATAATCAGGCTCTGCCAGCTTTAGGTCTTTCTACGTCCTTTGTAGATGTACCCTGGACCCCTCCACCCAACACCACAAAGAATTCATATCCCCTGGAAAGCAACAGACCTTTCAAATGACAAAGCCCTTTACCTCCACTTTCAGAAGATCCTACCAAATTTAAAGATGTATTTAAAAGAGTATTGGCCATTTACAGCCCTTCTCCCAGAGGAAACAGATGACCAGAATTTCTCCCAGGCCCTCCTATAAAATGGTCAGGAAATGGACCAGCTGGAGGCTGATGTTTAGCAAATATTACATTATATTATATATTAAATGTTATATATGATATGCAAAGGTAGAGGCTTTCCCGCCCAAGGTGAATTGGTCTAAGGTTAAATTGTACACTCAGAAAAAGGAGAACATCCAAAGGCCTTTATAAAATGCCTTGTACAGACTTTTCAAAGGCATACTGCGTTAAGCCCTGAAGCTGCAGAATACAGAAATCTTTTAATTTCTTCCTTAATATGAAATTTTCTCCTACATTTAAAAAGGCAAATTCAAAATAGTGTGCCTGGGTGAACTAGTCAACCTCTAAGCATTATGATGGAAGCAGCTACCCAATTCTTTGAAGACAGATTGCAGGAGAAAAAAAGGAACTATAATCAACAATACTTGATTTGCAACTTGAATCTTCAGAAAAACAAAAGCATAGCTCTGAGAGCAGCTCAAAGTCCACTCAGACCTTTTCCCATTTGCCTTCAGGTATTTGCAGATATAATTAAAAAATCAAGACACTGGAAGTACAATTGTCCTGACTTAAGAAAAAGAAGGAAAAAATTAAATAGTAATTACCTTAGACTTTTGATAATAGATATACTCCCAAACTCCTACATTCTTTCCCTGTCCCTTGAAGATGTAAATCTTATCATGTATTTATAAAGCAAACAGCTCAAGAGGTAAATAGAACACTGCTCACAATTGCCTGAGACACAAGATAAAAAAAGGAGGGGGGAGGCTTTTAAAAATACAAACTACTATAAACTCACTTGCCTAAATCTAGTCCACAGCATTCGTAAGATTACTTGTCAAGGACAAACACAAATCTTAAAAGTCTCCTGCACAAACATTAGTAAAAAGCTTTAGCCATTTAAGAGAATAAGCTTAACTTTTTCTGTCCTACAGAGATATAATTTGAATTCAACTGTTATTTATAAACTAGTGAGTGTTATTTTATTGTACCTGATTCATGGCTAAAGTTTTAGAACAAAAGCTATAAAGTCTCTGTGTCTGTCTGTATGTTTACATATGTCTATAAATCTATGTTATGTATATGTGATATTTTTCTACCTCTGTATGGTATTGCCAAAATCATTTTGTAAATGAGCTCTATTTAACTGGCTTAAACTTAAGCTCTTACGAATTAAGCATTCCTAAAACTCAGAAACATAGAAACTAACTCAAATGTTTTTCAAGTTCATGTGATGTGGGATACCCTTTGCTAAATAAATGCTAGTTTAAGTTCGTTAAAATAGACATGTCTTCAGAGTTATCAGCATTAAATATAATGCAGACATGCAACTTTTATTCTACCTGGGTTTACTAGTCAAGTAAGCTCATGTTATCTCTGTTGCAAAATTTGTAAACAAGAAAAATAACTTAAAATGATGGCTGGCCACTTTGAAGTCTTAGGAAATTTTCATGAGTGATCTAGATATGACTGTTGGGAACAAGTGAATTAAATAAATGTAAGTGGGCTAAAAATTTTTAAGTGAACTTTTCAATAATAATTATGTTTTATGATATATACTTAAATAGTTTCCCAACTCCCTTTGGTAACTTATACCCTTAGAGTTTTGCTAAGTTAAATTAAATGATAGAAATTTACGGAATATCTAGATAATTTCCAAATAAGATAAGACACAGAAACATTAATTATTGAACATGTGTTTATCCACTTTTGGTTTCTGATTACAGAGAAACTAAAGATATTTGGGTCTATTAGTAAATATTATGTACCACATTGAAAGGTTACAATACAAAGAAACATATGCTTTTAGAAATTATAAAATGTATTCATAAATTTGCCAATCCAAGAATGCTGGTATAATGTACAATTCACAACTGCTTACTTCTTGGTTTTTACTAGAAATTAAGGTTTCTACAAATTAAAAATTCTAATTAATAAACGCAATTGGAACTACTAAAAATAATGAGAAAAACATTTCTGTGTAAGAAAAGTAGGTTGTGTTTAGGGTTAAAAAAGGTATGAGGGGGATTCAGGAGAAGATGGCAGAAGAGTAGGACGCGGAGATCACCTTCCTCCCCACAGATACATCAGAAATACACCTACATGTGGAACAACTCCTATAGAACACCCACTGAACGCTGGCAGAAGACCTCAGACCTCCCAAAAGGCAAGAAGCTCCCCACGTACCTGGGTAGGGCAAAAGAAAAAAGAATAAACAGAGACAAAAGAATAGGGACGGGCCCTGCACGCGTGCGAGGGAGCTGTGAAGGAGGAAAGGTTTCCACAAACTAGGAAGCCCCTTTGAGGGCGGAGACTGCGGGTGGCGGAGCGGGGACGCTTCGGCACCACGGAGGAGAGCGCAGCCACCCGGGTGCGGAGGGCAAAGCGGAGAGATTCCCGCACAGAGGGTCGGTGCCGACCAGCACTCACCAGCCCGAGAGGCTTGTCTGCTCACCCGCCAGGGCGGGAGGGGCTGGGAGCTGAGGCTCAGGCTTTGCTCGGATCCCAGGGAGAGGACTGGGGCTGGTGGCGTGAACACAGCCTGAAGGGGGCTAGTGCGCCACGGCTAGCCAGAAGGGAGTCCGGGAAAACGTCTGGACCTGCCGAAAAGGCAAGAGACTTTTTCTTGCCTCTTTGTTTCCTGGTGCGCGAGGAGAGGGGATTAAGAGCGCTGCTTAAAGGAGCTCCAGAGATGGCGCGACCCACAGCTATCAGCGCGGACCCCAGAGACGGGCATGAGACGCTAAGGCTGCTGCAGCCACCAAGAAGCCTGTGTGTGAGCACAGGTCACTATCCACACCTCCACTCCCGGGAGCCTGCACAGCCCACCACTGCCAGGGTCCTGGGATCCAGGGAAAACTTCCCCGGGAGAACGCACGGCGCGCCTCAGGCTGGTGCAACATCCCGCTGGCCTCTGCCGCCGCAGGCTCGCCCCTCATCCGTACCCTTCCCTCCCCCTGGCCTGAGTGAGCCAGAGCCCCTGAATCAGCAGTTCCTTTAACCCCGTCCTGTCTGAACAAAGAACAGACGCCCTCAGGCGACCTACACGCAGAGGCGGGGTCAAATCCAAAGCTGAACCCCGGGAGCCCTGCGAACAAAGCAGAGAAAGGGAAATTTCTCCCAGCAGCCTCAGGAGCAGCGGATTAAATCTCCACAATCAACTTGATGTACCCTGCATCTGTGGAATACCTGAACAGACAACGAATCATCCCAAATTGAGGAGGTGGACTTTGGGAGCAAGATAGATGATTTTTTCCCCTTTTCCTCTTTTTGTGAGCGTGTATGTGTATGCTTCTGTGTGAGATTTTGTCTGTATAGCTTTGCTGTCACCATTTGTCCTAGGGTTCTGTCCTTCCGTTTTTTGTTTGTTTTCACTTTTTAAAATTTTCTTCTTAATAATTATTATTTTTTATTTTAATAACTTTATTTTATTTTATCCTCTTTCTATTTTTTCTCCCTTTTATTCTGAGCCGTGTGGAGGACAGTCTCTTGGTGCTCCAGCCAGGCGTCAGGGCTGTGCCACTGAGGTTGGAGAGCCAACTCAGGACACTGGTCCACAAGAGACCTCCCAGCTCCACATAATATCAAACGGCGAAAATCTCCCAGAGATCTCCATCTCAACACCAGCACCCAGCTTCACTCAACGAACAGCAAGCTACAGTGCTGCACACCCTATGCCAAACAACTAGCAAGACAGACACAGCTTCATCCATTAGCAGAGAGGCTGCCTAAAATCATAATAAGGCCACAGACACCCCAAAACACACCACCAGACGTGGACCTGCCCACCAGAAAGACAAGATCCAGCCTCATCCACGAGAACACAGGCACTAGTCCCCTCCACCAGGAAACCTACACAACCCACTGAACCAACCTTAGCCACTGGGGACAGACACCAAAAACAATGGGAACTACGAACCTGCAGCCTATGAAAAGGAGACCCCAAACACAGTAAGACAGGCAAAATGAAAAGACAGAAAAACACACAGCAGATGAAGGAGCAAGGTAACACCCACCAGACCTAAAAAATGAAGAGGAAATAGGCAGTCTACTTGAAAAATAATTCAGAATAATGATAGTAAAGATGATCCCAAATCTTGGAAATAGAAGAGACAAAATGCAAGAAACATTTAACAAGGACCTAGAAGAACTAAAGATGAAAAAAACAATGATGAACAACACAATAAATGAAATTAAAAATACTCTAGAAGGAATCAATAGCAGAATAACTGAGGCAGAAGAACGGATAAGTGACCTGGAAGATAAAATTGTGGAAATATCTACTGCAGAGCAGAATAAAGAAAAAAGAATGAAAAGAACTGAAGACAGTCTCAGAGAGGTCTGGGACAACATTAAATGCACCAACATTTGAATTGTAGGGGTCCCAGAAGAAGAAGAGAAAAAGAAAGGGACTGAGAAAATATTTGAAGAGACTATAGTTGAAAACTTCCCTAATATGGGAAAGGAAATAGTTAATCAAGTCCAGGAAGCACAGAGAGTCCCATACAGGATAAATCCAAGGAGAAACACACCAAGACACATATTGATCCAACTATCAAAAGTTAAATACAAAGAAAATATATTAGAAGCAGCAATGGGAAAACAACAAACAACACACAGGGGAATCCCCTTAAGGTTAACAGCTGATCTTTCAGCAGAAACTCTGCAAGCCAGAAGGGAGTGGCAGGACATATTGAAAGTAATGAAGGAGAAAAACCTACAAACAAGATTACTCTACCCAGCAAGGATCTCATTCAGATTCGACAGAGAAATTAAAACCTTTACAGACAAGCAAAAGCTGAGAGAGTTCAGCACCACCAAACCAGCTTTACAACAAATGCTAAAGGAACTTCTCTAGGCAAGAAACACAAGAGGAGGAAAAGACCTACGATAACAAACCCAAAACAATTAACAAAATGGGAATAGGAACATACATATTAATAATTACCTTAAATGTAAATGGATTAAATGCTCCCACCAAAAGACACAGACTGGCTAAATGGATACAAAAACAAGACCTGTATATATGCTGTCTACAAGAGACCCACTTCAGACCTAGGGACACATACAGACTGAAAGTAAGGGGATGGAAAAAGATATTCCATGCAAATGGAAATCAGAAGAAAGCTGGGGTAGCAATTCTCATATCAGACAAAATAGACTTTAAAATAAAGACTTTTACAAAAGACAAAGAAGGACACTACATAATGATCAAGAGATCGATCCAAGAAGAAGATATAACAATTGTTAGTATTTATGCACCCAACACAGGAGCGCCTCAATACATAAGGCAAATACTAACAGCCATAAAAGGGGAAATCAACAGTAACACAATCATAGGAGGGGACTTTAACACCCCACTTTCACCAATGGACAAATCATCCACAATGAAAATAAATAAGGAAACACAAGCTCTAAATGATGCATTAAACAAGATGGACTTAATTGATATTTATAGAGCACTCCATCCAAAAACAACAGAATACACGTTTTTCTCAAGTGCTCATGGAACATTCTCTAGGATAGATCATATCTTGGGTCACAAATCAAGCCTTGGTAAATTTAAGAGAATTGAAATCGTATCAAGTATCTTTTCCAACCACAATGCTATGAGACTAGATATCAATTACAGGAAAAGACCTGTAAAAAATACAAACGCATGGAGGCTAAACAATACACTACTTAATAACGAAGTGATCACTGAAGAAATCAAAGAGGAAATCAAAAAATACCTAGAAACAAATGACAATGGAGACACGATGACCCAAAACCTACGGGATGCAGCCAAAGCAGTTCTAAGAGGGAAGTTTATAGCAATACAATCCTACCTTAAGAAACAGGAAACATCTCAAATAAACCACCTAACCTTTCCCCTAAAGCAATTAGAGAAAGAAGACCAAAAAACCCCAAAGTTAGCTGACAGAGAGAAATCATAAAGATCAGATCAGAAATAAATGAAAAAGAAATGAAGGAAATGATAGCAAAGATCAATTAAAGTAAAAGTTGGTTCTTTGAGAAGGTAAACAAAATTGATAAACCATTAGCCAGACTCATCAAGAAAAAAAGGGAGAAGACTCAAATCAATAGAATTAGAAATGAAAAAGGAGAAGTAACAACTGACACTACAGAAATACAAAGGATCATGAGAGATTACTACAAGCAACTCTATGCCAATAAAATGGACAACCTGGAAGAAATGGACAAATTCTTAGAAATGCACAACCTGCTGAGACTGAACCAGAAAGAAATAGAAAATATGAACAGACCAATCACAAGCACTGAAATAGAAACTGTGATTAAAAATCTTCCAACAAACAAAAGCCCAGGACCAGATGGCTTCACAGGCGAATTCTATCAAACATTTAGAGAAGAGCTAACACCTATCCTTCTCGAAGTCTTCCAAAATATACCAGAGGGAGGGACACTCCCAAACTCATTCTACCATCACCCTGATACCAAAACCAGAAAAAGATGTCACAAAGAAAGAAAACTACAGGCCAATATCACTGATGAACATAGATGCAAAAATCCTCAACGAAATACTAGCAACAGAATCCAACAGCACATTAAAAGGATCATACACCATGACCAAGTGGGGTTTATCCCAGGAATGCAAGGATTCTTCAATATAGGCAAATCAATCAATGTGATACACCATATTAACAAATTGAAGGAGAAAAACCATATGAGTATCTCAATAGATGCAGAGAAAGCTTTCGACAAAATTCAACACCCATTTATGATAAAAACCCTGCAGAAAGTAGGCATAGAGGGAACTTTCCTCAACATAAAAAAGGCCATATATGACAAACCCAGAGCCAACATCATCCTCAATGGTGAAAATCTGAAACCATTTCCACTGAGATCAGGAACAAGAGAAGGTTGCCCACTCTCACCACTCTTATTCAACATAGTTTTGGAAGTTTTAGCCACAGCAATCAGAGAAGAAAAGGAAATAAAAGGAATCCAAATCATAAAAGAAGAAGTAAAGCTGTCACTGTTTGCAGATGACATGATACTCTACATAGAGAATCCTAAAGATGCTACCAGAAAACTACTAGAGGTAATCAATGAATCTGGTAAAGCTGCAGGATACAAAATTAATGCATGGAAATCTCTGTCTTTCTTATACGCTAGTGATGAAAAATCTGAAAGTGAAATCAAGAAAACACTCCCATTTACCACTGCAACAAAAAGATTAAAATATCTAGGAATAAACCTACCTAAGGAGACAAAAGACCTGTATGCAGAAAATTATAAGACACTGATGAAAGAAATTAAAGATGATACAAATAGATGGAGAGATATACCATGTCCTTGGATTGGATGAATCAACATTGTGAAAATGACTCTACTACCCAAAGCAATCTACAGATTCAGTGCAATCCCTATTAGACTACCAGTGGCATTTTTCACAGAACTAGAACAAAAAATTTCACAATTTGTATGGAAACACAAAAGATCCCGAATAGCCAAAGCAATCTTGAGAACGAAAAGTGGAGCTGGAGGAATCAGGCTCCCTGACTTCAGACTATACTACAAAGCTACAGTAATCAAGACAGTATGGTACTGGCACAAAAACAGAAATATAGATCAATGGAACAGGTTAGAAAGCCCAGCGATAAACCCATGCACATATGGTCACCTTATCTTTGATAAAGGAGGCAATAATATACAGTGGAGAAAAGACATCCTCTTCAATAAGGGGTGCTGGGAAAACTGGACAGGTACATGTAAAAGTATGAAATTAGAACACTCCTTAACACCACACACAAAAATAAACTCAAAATGGATTAAAGACCTAAATGTAAGGCCAGACACTATGAAACTCTTGGAGGAAAACATAGGCAGAACACTCTATGACATAAATCACAGCAAGATCCTTTTTGACCCACCTCCTAGAGAAATGGAAATAAAAACAAAAATAAACAAATGAGACCTAATGAAACTTAAAAGCTTTTGCACAGCAAAGGAAACCATAAAGAAGACAAAAAGACAACCAGGATTAGTCTCCAAAATTTACAAGCAGCTCATGCAGCTCAATAACAAAAAAACAAACAACCCAATCCAAAAATGGGCAGAAGACCTAAACAGACATTTCTCCAAAGAAGATATACAGATTGCCAACAAACACATGAAATGATGCTCAACATCACTAATCATTACAGAAATGCAAATCCAAACTACAATAAGGTATCATCTCACACCGGTCAGAATGGCCATCATCAAAAAATCTAGAAATAATAAATGCTGGAGAGGGTGTGGAGAAAAGGGAACACTCTTGCACTGTTGGTGGGAATGTGAATTGATACAGCCACTATGGAGAACAGTATGGAGGTTCCTTAAAAAACTACAAATAGAACTACCATATGACCCAGCAATCCCACTACTGGGCATATACCCTGAGAAAACCATAATTCAAAAAGAGTCATGTACCAAAATGTTCATTGCAGCTCTATTTACAATAGCCAGGACATGGAAGCAACCTAAGTGTCCATCAACAGATGAATGGATAAAGAAGATGTGGCACATATGTACAATGGAATATTACTCAGCCATAAAAAGAAACGAAATTGAGTTATTTGTAGTGAGGTGGATGGACGTAGAGTCTGTCATACAGAGTGAAGTGAGTCAGAAAGAGAAAAACAAATACCATATGCTAACACATATATATGGAATGTAAGAGAAAAAAAAAAGGTCATGAAGAACCTAGGGGTAAGACAGGAATAAAGACACAGACCTACTAGAGCATGGACTTGAGGATATGGGGAGGGGGAATGGTAAGCTGTGACAAAGTGAGAGAGTGGCATGGACATATATACACTACCAAACGTAAAATAGATTGCTAGTGGGAAGTATCTGCATAGCACAGGGAGATCAGCTAGGTGGTTTGTGACCACCTAGAGGGGTGGGATAGGGAGGGTGGGAGGGAGGGAGACGCAAGAGGGAAGAGATATGGGAACATATGTATATGTATAACTGATTCACTTTGTTATAAAGCAGAAACTAACACGCCATTGTAAAGCAATTATACTCCAATAAAGATGTTAAAAAAAAAGGTATGAGGTATGAAGATGCATTTTTCTTAAGGGAAATGAAGATAACTTTATCTTAAAGTAAGGCTTGTTATTTCACAATGGGAAAAAGAGAAACAAAGGACAAGCAAAATGAAAATAGAAAGTTGGGAAGTGAGAGAGAAAGAGAGAATTTTACCTTGGGTAATGGAGCTGGCTAAAATGAATTGTTAATATAAGGGTTTAAAAATAAGCTTTAATATCAACAGTGTGCTTATGTAAAACTAAAGTTTAATTGTCTGCTTAAAAGAGCAAGTTTTATTGAACTCTTGGTCTGCTCCTGATAAGAGATTGTGAAAGGTTTTTCTTTACCTTGTAAGTAATCTGCCTAGGAAGCAAAGATTTTATGTTTTACTAAAATAATTTTCTGTGCTTCATGTTGTCTTTATCAGGTCTTTGATTACCTAAGTGAGCCTTAATAATAAGAGCTAAATTCTGCTTAAAACTATGTAACCTTCTGTATTTGCCTTTAAAATCTTTTATCATTTTAATTAAATAATTATTGTTTCATAATTATCTGTGATCTTATTTAGTCAAGTGTCCAAACCCTTTGATATTTTTGACAAACTTCCCCAAATCAAATTCTAAATGAAGTCTTTTGATCTGGAAGTAACTTGGGATTTTCCAGAGGTTCCCTGGAACATCTCAAAAGGTTTGTTCTCTCTACTTATTAAAAAAAAAAGGAGATGTTTAACTAATTAGGCTTATTTGATATGTTAAATTACACGGGAAGCATTGTCAAATTATAAGTTAATACAGGCCTGCTTTATGTTATACTTGTATAGGTATATAAGTGTTCCAGAAATTATATGAAATTCCTAGAAATCTGATATGTCCAGGTATAATGTTATTACTAGTTATTATCTTAGAATGTATGTCACAGAAATAACTAAATTTCCTTGTTAATAGCATTGTAATGAGCTTTCATTAGATCTTTTACCCTGGACATTTTAAAGTCTTTTGTCATTTATACTGACTGTTTTACTTTGATGACTTTTGCAAATGTGTTTCATCTTCGGAGAAATTCATGGAAAGGACTCTGAGAAGTACTGTGGAATACAGACTTCTGATAACTTTTAGATCATACCACTGAACTGCGTAAGGATTTATAGAACTCTAAGGAAAACTGGATTCACAAAACTGCTAACAAAAGACCAAGATCGACAAGGATTCATTATTATACATGGAACTGAATGAACTGAAGAGGATGATTATAATTTTTATGACTTTTCATTTGAAACACTGCTGGTTCTTTAATGTTTTGTTTTTCCAGATTTAAGGAAAAAATTTTCCCTTTTCTCTTAAGCTACCCATGACTTAGAGCAATTTGGTAAATTATACCTCTGTGGACAAAGATGAAACATTTACTTTTTCTCCCTACTTTGTCCCTCAGGAATTAAGAAACTCTCAATGAGTATTCTTATTTTCATGGCAATATAATTATTTGCATAAGTTCAATAAGAATCTGTTTTCCTTGTAACAGGACACAATTGGAAACATTGGCCCAAGGCTTTGACTGGAATGTTGTATTTGAGAGAGACAAACATAGACTCAAATATGACCAGAAAGCTTTAAGGAACTAAAGCTGACTTTATGGAGCCAATAAAACGCCTTGGAAAAATCAGCCAACCCTGTTTACAGGGTTCCTGGCAGCCTTACCAGGTGAGTAAGGAACGTCACCTCCTGGCAGGTCTGGGAGCCTTAGGATATTTTGCTGATTTCAAAAAGAGAAAAATGCATCCAAATCTATAGGTACTGCAAGCAAAGTCTGACAGCAAATTCTCTGCTTCGCTTCCTAGCCTAGAGAGGCTTTTAAGAGTTTAATCTGAGATTTCTTATAAAAAGTTCCAGCAAAGCAAACTTTGAAAGAGTCTCTATGGTTAATCACTAAATAATCAGGCCAAGTTTATTGAAATTAGACTTAATTTGTGAACAAGTTAGTCTTATTGTGGTTATCTTTGTTAGAAATGCAGGTAATTATAGCAAAAAGTTTTCCTCCGTTACATTTTCTTCTAAGAGTTTTATAGTTTTAGCTCTTATGTTTATGTCTTTGATCC
The DNA here is from genome assembly GCF_005190385.1 of Monodon monoceros. Classification (NCBI taxonomy): domain Eukaryota; kingdom Metazoa; phylum Chordata; class Mammalia; order Artiodactyla; family Monodontidae; genus Monodon; species Monodon monoceros. The sequence continues at coordinate 126,105,316 of NW_021703778.1, read as the reverse complement.
ATTTTGAGTTAATTTTTGTGTATGGTGTGAGGTAAGGGTCCAACTCTATTTTTATTATTATTATTATTGCATGTGGATATCTAGTTTTCCCAGCACCAGTTGTTGAAAAGATTGTTCATTCTCTATTGAATGGTCTCATCACTGTTGTTGAAAATCATTTGACTATATATGCGAGGGTTTATTTCTGGGCTCTCTACTCTATTCCATTGGTCTATGTCTATCTTTATGCCTGTATCATAATTTTTTATTACTGTAGCTTTGTAGTGAGTTTTGAAATTATGAAGTGTGAGTCCTCCAACTTGTTCTTTTTCAAGATTCTTTTTGGCTATTCAGGGCCCTTGACCTTCTACACAAATTTTAGGATGGATTTTTCTATTTCTGCAAAAATTATTGCTGGAATTTTAATACAGATTACATTGAATCTGTAGATTGCTTTGAGTAATACTGATATTTTAACAATATTAATTCTTCCAATCTATGAACATGGGATGTCTTTCTGTTTGTTTATGTCTTCTTAAATTTCTTTCAGCAATGTTTTGAAGTTTTTATTGTACAATTCTTTTACCTCCTTAGTTAATTCCTAAGTATTTTATTCTTTTTCATGATATCGGAAATGGAATTGTGCTCTTAATTTCCTTTCCAGCTTGTTTATCATTAGTGTATAGAAATGCTAGACCACTGATTCTTAATGGGGAAGAGGAAACCTTTTGCCTTCCGCCCCTACCTGAGTTGCCTGAGTTGAGAGTAATTGCATGCAGTGAGAAGTGCTGTTGAGGAGAGGGCACTGTACCTTGTGAACATAATGGGGCCAAGATAAAGTGTTGACAGAATCCTGTTAGATGCACAGGCTGTTTCAACAGGCAAGCACAGATACTCTTTGCTAATGTTTCTGTTTCATTTTACATGTAACCCAAATTGGGCTGAAATTATTTTTCTAAGAGGGAAGGAAATGGTTTAAATACACTGACAACTGAAATAGCTAAAAGAAAAAGTAAAATTCTCCGAAAAGATCATGTAGACAAAGCTTTAAAATATACACACATACAGATACAACCCTCTTAAAAATAAACAAAAAAAAAACCCCCTTTTAGTTAATAAGAAAGGGTGATTAATTTATGGACACCACTCCCCCTCACCCCATCAGCCTAGTCTTTAGCCTGCTTTGTGATGCACTGGAGTTTACCTTTGCAGTGGCCCAGACTGACAACCAAGTTATGGCACAGACTATGAGTGGTTATACATCTCTGAATTTGAATCAGGAGGTATAATGCTGCAGATTAATTCTTTCAGAATCCTACAGCCAATATCTCATTTTAAAATTCTAAAGTCTACTCTCTGGAAATTCCAAATGGGGTTCAATTTATTCTCCAAGTCCCACGCTAGAACCACCGGCAGTAGTTCTCAGCCAGGGGAGATATCACGCAATAGGAGCCATTTGGAAATGTACGGGGGTGGACTGAGTTATGACAATAACTAGGGGGCTACTGACATTTAGCGAGCAGAGGCAGGAACTCTAATGCCCTGCAGAATGCCAGGCAACAATGAATCATGCTGTTCAAAAGGTCCACAGTACCCTCAGTGAGAAAGGACACTGAAAAAATAGCCACAGAGCCATGAATGAAAAATCTGCTCAAAGAAAGTACTCCATAAGAAAAGGTTCAACACACTGGGCTTTTATACTTATGTCTTATGATCCCTATTACCTTCCCAGTGATGAATAAGTGTAAGTGCTCATAATTCTCATTAGCATTATTACGCTTTATGGATGCTTAGTCCATGTTCATTTTAAAAAAGAGCATAGTCTCTTTCTTGCAATGCACTGGTGGAATGAGATTATGCTGAGTTATATCTGCCAGTGAGGAAAAAAAAATTACAAACAACAGAAACCCCTAGAATAATCACAGAGCTTTTGTGTTAGAGATTGATGGAAGAATGTCCTAATTATCCCACCAATTCCAACCCGTGAATAATAACAGAAGACATTTTATTATTTTCAACTGATAAGACTTGTTCCCCATCCCCCAAAATGAGGGACAGGCCTGTTATAGCCATCAGATGAGTTTTCTTTTTCTAAAAATGCATCCGGTATTTTAATTTCTTTCAGGAGGAACTTTTCTGTTAAGAGACCATACATTTTCTTGTCATTTAGTGTTGGGGATCAATACACAACCCCTTATTTCTGTGGCGCAAAGATAAAGAAATGTTTTGATTGAGGGATCTTTGCCTTAGAGACTGTAGGTTAATTGTGGAGGATTCCATTCTTTTCATACTTTAATGGTGTTTTTAAAGTGTGGATCCAGGCAGGTTTCCCTATGGCCTTTCATTTTAATTACAACTGTGTGTTTCTCTGAACTACATTTTGATATTTGCAGTAGGTGCTGAGGGGGTTTGATTTATTTGTTTTGTATATTTCCAGGTTAGGATTACATTGGCAATAAAACAAACAATTTCTAGGTCTAGAAAACAAATTAGAGGTTTAGTTTCCCAGTCACTTGATATCTTTATTATTCTCATTTGTCCATTAGCCCTAGCATAGGTGATTGGTTAGTAGTTGCTTTTATATCAGAGGACTAATTCCAAACTATTCCAATTTAGAATTCTTCAGAGTTTCTACAATTAGTCACCTGGAAAAATGTCTTTGTTAATTGTTCAGACACACAACCCAAGTTTGAGCTTGGTCATTCTGCCACTCATTTTTTGATCCCCACTCTAATTTATTCTGCAACAAGTAAGTACATCATCATCAAATGGATTAGATTCTATACAGGGAGGACATTTAATATCCTGTCCTGTGAAGGGCTGAACAGTGGCTACACTGTGAATCAAATAGGAATTGTAAAATAGCCTGCTAGCTTTCAGGGTTGTTTTTTTGTCAGGCATTATCCTCTAATACCAGTTGGCCATTTTGACTTGAAAATCCCAAAATAGCACATTGCAATCTCTACTCCTCAGCAAACATGAATTTCCTTTTGGTTCTCCAGCCACTAGGGACATTTAAAATCCATAAGGGATTTATTTGTGAAGCTCGTTGCTTTTCCCTCAACACTTTCAAGGCCCAGGGCATCAGGGGTGGAATTCATCTTGTTCGCTCACTTTTTTTCCAATCATGTGTTTCAACAACTGGAGACGTCACAAAGGTTTCTTTTGGGTGTCACAATGTCGTGGTTTCCTCACTTGCCTTTGCTCATTTTTGAGGAGCAGTGTAGAGGCTAGAGATGGAGAATAAAATGGAGAGATGGGAATAAAATGGAGAGATGGAGAGCAAGTTGGGGGAATAGGCAGGGTGTAGGGTAGGGTATGTGCACATAGGCTTAGGAATGGAAGGGCTTGCATAGGATGGAGGCTGTGGAATGATCCAGGAGTCCAGGAGGCACTGGTGAGCATAGCAAGAGGGAGGGGAGCAGGGAAGGAGGCATGGGAAGGTATCCTCCCCAGGGAGCCTGAGGGAGCTCACGGGCCGAGAGGATGCAGACAGCCAGACACCACCGCCATGCTGGCTAAGGTGACGAATTTGTAAACAAAACCAAACAGGAGCCTTCCAAGTGACTTTCCCCTCCTCCTATCTCCCCTCCACATCTTTGAGTGTTTCCCATTTCCCAGAACTCGATTTTCCAGGCCTAAACCTCTGTTCTTTCAGCAGAGGACCAGGAACTCAGACTAAAAATGAATATTAGCTTATAAATCAAAGGATTGCCATGTGTCAGGAACTGGGCCAGGCACTTTAAAGAATTATCCTATTTAATCCTCACAACAATTCTAGAGAATTAAGCACCACATCCCCGGTTGGAGGAGACTTAGATTAAGTCAGAATGTGAGCAAGAAGGCTGTTTCTAAAGCAAGGTCCCCAGGGAAAGATTTTTTCCTTTAGCCCATCTCAATTCATGTTTTTAGAGGCAGCAGACTGATCCTAACCTGGAGACTATGGTACAGGTTGGCCATTTTCACAAACATAATAGCAATTTTCACTGTCTGTGTAGCTACAGGGAGAGCTAAGGCGAACGAGGGCTGACGTGGAAGCTGTACCAACCAAAAGTGCTCTGGGGCCAAGAGGGAACAGAATGAACCAAGGGAGCAATCAATCCATTCTGTACTATTTCCATGTGGTTTGCTGGGATGGTGCCACTTACCAAATGGGAGAAAGACAAGATGATGTCTGACTTCCTCAAATCAGCATGGGAGCCGTCTAGGCTGTGTAGGTGGAGAGTAAGACACAACAAGCCTCCCTGTCTCACTTGCTGCCAAAAACCATTCATTGAAATGACAGCTCTCCGCTTTCCAGCAAACCGTTGTTTTCAAAACAACACATCTCCACAGATACAGCTTCCTCTTGGAAGAAGGATCATCAGTTAGCCACTTTTAAAGACCTTGACAAACACATAACCCTGGAAAAATGTTGACTCAAAGTCATGGATTTCACGGATTTTGTAAAATGCCACAGGAGTGAATAGGCCATGTTGCAGCTTAAGAAATGACATGTAAGCTTTTAGTTCTTATCTGAGCCTTGGACAAGGAAATGGCTTGTGTCCACAAATGGGAGCTGGCATTTTTAGATGTTAGATGGGCTTTGTTCACTCCAAGGAAACAAGATGATTATTTTATATGGCATATGTTGGGTTTTCTTTTTTTTTAATATGGAAGCCCAGACCACGAATCAGTAGGGTTCCAACAAAAGAAAAATAATGAGCCTGTTTCCACAGAAATGGCTCTGTGAACCTACTGATGTCTAATACTCCACAACAAGAGGCAAGGCAGATCTGACAGGCAGCAGCCCTCTGCCTCTCTGTAGGAAATTACCTATCGCTTAATTAATTTCTTTAAAGAAACCCCACAGCTTTAATCCTAAATCCTTGGTGGATCTCAAGCCTTAGGCAGCCCCTGGAGTCCAGGAAGACTCACCTGCCCGAGCTGCTTCGCCACTGCTCACATGGCTCCTTAGGTTTACAAAATGGTAACACCAGAAGTTCCTTGGCTGAGCTCCCCAATACAGTCCCCCCAATAAGAATCGGACGTCCTCCATTCAGGTTAGTTTTTAATCACTGTGTTGTCTGGGGATATTCCCAGTGATGCAACTGAGAGATAGTACAAAAGTGGAAAAACAGGTACTAGGAGAAGACCTGGATTCTAGTCCGGGCTGATACTCCCAGCTGTTTACAGTGGGGAAATCATTTAATCGTTCTGGGACTCTGTGGCTCAGTTGTCGAGTGGGAATGACAACTCCCAGACTGCACATGTGTGTCTAACATTTGTGACAGTGTTTTGTAAATTCTGGAGTGCTATACAAGGAGCAGGCATGAATAGAGAGAATGACCACCACAATTTATTGAGCAACTACTAAGCACTGCGACCTGGAAGGAACATGGAAAGGGAATCAGGGACTAAGAAAGGCAAAGGGGAAAATCTATGATCATGACTAACTGTGACTATTAATCAAGACCTTAATAATAAGCAAGAACTCAATAAACAACCCAAAGAGTGGGGGAAACTTTTTTTGGGGAGGAGGGAGGATGGGTAATCTTTACCCATCTTTACCTCCAATTTTGAAATTTCCAATTTGTGTTGACAACCTTAAAGAGATTTGATTTTTTTGAAAATCAACTGTGATACAAAATTAGTTAACAAGGATTTATTGAACGTTTAGTGTGTGTGGCCCAGAAGCATGTGCACTTGTTACACATAGTAAGTTTCTAAGGAAACCGGCCACTGGGCGGATGTGAGCACGCTGTGGGCCACCTCAATAATTCTAGGATGGCACTTTGTTTCATTGGGATCTTCTGGAAGGAAAGGCTCACATCCACATACAGTGTTTGAAAGGTTCTCTGTGGTCACAAAAGTAAACTTGCAAGCCTAGTATCTGAGGCCGACAGGCTTCTGCCTCCGCCTCAGGATGATTTAATTTCCTGTATGCAAAGCCAGCAGGTGTCTGTGCACACATAGCAACAATTTCCATCAAAATCTCCCCTGCCTGCTGCTCCTCCACATCACCAGCCCTAATCTTCAGCCAAATCAGCCTGTTCTCTGTTCTCCAAACACAGCTCATCCCTCAGCAGCCATGGCTTTGCCATCTCTCTCGTCCCTCACACACATCTATATTGTATAGTCCAGCTCAAGCCTCTTTTCTGCCAAGGAATGTTCCTCGGCGACTATAGCACCCTCCTCAGCCCCTCAAGGCCACACCAGCCTACGAGCCTGTGCTATAATAATGCAAGCCAGGGCTTCCCTGGTGGAGCAGTGGTTGAGAGTCCGACTGCTGATGCAGGGGACACGGGTTCGTGCCCCGGTCCGGGAAGATCCCACATGCCGCGGAGCGGCTGGGCCTGTGAGCCATGGTTGCTGAGCTTGCGCGTCCGGAGCCTGTGCTCCACAATGGGAGAGGCCACAACAGTGAGAGGCCCGCATACCGCAAATAATAATAATAATGCAAGCCATTTCTCTGGCTTTAGAAAGTACAGCATGCTGACTGGTGTTATTAATTATCTTTATTTTATCCAGCCATTGTTCTCATAAATATTTATTAAACCTGCTATTCTAGCTCCAAAATTGCTCTAAATCTGTCTGTCTTTACTGGTTAAACAGACTCAGCTAGGTTTCATCAAGGGGCCCTTGTACTTGCTGTCTCCCCTGTTTACAATGCTGCAAGGCCCCCGGGTGGTGCGACCCATAGCTATTACTTTCTCCTTCTGGCCTATATTCAAACACCAAGTCTCCTCTTGATCACACTATCTAAAGGACCCCTGTCCAGCCCCTGTCATTCTCCTGCACATCAGCCTGTTTATTTTCTTCAATGTATTAAAATAATCTGGAATTATCGAATTAATTTATTGATGATCAGCCTCTCTCCTCCTCTACATGTAAGCTCAGAGCAAAGACCTCGTCTGTCGTGTTCATAGTAGGTGCTCAAGAAATAACTGCTAAAAGAATGAAAGTCCTCCATAGCACCCCCAGCACCCCCTAGATCCTCAGTAAACATTTGCTGCTTCTGAGGATGAGTACCTGGCACGCAGCATCATCCATGCCCCTCACCACAGCCCCACCAAACAGATGCTCCTGGATACAGACTGCTTACACTGGCTTTCGTTTGGTAGCGAATGGGCTTACAAAGCATGTTCCCTGAAAGGGCGCCTCCCAGACTCTTAGCTATATCTCATCTGATCTTCAAGTATTCCCACATTCTTGGGCCAAAATAGAAGCTTGAGACCGGTGCACATCCTTCCCTCTCACCATTTTTTGGTTGTTTTGGGCAACATCTACATCATCAATAACTTTTGCCCGGTGCAAAGTTACACACAAATGCAGTTTGGAAGCATAAACATCAGTCTGATACGGAGCACTCCTTTGTAGCACTGGCCCCTTGACCAATCTGTGACCACTCGTCTCAGACAGAATCCCACAGTCCTGAGAACATAAACCAGGAGGGCTCATCTCCTTTTTATTAGTTGAGTTTCAGGGATGGCAGGGAGCAATTCACTTTTTTAAATGTATTTTTTTCTTATAAAAGAAATACATAGCCATTATTGGAAAGCTGAAAAAAACAGAGATTCAGAAAACAAAAATTTCCTATAATCCTACCACCGAAAGACAACCAAGTTCACCTTCACAGTAATTTTCAAGTGCCTTTCTCCCACTTGAAGTGTTTATTTTTGGTGTGTAATATCATGCTGGGAAGATAATATTAACTAATATACATAATCATTTGCTGGGTCCTGCGTAAATGCTGACCTTCTGAGATGTTTTCTCATTATCCATTCTGCAAGATTTATCCTTTCCCTCTGCCCCCCACATTCTTAAGAAAATGAAGTTATTTTAATGTTTCCCCATTACTCAAGTGTCAAATTTTATATCACACAGCTCTGATACATAGTACAGAGTCATTTTTTCTTCTTTTAATCAATATTGTTCTTAGAACTACTGCCCTAGGTGCATAAAATAAATTTCCATACCAATATCCCTTTGATTATATGGAGTGAATAGAAGAAAAATGTAAGAAATTAAAGAGAAAGGGAGAAGTTTTCTTTTACTTTGTCGTGAAGTAAGGACAGCTATTGCCCACACTGGTTCAGAAATACCCTGGGCTGGTGGGGAGTAGAATCAAGAAAGGGACTCTTCTCCCCAGGACAGCTATTTATTTGCCATCTCCAAAGGGTAAAAGGAACTGTCTGAAATGTTGACTTGGGAACCAGTCATCTTATAGATACTATTTTTTTTTAAGTCAGATTTATCAAGGTATAATTTATACACATTAAAATTCACCCTTCTTTCATGTGCTGATAAAAGGGTTTGACAATTGTGTATATATAGTCCTGAAACCACTTCAACGGTAGATACTATTTTTAGGAGCTATTTAACTACCTTGACCACTCACTTTATTCCTTTTCTAGCCTGCCCTCAGAATGAACACTTTTGAGACCAGTCCCCAGGTACTAAGAGCAGTTCTGCGAAAGGAAAGGCTGTGAACTTAACTGGCCTTACTTAATATACCATGGAGTTCATGGCGCTATTAAATCTCAGAGTTTAGCAGGACCCAGAAGCTACCTTGCAGAACCCTCTACCCAAAACAGAAATCTGTTTTATAACCACTGAATTAATACACTTTAATCACTGGTGACACATGTTAAGAAAATATCTACAAACATGTGGAACTTGAGCGGCCCTATGTTTTATTTAACAAGTTTGGTCCAGCTTTGGCAGGTCCTGGGGCCTCATAAAAAGGAAGGCCTCTTCAGAATTAGGGTTGAGGATTTTTCTAGGAATGAGCAAGTTAGAAAATGGCTCCTCTGCAAATTTGTGCCACTAACCCTTAAAGACAAGCTAAATATGAGACATTTGAAACCCTCTAAACCAAGACCCTAACTTCACAGATAAAAACAAAACAAAACTTAAGGGCTAGAGTGATTAAATGAATTGCCTTAGAAAAGGTAGCTATAACCCAGTGTCAGAATCAAGGACTTAAATCTGGGTTTAAGATACCTGGTTAGATGCACTTTTCACTGTTTCTTGAGTATTTCTAACATTTTCTTACCCCCTAAATTGGAAGCATTATTAAGGTTCAGATTTCTTACTAAATTCCCCACCTACCCCACATACCCTCCCGTGTGTGGTCACCATTAGAGAAACCCTATTAGGAGAATGTGGGAGGGGTCAATGAAAGAAAAATAATATCCTACTCTCTCTCCTGACCCTTCAATACCCTATGGTGATCACTACCCAGCAGTGAGACATTTTAATTTATTTAGACTACAGGAACTGGGCTTGATTTTTCCACCTTAGTTATTTTTTGTACTATTTTTGCAAAGAATGTAAATAGCCAGCAAATGCGATACAAGGGTTCCTTGATTAGTGAGTGAATAGTATTTGCTAAGCAGATCTCTACATTTTAATAGAATAGGTATAATGTAATGTGGAAGGAGAAAGAGATAATTGTGTAGATTTCCAAGGAATTTTTTAGAAGCTATCTTGTTTTAGTAAATGTGTGGTGTCTTTTGATGAAAATCTGAAGGGAAAGACAAAAGGGCATGGAGGTAGCAGAGCCACAAGGATGCTTAATGAGCTGTCAGTCATAGCTCTCCAAGGTACTGAACTGACGTTCATGAAGAAAATGTGAGGATCAGTGGAGGCTATTAAAGAGAGCTGTCAGTTCTGAGGCTGGAGGCCTGGATTCGAGTTTCAACTTGGCTGAGTAATCATAAACAAGTCCTTTCACCCCTCTGGGCCTCAGTTTCCTTTTCTGTAAAATGAGAGGATTGGGGTGGAGGACTGCTTGATTCCTTTCTAGTTTTTTTGCTTGTTGCTCTAGAGATAATGTAGTTTCACTCTTGTCACTCCATCATTAAATCCCACAGCTCTGGGACTCTCTCAATGTAGTTAAGTTTCAGCCCAAATTCCAAAATTAAATGTCCAAGGGAAGCAGATAAATATAAAGAAAAGCCCTGTGACCAAGTGGGTTGAGAGAAGGGTTTCAAGCTTCCCATTCTCTCATGTTCATTTCCTGTCTTTCCAGATTACTCCCACTGCACCCTGATTCTAAGAATTCAGGACACCAATCCATTGAGTCTGCTGCCCTTTCACTGTCTCTCAAGACCCTCATGTCCTCATGTGCCACCTCACCTGGCTTATCTCCCACAGTCCATCATGTGGCCACTCTCTTTAAACAAACAGCAACACTGCCTCTTTCTCCCTCGATCACACCAGCTGCTAAAATCCCCAACCCTGGTTGAATCCAACTCGCAATCTACCCTTGAGCAGCTAAGAGTGTTGAGTAAACATATAAGCACAAATTCACAGATGTTAACTTCAAGTGGGTCCTTAGTGCTGTCCAGCTTTTCTTCCACATTTCCTTAGTCAACTTCCACTGACTCTTCTCACATCTTCTCCTTTCTCCTTGAGCCTCTAATACCTCTTCTCTCTCTCCATCGTCATTCTTAGCTGGTGGCCTTACTTCTTATATCACTGAAAAGTGAGCAGCACCTAGAAGAGAACGCCCATATTCTACCATGACCAATCCCACCAACCTATGTGCATGTGCACTTCTATGCTCATAAACTCCGCCTTCTCTTCTCGTGATGATGAACTGCTTGTGCCCTGTTGTTTCCTCTGTCTTGGTGAGGAGTCCCTTCACTTCAGCCTGGGATCCCATATTTTCTTATCTATTAAAGGACTTGATCCTTGCCCTTTTTTTCTCATTTTCTCCTGCATCACCAATTTTCCTCTCCTTTTTATTGGAACAATCCCATCAGCATACAAACATGCTAAAATATCTCCCATCTTAAGAAAAACAACAACAACAAAACCTGTCCCTTGACTCTGCACGCCCTCCCCAGCAAGAAACCCATTTCTCGGCTTTCCCTTACAGATGGCCTGGAAAGCTTGTCTGGCCTCGCTGCATCCATTTCTCTTCCTGCAGTTCCTTCCTGTGCTCACTCCAAATAGCCTTTCCCCCACCACTCTATAGAAACTACATTTGTCTTGGTCACCAGCAGGTCCAGCTCCCAGCTTGCCGAGTCCAATGGGCATTTCTCGGTCCTCATCTTACTTGACCTTGGTCTTAGTTTGCTATGGTTGCTGTAACAAATTAGTTTGCTATGGTTGCTGTAACAAATTACTACCAACTTCATGGCTTAAAACAGCAGAAATTTACTCTCTCCCAGTTCTGGAAGCTAGAAGTTCAAAATCAGTGCCACTAAGTGGAAATCAGGGCCATGATTTACCCTGGACTTTCCAGGAAAGAATCCATTTCTTGCCTCTTTCAGCTTCTGGTGGCTGCTGGCATTCCTTGACTTGTGGCCAAATCACCCCAATGTCTGCCTCTGTGGTCGCAATTCCTCCTCCTCTTCTGTGAATCACCTCCCTCTGCCTCTGTCTTGTAAAGATACTTATCATTGAATTTAGGACTCACCAGGATAATCTAGGATGATGACTTCACGTCAAGAACCTTAACTTAATCACATCTGCAAAGACTCTTTACCCTTATAAGGTAATATTTGCAGATTCCAGGGATTAGGACTTGATATCTTTGGGGGCCATTATTCAGCAACTATAACCTTCTAGCAGCGTTTAATGCAGTGCTTTGCTTCCTTTTCCTAAACACTTTCTTCATTTGACTTCAGGGATGCTGCCCTTTCTTTCCTGATTGATTCATTCAGAATGGTGGTAAAGGGCACATAACAAAATCTACCATTGTAACCATCTTTAAGTGTACAGTTTAGTAGTGTTAACTATATTCACATTGTTGTACAACAGATCCCTAGAACTTTTTCATCTTGCAAAACTGCAACTCTATGCCCACTAAACAGCTCATTTCCCCCGCCCACTACCCCCTGGCAACCACAATTTTACTTTCTGTTTCTATGAGTTTGACTACTTTAGACACCAGATGTAAGTGAAATCATACAGTATTTTTCTTTTTGTGACCAGCTTATCTCATTTAGCATAATGTCCTCAAGGTTCATCTATATTGCAGCATGTGGTGGAATTTCTACCTGTTTTAAGGCTAAGTAATATATCATTGTATGTTTATATCACATTTTGTTTATCCATTCATCCATTGATGAACACTGGGGTTGCTTCCACCTCTTGGCTATTGTGAATAATGCCGTTATGAACATGGAAGTACAAATACCTCTTCAAGATCCTGCTTTCAATATGCCCAGAAGTGGGACTGCTGGATCATATGTTAATCCTATTTTTAAAAAAAAATTTTTAAGGGACAATACTTTATTTTTAAATTTTTATTTATTTATTTAGTTTTAAACATCTTTATTGGAGTATAATTGCTTTACAATGGTGTGTTAGTTTCTGCTTTATAACAAAGTGAATCAGTTATACATATACATATGTCCCCATATCTCTTCCCTCTTGCATCTCCCTCCCTCCCACACTCCCTATCCCACCCCTCTAGGTGGTCACAAAGCCCCGAGATGATCTCCCTGTGCTATGCGGCTGCTTCTCCATACTGTTTTCCATAGCAGATGTACTATTTTACATTCCCACCACCAGTGCAGTGCACAAGGGTTTCAATTTCTCCACCTCCTTGCCAACACTTGTTATTTTCTTTCTTTTTTTTTTTAAATTTTAAAGTCTTTTTGGAATTTGTTACCATATTGCTTCTGTTTTATGTTTTTTTTTTTGGTTTCTTGGCTGCGAGGCATGTGGGATCTTAGCTCCCAGATCAGAGATCGAACCCGCATCCCCTGCATTGGAAGGCAAAGTCTTAACCACTGGACCGCCAGGCAAGTCCCGTTTTCTGTCTTTCTTGATTCTTATTTTACTTTACTGTCAGTTCCATCTCAGTCTCCCTTCTTGGTTTTATTCATCTCCTCGATCCCCAGGTCTCAGTATGTTTGCACTTTCTATGTTTACATTCAATAGCCATCGCCACCCTGCCCTGCTAATCTCATTCAGACCCATGGCTGTAAGTATCACTGTTTTTCTGACACCTCTCAAATCTGTATCTCAATTACTAGTTTTGCTCCTGAACTACAGGCTCATATATCCAACTACCTACTCAATCTCTCTACTTGAATGGGCATCTCAGACTTGATATGTCCCAAACCAAATTCTTTTTTTGTTTTGTTTTGTTTTGTTTTTTTGTGGTACGCGGGCCTCTCACTGTTATGGCCTCTCCCGTTGCGGAGCACAGGCTCCGGACGTGCAGGCTCAGCGGCCATGGCTCACGGGCCCAGCCGCTCCGCGGCATGTGGGATCTTCCCGGACTGGGGCACGAACCCGTGTCCCCTGCATCGGCAGCCGGACTCTCAACCACTGCGCCATGAGGGAAGCCCCCCAAACCAAATTCTTAATTTTTCTCCCCCGAGACCTGCTCCTCCCACAGTGTTCCTCACGCAGTCAATGGCAGTTCCATTCTTCTGGTTGCTCAGATTAAAATCTTTGAGGACATTCTTGTTGCTTCTTTGTTTCACATCTGACTGACCTCCAATCTACCAGCAAATCCCTGAACTGTTCCTTCAAAATATATCCAGAATCACCCCTCTCTCCTCCCTTCCACTTCTGCCATACTGGCTTAGCCACCTTTATTTGCTGCTTGGACATTTCAACATCATCCTGTCTTCCCTGATTTTGCCCTTACTCCTTTCAGTCTTCTCTTCATGTAGCGACCAGAGTGTTTGTGAATAAAAGGTATGTCAGAATGATGTCAGTCCTCTGCCTGTAACTCTCCAATGGCTTCCCACCTCATTCAGAGTAAAGAAGCTCAGTCCTTTACATGGTCTGCAAGAGCTGAATAATAAGTTCCATGGGCATGTCTCTGATTTCATCTTTCATCTTTTCACTCTAATACAGCTACAGTGTCTCCTTGCTGTTTCTTGAACATGGCGAGCCTACTCCTGTCCCAGGGCCTTTGCACCTCCTGACCCCTCTGGAATGCTCTTCTTATAGTTCACCTCCTCACTTTATTCAGGTGTCTGCTCAAATACCAACTTATCAGAGGCCTTCCCTGGCCTTCCTGTCTGAAAAATCACCCCTCCTTCTTACACCTCTCATCCCCCTTACCCAGTTTTATGTTCTTTCTTAGCACTTATCACCATCTGACATATTTTATCTTTATTTATTTCTATGGCTTGTATTGCTTACTAAAATATAAGCTCCTTGAGCATAGGGAATTCATCTGTTTTGATCACTGCTGAATCACTGGTGCCTAGAACAGTGCCTGGCTCACAGCAGGCTTTAAATAACTATTTGTAGAATGAATGAATAAATGAGGCACCTATAATACCTTTGTCCAAAAAAGTCATTTCCCAGAAGGGGGTTTGCTTTTACTGATCATTTATAGATGGGCTTTGAGAGCTTTGGTATTTTGGAACTTAAAAAAAAATTACAGGAAGTTAGCTTTAAAGCACGTTTCCTGATGGACACTCTAAACGTTGCCCTTACCTGAAGGTTAGGGGATTTGATACTAACTTCTAGGTGATATTCCTGAGGCTTATTTGTTCCATTTAATTTTAGGACATCAATATAGAATGATAAGTACAATAGTGGAAGCTTACCTCCAAGAACTCATATTGTATTTTCCACTGTTTGGGGGAAACACCTCTGAGGCAAACCAGAACCAGATTTGCAGATGAAGAAACAAAGAGATCAGGTGACCTGACGAAGGTCACAGATGGTGACTACAAGCCAATTCGTACGTCTCTGAGAACTAGTACTTTCACTAGAAAACCTCAGAAAATAGAATCCCTTTTCTTACTAGGTCTTTCCTATGAAAATGACTAGTTTCTTCCATGAAGCAGGGCCAAGGATGGAGCTCACGTCCAGAACATTTTGCTTATGGTGGTGATGGATGGGTCAGGCTCATGGCTACTGTGTCCCCCATCACCAAGGTACAGACAGAGCAAGGCTGATCAAGCAGTTTGTGGTCCTGAAATAAAGCAAAGCTGATTCTGCCACAGAGGAATGAAAGTGTTCAGACCGTATTTGTACAGTATGCTAACCAAATACATCAAAGGAAGTGCGCACAGAAGAGTCAGAAGAGCAATGCATGCCCAGTAGAGCATTATTGTCTTGGCTGAGGGTTATTTACACTGTCATGCAGGTTGAGGCTAAGATAAATGGGCCACTTCACAGACGGGGGTGGTGATTAGTCATCTGTATAGAAACATATTCTGGAATTTCTAGAGATAAATGCTTTCATTACTGGTGAGTTTAAAACTAGGATGACACATTTACTTCTGGCTGGAGAGAACAGATAATATCATCCTAGCAAATAGTTTTCCAGAGGCACTGAAAATCTGCTATGAAAACTTCCATTTATCTGTCAAACTGGCATCAGAGCAACCTACTTCAATTACTACTGCCAGCCTCATCTCTCAAAACCAGCCTCATATATATGGAATCTAAGAAAAAAAAAAAGGTCATAAAGAACCTAGGGGTAAGACAGGAATAAAGACACAGACCTACTAGCGAATGGACTTGAGGATACGGGGAGGGGGAAGGGTAAGCTGGGACAAAGTGAGAGAGCGGCATGGACATATATACACTACCGAACGTAAAATAGATAGCTAGTGGGAAGCAGCCACATAGCACAGGGAGATCAGCTCGGGGCTTTGTGACCACCTAGAGGGGTGGGATAGGGAGGGTGGGAGGGAGGGAGATGCAAGAGGGAAGAGATATGGGAACATATGTATATGTATAACTGATTCACTTTGTTATAAAGCAGAAAGTAACACACCATTGTAAAGCAATTATACTCCAATAAAGATGTTAAAAAAAAAAAAGCCTCACCTCCTCCTTGTGTTTTCCACCCTACCAAGCAAAGAAAGATCAAGGGGTTTGGTCCTCTCTCATCCTAAAGAATATTTCCATGGGGCTTCCCTGGTGGCGCAGTGGTTGAGAGTCCGCCTGCCGATGCAGGGGACACGGGTTCGTGCCCCGGTCCGGGAAGATCCCACATTCCACGGAGTGGCTGGGCCCGTGAGCCACGGCCGCTGAGCCTGTGTGTCCGGAGCCTGTGCTCCGCAACGGGAGAGGCCACAACAATGAGAGGCCCGCGTACCGCAAAATACAAAAACAACAAAAAAGAATATTTCCATGAAAATCACACCAAAACTGAGAGAAAAGAGAGGTAGACGTACTTTTAGTTGCAACATGTGGATGTTCATTAACCTCACCCACACTCAATTACTTTGGGCGGTAGCACACAAGGCTTATATTTATGACTAATGCCTGTGTATTCTTTCTTTACTTTTTGTCTTGCTTGGAGAAACAAATTCTGCCAGAGCTCCTAGAGAATTCTGTGGTTTATGGATACTCATTTTCAGAAAGCCTGTGTGTCCTGAAAGGCTGCTTAGTGAGTGACTCTGGACTCAGCACCCTCACACCTTTTCACGTCTTCGGCAAATGTTAAATGGGTCCTGCGGATGTGTGCTGCATCCACCATTGGGGAGTAGGCAGGAATGGGATGAACAGAAGCGGTCAACGGCCCCATTAGAGCAGCTATTTCAAATAGCTGGAAAAGAAACAACAACTAGCCCTGTATCTACGCCAGTTTGCTTGCTGGGCCATCATTCAGGTGACCCCTGATTAGGCAAATGAGCCCAATTCATTTTACAGGGGTCTAATTAATACTCTGGCATTACAGATTCATTTGAAATCCCTGGGATTTGATCCCCAAAACCCTAATATCAGTAATCCCACTTGCTTGTAAAATGCTTCTTATTGTAAATAAAAGTCTGTAAAAGTGACTAAAGTTATGGTCTGGTAAGAACAAAGAGAGTACATAAATTATATGAGACTGTGGTTCAGTTCCTACCATTTACTGTGATGGTTCAAAGGCTGGCAAAAGCCAAACACCCAGCAGGGACTTCAGAGGAGACTTGGTATTTCCATGAAGTATTTTGGTGTCATGACAAAACCTTATGAATCCAGCTACACAAGGGGATCGGTTCATTATTTGCTAAGAACGCCGGAAGGTGTAGTTTCAAAAACATTTCCTTTAAGTAATAGATCATTCTTTCTCAGCATCTGGGTGGCCTTCTTTAACGTAACTGGGCAACTAAACAGAAATCTTGCCAACCTTCTGGTGCTACTTTCCTTTCAAATCTCAGTATAATCAAGAGATTTCGAGCTTGCCTACTTAACGTGTCAGGCAGTACTGGGAGCCAGGGGTAGAACAGAGAACCAGACGCAACCCCAGTTTACAAGAAGCCCACACAATAGGTAAAAGAGACCCATAAATAGGTAGTTTCAACATGGTGTCTTGTGTGCTAAGCTAGGAGGAAGCCCAGGGTATAACGAAAGCACCTAGGAAGGGTACCTAACCCATTTCTTTTCCAGAGAGAGAAAGAAAAAAAATTAGAGTTTACAGTACTACTGTGAAATATAGTGATGTGTTAAGTAAGAATTTCTCTCTAAGTAGTAAGATGGTGTTTGCCAGGGGTTGGGAGTGAGGGATATGGGGAGATGTCAGTCAAAGGGTACAAACGTCCAGCTACAAGGTGAATAAGTTCTGGGAATCTAATGTACACATGGTGAATATAGTTCTACAGTTAACAATACTGTATTATATACTTGAAAATTGCTAAGAGAGCAGAACTTACATGTTCTTAGTGCATACATACACACAAAAAAACTAAGTATGTGAGGCAATGGATATGTTAACTAACATTATTGTGGTAATTACTTCTAAATATATTGCATCACACATCTTGAACTTATACAATGTTACATGCTAATTATATCTCAATAAAGCTGGAAAAAAAAAAGAGACTCTGATACATAAAGGGTCCCCCTGGAAACAAAATAAGTACTAATATAAACTTGTTTTGTAATACCTGTGTAAGGAACATTATGATTCAATCTTGAATAATGAAACATTGAAGTCCAAAAAATAATAATTTTTCTCTAGCTAATAAATGCAAAGCACTTGAGGGCATGCTCAGTACAGAGGTATATAATTGGTCCAAGTCATATACTTAAAGGTGAACGAAACGGTCCAAGTGACAGTGAGAAAGGCAAGGAGCTTAATTTAAGTATGTGACAGAAGCCGACAACAGAAGCAGAAAAGAAAGATGCCAACAGTCTTCTCCAGCTTTGGACATGAATTGATATTTGATCCTTGGCCACATACATGATCAAGACAAACTGAACCAGTGGAATTGCAATTTGAGCCAATGACACAAAGAATCCGACCCGCCTGACTTCAGAGGCCTGATACAGTTCACTGTTATTCATCCCATGGCAGCTGGGTCTTAATTGAACTAGAGACCCTGACTTACAAAAGAAAATCTGAATATGAGGAATTTTAATGCTATTAAATTGGGAAAAGGGATCAGAGGAAAGAAGAGTGGTGATTATAATTCAACATGACCTCAGCTCCAGATAAGCAATAGACATTTGATCCCAGACAAAATTATTTCCCATGTTGCTGGACTGACTATCCACTCAGATAGAATTATCTTACCAAATGGAACCGCTAATGGTCAGGGGGGACAAAAAATGAGAAGGCCAGCACAGCTCAGGCAGGAGAGAAGACTCTTCTCTTCATTAAAAGCCCAAGAAAAGGAATCATTGAAGTACGTTTGGCAGCCTGCCCCAATTCAGACACTCATTATCTGTCCCAACTGGCTGCCTCTTTCTGACTGGAGAAGAGCTTATGAAAGGTGCCCACACATTGAGTTATTGATTGGGCCATGAGTGAAATGAATGAGCCTGAAAATAAAGAAATATAAACATCTGGCACCTATATCCAAGTGTTTTCTCGAACTGATTACTGTCTTTTGGTGACTTTAATACCTAGACTATTATAAATGTTAGTCTATTTTTTATTGACTTAATAATAGTTGGTGAAGGATAACAAAAGTAATCTTTCAAAAAATTAGAAATCTCTGACAGGGAGCAGCATTGGCACCACCATGCTCCTGTGTCAATGGTCATTTTGGGTCGGTCATGTGCTAGAACATGACACTTTGGCCTACATTTCTGCCCACTGCACCCCCTCCCGCAAATTAGTCCAAAGCTCACTCTAGAGACAGATATAAACCCTCTGCTGTTTTCCTAACTTAAGGATCTACTCTTGCCTGTAATTTCTATGATTTGTTTAGAAGGGAAGAGATGGGACATTGTTAAAAGTTAAGATCTAAAATCCACTATTTTGCTTTGCTCTTCATGACTTTTCTCTAAATAAACTTAAGTGCGTCTCGGTGAAGCGGGGAGTTAGAAGCAAACATAATGTCAAACTGAGTGATTTCAGAAGATTTGGAAGACAGCAAAACAAGCCAGTGCCAAGAGCAGATTTGAGAGCTCACTAAACACTAACAGATCGCTTTTTTAAAAATGGACATTTTCATTCCTTAAATCTCTGTTCTTCTCAAATCCTTATTCAACTTTGAAAACAGAAGCACAACTGGTCACTTCCTTAGAGACTTTCCCTTTCTGGCTCTACTCTGTCCTCACCTCTCCAAGTATATTTAAGGCTTCAATGTCAAGTCTTGAAGAAGAGAACTTGAGCACCAGGTCCCCAAGAAGGGCACGTCCTCTGGTTTTCAGAGGAGCAGACTGCGAGAGCTTCCTGTCTTCTGCACTTGGTCTGCAATGGCTATGCCATCGGTTGGGAGGAAGTACAGGGAGACACAGAATCTATCCAGTTCTATAGTTACACTATCGCCATTCGGTGGGACCTTCTGCCCTATACGAACTGGTCAAGTTTCTTAAACACTCGGCCTCGGTTTTGTCAACTGTAAAATGGTAATATTAAAGTATCTAGTTCTTCGGGTTGCTGTGAGGTTAAAAGAAGATGAGTCATGCATGCACCATGCTGGAATAGTGCCCCATACATAGTACATGCTTAGAAACCGCTGGCTGTCATGAGGAGGATGACCACCAGGGAGGAGACACAGGCTGCACCAGACAAGAGCATTGCTTATTTTGAAAGCTAAGTGGGACCAGTGTTGACCTATTGGCACTTTGGGCAGATCCTCGCTTTGAGAAATACTATACTTAGAACTCCACAGTCTTTGTCTTGGGGGCTGCCTAACAACTGAAGATAAATGTCATCTATGGACTTTTTCCTTTAGAGCAACTTGGGTCATCAGGGGCTGTTTTGACCTCCAGTTCCCTGTGCTGAACCACACAGCAGAACTTTGTTCTGGCATTTACTCACCTCTTTCTTCTTCCTTCTCTCCCCTGACCTGTGATACTTTCAAATACTGAAATCCTTCACTGAAGTAATGCTGTCGGTCTGATCTTCCTAGATGTCTATTGGGAGGGCCAACAAACTAGTTCCGCTTTCTCCTGTTAGAGGAAAAACCCGAACGAACTTTTTGGCCAACGCAATACTTCAAAATTACCTCTCCCGACACCATTCTTCTTCATCTGCTGACTAATACATTAGTAAAATGCATTATTAAGCATGATAATGTGCCACTAATCTCACCTAAAATGATTCAGAGGGATGACATATTTACTTTATCGTTTACTAGAGGTCTTCCATGTACATTATGTCATTTGGACTCCATAGCTATTCTCTGATGGCAAAGCAGGTGCTATCATGCCTATTTTCATTTAGGAAACTGGGGCTCAAGTGAATGAACTGATTTGCTCTAGTCCACAACATTATTAAGTGACCGTACGTTAGGAACTCACGGCTTCTGATTTGGTCTGTGAAGCTAATCAGAACAGAAAGCCAGCTGTTTAAAGTAATTCAACTTAGCAAAACTAAGATGTGAAGGACCAACAGCGTAAATCAAGAGACATATGCTTTTAAAAAGAGAGACCTGAAAAGGCTACTGAATTTACAATTACAGAATGAAGGTAGGGGTGGGGGATTTAACTATCTTTGATCAGAGAATCTTTCTGATTTTTGCTGCCCAGTGTCTCAGGGTATCTGCTGAGGCTGAGAGAGGAGAGGAAATCTGTGCCCCTAGGGAATCTGAGCCTTTCCTTCCACAAGCAAGGGTTACATCCCATTTTTGTCTTAAATCCATATCCATTTTGCATTATATTCCATGTTTAACGTAAAATTTTTCAAAATAACAAAGAGTGAAACTTTTACCATATTAATCCTGGTACATGGTGCATTCTCCATTTATAAAGATGCTATGAAATTCATTTAGAGTCCCACATACAAATTTCTTTTCATTTAAATCTAAATCATATATACATAATATATAAATATATATTTTAAATATTTGCATATTTATATATTATAAAATGTATATAAAAATATAAAATATATTTATATAGTTTAAATATGTATACAAAATATATATATTTACCAATTCAGAATGGAAAAATGAAAATGTGTATACATATGTATTGTATATGCATGGGGAAAACTGAAACCAACCATTTGATTTCACAGCTTCAAAAAAAAGTTGTGCATCACTAAACCGACCCTCTCTTTACCTCCACAGTTCCGATCCAAGGTGCGGACTGTGTGATGACTTCTATGTAATTCTAAGCTAAGACCAGAGACCGAGAGGGAACTCTCAGAATAGCTCCGCCTCTCCGTGGGCACCACCCTGATGGTTGCAACAGGAAACGCCGCAGGCTGGCTTACCAGGGTACCAATTTGCAGGCCTGTCACAGAAAGAAACCTTAGGTTCCAACCATTTTCTACTCAATGCCTATTATTTTCTCTGCTCAGTTGTTATTTTTAAGTAAGGGCATTTTGTGAAAAATAAAACCACCCTGTACATGGCAAACCATAAAGAAAGTTATTTGGTAGAAAGGACCGCCCTGCTCAGGAAATGTGCTTTGGTCTGTTTAATGGCAGAGCTGGTGGCTCTGGGTGACCTGGGAGAGCGTCTGCAGGGCCACGAGCACCCTTTCCTCCCCCTCCCCCTCTCCTCCCCCGCGCAGCCTTGGATGGAAATCAGCAGTTGCAGCCTGTGACTGGGCTCCATTGAGCCGTCCCACCCGCGGCTGCTCAGGAAGCACAGGCCAGCAAACAGAATGAAAGGGGCCTTTATAAACAGGAGTCGGTTATTTCTTAAGCAGACTCCCACATAAAGACATTTTTGTTTCTTACTCTTTAGGAAAAACTGAGCTCCTTCTGAACAGTTTTTGGAGAGGGAGGAGAAACCAAAGATGGGGAGAGGCTCCACGGAGATGCTACACGACTGGGGACGACAGAGGGGCAGTGGGAAGCAGCAGAGACTTTTCTGAGTAAAGGGTCCCGGGTTTGGTGGATGATTGGGAGTGAGGTCTGGCTGTGTGCTCAGGGCTAAGAGGTGTTGGCTCTCACAACCACTTGGGGTCTCCTCCCCCAGAAAGGGATCGATCTATGCAAGGACCATTTAGAAGGAATCCTAGTGCCCTGGTCTCCAGAAAAATGTCAGGGAACTATGTCTTCTCTAAGTAGACTTAATTTCTTTTCTCTTTTTTCTCCTTTTCTTTTTATCTAAAAAGCTATATATATCTTTTTCTTGCCACGCCACGCGGCATACGCGATCTTAGTTCCCAACCAGGGATGGAACCTGTGCCCCCTACAGTGGAAGCGTGCAATCGTAACCACCGGACCTCCCCGGAAGTCTCTTAAAAGCTACATTTTATATTTTGCAAGATTCACAAACAATTTTCCTCCCATCATACTATCCTAGTTTGTCTCTCTTTTACTAAAGAAGCATAATCTTCTAAACTATTTAAGATAGTCCCACAATCTAAGGAGTATGTAGGAAGAGACTAGAGTTGTACAGTTTGACTTATTTGGCTGTCACATGATTATACACACAGCACACAGGAAAAAAAAAAAAGAAATAAAGTCTCAATTTATTCTTTATTAATTAAACATTTAATAAAAATTCAGGTACCAACTGAATCCAGGGAGTACCATTTATGAAGAAAGTGCTAAGGAAACTACTACAAAGAAAAAATGACAGGGTTTTAGAGATTTGGATGCATGAAGGAATGAAGAGAAAATGATGCTGCAATTCTTCATTAGCTTCATTAAAACAAAGTCTCTGCAACAGACAGAAGTTAATGCTTATAATATTTTAATAAATTTTTTCATGATTTCAAAACTCCTTCCCAAGTTTAATTTATGAGGTCTCATTATGTTGCTTAAAAAGAACAAAAACTCATTGCCTTAAGAGAATCCACATCTCAGCACCTTTTGTCACGGCATTTATCTCTGCTGCTTTGTGGTCCTGGCTGCAGGTGTGAGAGCATTATGAAGTAAGCACTAGTTTCATATCCTGTACACACCTCATACCCAGAGGCTTAATTACTTGCCTATGTCCTAAGGAAGAGGAGAGTCCCTGTAGGTATCCAATAGAGCATTCTATGGTTGTAGCTCCTCTTCCAGCAATAAGAAGTTGCCCCTTTAAACCATGCTGAAACAAAGGGAAGTGTGATAGGAATTGTGGAAATGTAAATCTTGGTTCCTACACACTGTTCTGTTTATATGTTCGCTCCAGTGTCTTGAGCATTCTGCCTCTATTGGAGTCCCATCCTTTAAGGAGGTAACTTCCTTTCAGAGGATATTAATAATAGTAACACTTAAGCACTTACTATGAGGCAGGCAGTGTTTTAAGTTCTTTAATTCATTGAATTCTCACAACACTATGAGGTGGGTACTAATATTATCCTCCATTTTACATTTTTGGAAATGAATGCACAGAGAAGTTAAGAAGCTTACTCTAGGTCATGCAGCCAGTAGGTGACAGAGCTTACAATCTGGTTTCAGAGTCTATACTTTTTATCACTATACTATACAGTCCTTCAGGACTTTGGATCTAAAAGGACCTCAGAAATCATCTCATTTCAATTCTCTCATTTTATAGAAGAAAGAATGAGATTCAATGAAGTTAGAAGACTCATCTTGGGACATACAGCAAGTTCTTGGCAAAGTCCAGAGTAGAACCAACATCACTCTAATCCTAATGAAATATGTAAATATTGTCCTCTTCTCTCCCCACCCCCCTCCGTGACCCTTAGAAGAGTTCAGGTCTTCCTGAGGAGATCGGTACTCTTCTCAAGATTCCACATTGCCTTCCATGTTTCCATGACCCCAATGATTGCAATTTATCAGGCCTCTGTAAATTCATTATATTTTGGTTAAGAAAGATCAATATTGGCAGTAACACAGGAAAAATTCATGGTTGGGGCATTCTTGTTATCGTCCATTGTCTAAAAAGGATGAAAGGGAAGGAGAGACTAAGAACCATTCAATGGAGACTATTCTAAGAGCTCAAAATCCCTAATGTTCACCTGGACCCTTCCATTTATAAGTTCTATCCAAAGTAAGTCTTCCTACCGTATCTCATGGCAGCCTGTTCCTATCCTTCCGAATACTTCTGTATAATAATTTGTAAATATATATATATAGTTGTGTGTTTACTTCCTGTCTCCCCAGCTAGACTGTAAGCTCAATGAGGACAGGGGCCATATCTTTTTTATTTGCCTATAAATATCTAGAACCTGGTACATAGTAGGTGCTCAATTAATATTTGTTAAATGAACTCACATCAAAAATTCAACAACACAGTGTTAAAAGATAATCTTAGGCTGCTCCATATTTTGCCTAATGAACATCTATGCTTCAGTGCCCATTACCTTTACACAGTCAATGGACCATATCCATTACCAGGGCAGAACATGTTCTAACAGCCAAAGTCTCAAGCAGTAGAAGCCTAGTTGGCTTACAAATCTACCTTTCATTCAGGGTCCAGGAACCCACTGAGTGGGGCTGGCTATACTGTCAAACCTCAATTATCAAACTAAGTAGAAGGAAAAAACAGTCTAAAACATCTAAATTATGGGATATATTGGGAGGAAATGTACAGCTGACCCTTGAACAGCTCGGGGGTGGGGGCACCACCCCTCCTCGCAGTTGAAAAATCCAAGTATAACTTATAGTCACCCCTCCATATACATGGTATCCGCTGCTCCGAATCCGAGGATTCAACCAACTACGGATCGTGTAGTACTGTATTATTTACTATCGAAAAGAATCTGCTTATAAGTGGACCCATGCAGTTTCAACCCGCATTGTTCAAGGGTCAACTGTATTACTTTTAAGTTCCAGGGTAACTTAAAGTACGTGAGCAGAGTTTTCTGCTAGATGCTTCTCTGAAGACCTGCTTAAAAGACCACATAAGCGGGCTTCCCTGGTGGCGCAGTGGTTGAGAATCTGCCTGCTAATGCAGGGGACACGGGTTCGAGCCCTGGTCTGGGAGGATCCCACATGCCGTGGAGCAGCTGGGCCCGTGAGCCACAACTACTGAGCCTGCGCGTCTGGAGCCTGTGCTCCGCAACAAGAGAGGCCGCGACAGTGAGAGGCCCGCGCACCATGATGAAGAGTGGCCCCCGCTTGCCACAACTAGAGAAAGCCCTCGCACAGAAACGAAGACCCAACACAGCAAAATTAATTAATTAATTAGTAAACTCCTACCCACAACATCTTCTTTAAAAGAAAAAAAAAAAACCCACATAAAATAATTTGTGTTTGGTATGTTCATTCTTTATATGTAAAGGGCTATTTCAAAAGACCTTAAGGATCTTCAAAAACAAATTATTCTTTTACTATTTTAAATATTACTCTTACAAGCTTGTTTACACATTACTGCATTATAATCACTTGCATTATTATCCACAAAGAAGAGGTTTGCTAAGTAAAATTAAATGTCAATCCAGTCACTACCTGAAACAAAACAAACTGGGAATTAATAGAATTTAAATTAACAAAGCTTTTACTCTAGCTGAATTATAAAAAGTTTTCTAACTTCTATTTTCTTAATGATGATATATAAAAATGTCTCCAAAAAATAACACCTTGTCTTTTAACACTTTCAAAATGAAGAAAACAGATTCAAACCAGTAGCATTAATTTTGTGCCTAAGTAACTAATCTGCTTTAGTTTCTGTGCTATAGCTGAATCCAAGTAAAAGCTGTCTTATTTTTGTGCTATATATGTTAGTGCATTTATTTACTTATTTTGAAAAGTATAAATTATTGGCAAGAGAGACTGCAAAACACAAGGTGAAGTGCTCTCTCATGGTGACCCTGTCAAAGATGAAGAGTTGCTCTTTTTAGAAAATACCTCTGATTTGCTGTACAGCAGAAACTAACACAACATTGTAAAGCAACTATACTCCAATAAAAATTAATTTTAAAAAATTTTAAAAATTAAAAAACATACCTTTCCGTAAGTTGGGATTAGTTATTTTAAAAATTTAGATTCAACCCTTAGCCTTATCTCATCCAGGTGAAACTGAAAAATCCGCTCTCTTTTTAAAATGAAGATAAAAGTCAACTTTGTATTTTTAAAAGTGCTCTCTCTTGGGACTAATGTCTACATAGGAACCATGGCCGAAAACTGCTCTGTGCAGTGCAGAGACAGTGCAGCTCTTTATCAACGTGCATGACTACATCTCCATGACGTGGCTAAATCTTATTAGGTCTCAACCTTGGCAGCTGCCTTTGACGCTGTCAAATAAATAGGCTTTGGGGATCGTTCCTATCCCACTGTCTCCCGCTGTTTTCCCCCATCACTTCTGGTTCATTACCCTGTAGCTTCAGTCTTTTTCCCTTTTCTGGAGAGAAAAGTGGGGCTTGTTTTTCATTTTTAATATAATATAGCATGTCTGATGATTAATAAATGATCAAAGAGGGTTCCCTTTTCTCTCTCCAGCATTTGCACCACAATGTTCATTGCAGCACTATTTACCATAGCCAGGACACAGAAGCAACCTAAGTGTCCATTGACAGATGAATGGATAAAGAAGATGTGGCACATGCATACAATGGAATATTACTCAGCCATAAAAAGAAACGAAATTGAGTTATTTGTAGTGAGGTGGATGGACCTAGAGTCTGTCATATAGAATGAAGTAAGTCAGAAAGAGAAAAACAGATATACCTTATGCTAACACATATATGTGGAATCTAAAAAAAAAAAAAGATTCTGATGAACCTAGGGGCAGGACAGGAATAAAGACGCAGACATAGAGAATGGACTTGAGGACACGGGGAGGGGGAAGGGGAAGCTGGGATGAAGTGAGAGAGTAGCATTGACATATATACATTACCAAATGTAAAATAGCCAGTGGGAAGCAGCTGAATAACACAGGGAGATCAGGTGCTTTGTGACCACCTAGAGGGGTGGGATAGGGAGGGTGGGAGGGAGACGGAAGAGGGAGGGGATACAGGGATATATGTATATGTATAGCTGATTCACTTTGTTATACAGCAGAAACTAACAGAACATTGTAAAGCAACTATACTCCAATAAAAATTAATTTAAAAAATTTTTTAAATTAAGAAAAAATATCTTTCAGTAAGTTGGGATGGATAGATGTTTTAAAAATTTAGATTCAACCCATAGCCTCATCTCATCCAGGTGAAGCTGAAAAATCTGCAATTATACTCCAATAAAGATGTTAATAAATAAATAAATAGTCAGATTTACTTTTGTGATTGAAATAAACATGTCTAAATAGCTCAATGGTATGGTTTTTATTTTTGTTTTAAAGCCTGATTTTTACTTTCAGGGAACAAGAAAACACCCTTGATTAATCCTAGCTATCTTTAATTAGAGGACATCAGTATGTGCAGGATTATACCATTTGCCAGATATTAAGTAATAAAAAGACATGGCTCTAATAAACGGGGCACCAGGTTAAGTTTCTGGCTCTAACCCCCTAGAGGATGTTGAATCCTGCAGGAAGATTCCAGAGGAGATTGCAGTACGAAGGAAACCAATCACATCATTGCCGTCTGACAAATGGGATGCAATTTTCTTGTGTTTTCCTCCTGGGGCTTAGCAAGGACATCTATGGAAAAATCACCCCTTCTCTGTCGCGTCCTTCCTGGCAGTGGCTGGGTTTTGCTGGGAAGTGTTTTACTGCTGGTATTTTGACTCCAGAGCATTTGGGGACTGTTTTCACTTTTTTTTTTTTCCTTTTCACCGCGCCTCACGGCATACGGGATCTTAGTCCCCCTACCAGGGATCAAACCCGTGCCCCCTGCAGTCTTAACCACTGGACCGCCAGGAAAGTCCCAGGACTGTTTTCACTTTGGATGGAAGAAATTTCAGAAAGGCGATATCATTTTGAAAGGGAGAGGGATCAGCTGAAGTTGCACTCACATGCCTAAGGACTGCCAAAGGTTTAGGGAAAGTCTGTTAGGCCAAGTCTTCCCTAGCCCGTCCCTCCTCCTTTCCAGCTACCAGCTGCTTTTTGATTTTTAGAAAATACCTTTGTATAAGTTGGGATGGATAGATATTTTAAAAATCTGCCTTACTTTCGGCAGACTCTGCCCACCTGGTACCCAAGCAGCCCTGGACAAACCTAGCAGTGTATATAAAATCAGATCTCCAGCAATGGGTAAGGTCTGACATAGATTTTGCTTCTTAAGCCTTACGGCCAGGGAACTGGGGAACACCTGGGCACCCAGGTGATGTTCCCTGCATCCTGCCCATTTAGTTGGGCATTCTGCCAGGCCTCAACCCCCGATGGCCAGACCTTCCTTCCTGAATCTTAATAAATGCTATTAGAAGGCAGCATCGAAGCTGGCAGATGAAACCCTGACTCTATTCACTACCTGACATCCTCTGTCCATCACACAGCACCTGGGATACTTACACCAACCCGAGTGTGATCCCAGGCACCCTGCGTTGTCCCCACTGCCCTGCAGGCAGCTGGGTCTCCCTGGGTCGCACTCTTCTGCTCCTGGCTTCCTCCCCTCTTACCGACCACCGCTGACGTCGCACCAGCTACAAATTCTGTTCTCCCAGGAGAATGTGTTTAATTTCATTAATTTCCATTTCTTTTTTTTTTTCAGAATTATTTTGGTGGTGAAATTTAAGTACTTTAAGATGTTATAACATTGGTATCCTAGAGACTGAAATATGAAATAACAGCACAAAATAGGTCCTTGTGGGAAGCCAATGTGCAAATTTTCACACCATGTTCTGCCATTGGTGCACTATTCTCAACCACTCCATACATCTTCAGGGGGCAATTAATGGAGATGTTCCAGCACCCACTCAATCTCTGTATTTTCTTCTGGCTAAAATAACACTAGATCTAAAGTAGCTAGAACGATGCCTGATTTTGTTAATTGAATCAATCATTCTTTACTCATTTGGTGCCTACTCTATGTAGTATGTTGTAAAGTAGGGAACAAAGAAACAAGAAGAGGTCCTGTTCTCAAGGAATTTATCTTTGAGGTTGACTTTTATAACAGTCCCACTATATCCTTTGTATTTCTAATGCCTCCCTCTCTGAAAAACGACAGTAATTATAGGTTATTCTTACAATAAATATTGTTGTCACTTGTCACCTACTGTCACACTCCCAGGAGAATGAAAAAGCCCAAAGGTGGTATTCTGCAGTGTGTTTCTACCTGAGAAAAGAGTATACTATTTATTTCCAAAGTTCTAAGTACATGACCTTTAATTTACATATGTAGGCAAAAATGATTATTCCATGCTAAGTACGTGCACATTTCAAAGAAGTAATTCAGAGCAATGCTACTTTTTTTAAAAATAGCATTTTGTCACAAAACATTTTAGAAAAACATCATTTTTTTAGTTCAGGAGAAATTATTTTAAGGGCCTAACATTCATAGAAGAAGTTTTGTTTTGTTTTTTTTCAATAGAAGGTCACTTTAATCTTACTGGAGAAAGGTGTTGGCAAGGATTGGGGTTTGCTTGAAGGGTGGTGTGAGCCCCACCGCATACTGACAAGTCTACTACAGAAGAGAACAGGCAGCTGTTAATATATCATATTTACCCATTTCCCCCTAATTTTCCATTTATCCCAAGTTTAATTTGTTTTCCTGCTGCTTCTCTAAATCCTCCCATATCCTGAGAGCAGCTTAGGTATCTTTTATGAATTAATTTATGCTCTTTGTTCTTTTCATTTTATTTGAGGCAGTAACAGTTTACAAGGAACAAAGCACGTTATATTATAAATCAGTCATAATTATGACACTCAAACACTTCCTTTTCTCTCATTAATGGAACAAAGGCACATTAAGATAGAACATAAATTTCTCTACCAAAATTTGCCATTCTTATCCATAAGCTAGTTAATGGCCTCGATAGGGCTCTTTTCCTGTAAGGGTGATGCCCTTATTCTAAGAAAAGAACAAAGAGGAAAGGAAGCATAGGGAACAGATAATTGAACTGATTAATATCCTCAATTTCTAAACATGGCCAAAGTTTCTGAGTAGCAGAGGCACAACGGTGAGTACTTTGGGTTACATCATTTTCTGACAAGGTAAAAGCAAAGCAAACTCACAAGTAGAAAGAAATGCCCCTGAAGTTAAACCCAAGGGGGAAATCATGAAGTGGCAGGCTCTTTGGCCCCTCTTGATGGCAGAGGGCAAGGCAGTAAGCCACAACAGGAAGCCATATATATCTTTTCTCCATTTCCCCTGTCTTATTGAAAGAGCTCCCCATCATATTATCTTCAGGTTTCTTCCAAGACTTATGAATATGTGAGTGACTCAGGTCAATATTAAAGACCTATTCGAACCTGTATTACACTTTAAAAAAAAAAAACACATTGTTCAAATAAAGTGTGATCAAGCTAACTAGCCCATGGGAATCTGTCCAAGTTTCATCGGCCAAGAGTAACATCTCTCTCTGTTACTGGACCCACCAGATCATGGCTGCAAAGGAGTTCCCTTAAACTCCTTCAGTTAGGTATTTCACTTACAAATGAATGAATGAATTAGTGGTAAGCACCTGAAGTACATTACGCACATGCTGTCTTTAAAGCTTTAACTAGATAAAAACTGAGGCCATCTCATTACTCTCAGATAGTGTTACATGGGGCTTAGCACCCAAGATGATTTACCAAACCTCCTGTCAAAACAGTTTCCATTTATTCTAATTTCTTCTTCACTCTGCACCCTTAGCAGGAAGGATTTTTCAAGAAGATTCAGGGAGAAAGGATTAAGCAGGAGTTATGGTCACTGTGGTCAGTGTTTCTTTGGGTCTACCAAAGCTGCCCAAGATGGCAGTCCTCTCCCATTTTCCCTTGGTCTGATATCTATTTCTTGTTGCCCAGTGACCCCTATGCAATGATGCTGCCATGTCTGGCAGCCTCTAGCTGGAATAAAAGTAGAGACAGACACAAAGAAGAGCAAAAATGGGACCACTACATCCTCAAGAAACAGAAGATGGTCACAACTTAAGTACCTTCTGCAAAAGTATATAAAAAAGCAAACAAGTGGGCTTCCCTGGTGGCGCAGTGGTTGAGAGTCTGCCTGCCGATGCGGGGGACGCGGGTTCGTGCACTGGTCCCGGAAGATCCCACATGCCGCGGAGCGGCTGGGCCCGTGAGCCATGGCCACTGAGCCTGTGCGTCCGGAGCCTGTGCTCCGCAACGGGAGAGACCACAAGCAAGTAAACAAAAAACCTTGAACTTTATACTCAATACAGTGACTCCCAGTATTAAGCACGTATCTGGAAATTCCTACCTAAACATGGTTCAAATAGACGTACTAAATATGGCAAATTGGGTAAAAATTTGAAATTAGGGCAGAAAGAAGTTTGTGAGTCCTTTATAAAATTCATTCATGCAAATTAAAAAAAAAGAATTTGGTTATTTGTAGACATAATATGGGCTTACGGATGAAAATATGTTTGTCAAGAAACTAAATGAATTATTGGCATTGGTCTTTATTGAGGAAACCACTGGGGAGATTCTGATCTGAAAATAATCTTGGGAAAGAGAAATGTCTGAGCAATTAAGTCAAACAGTGGTCAATGCACATAACATTCTCCACCAGACTGACTGCCATCTAGAGAAGTTACCAGGCCAAGATGTTTTTGCTCCAGAGTTTTGTTTGTTTGTTTGTTTTTTGCGGTACGCGGGCCTCTCACTGTTGTGGCCTCTTCCGTTGCGGAGCACAGGCTCCAGACTCGCAGGCTCAGCGGCCATGGCTCACGGGCCCAGCTGCTCCGCGGCATATGGGATCTTCCCGGACCGGGGCACGAACCCATGTCCCCTGCATCAGCAGGCAGACTCTCAACCACTGCGCCACCAGGGAAGCCCGCTCAAGAGTTTTAAAGAAAGTAAGGTTGAAATTGTGGAGGTACTGGCCAAAGCACTGTTAAAAATCAGTAAATGTGAAAAACTCCTCAAAATTGGGCAAATTATTAAGGTGGTCAAGACTCATAATATTAAAGTATGAAGAAAGCCATCAAACGTTTATTTATTAACTCCTTTTAAGATATAGGGCAGACTCTCTGGAAATTTCTCACTTTAATTTCTAAATAAAAGAAATACATTCCATTCAATGTGGTAGTTAATAGTGATAAGTATAGAAAGCAAGTTACATAGAGATACTACCTATATGACATTTATTTTTCATATAATACTGACTTTTTCCTGATTATAAAATAATATGTGTCACTTGAAAAAAATCTGGAAAATTCAGAGAGGTAATATGAAAAATATAAAAAGCATCTGTAATCCCACCAAGTAGAGAGAAATTTTTAATGAGGTTCTTTTCATTATTTTTCATATATGTGAAATGAAACACATCAAGGAAAAAATATTTCATATATATGTGCAACATTTTTGTTGATGTTGCTGGATCAGTTTCAACGGAAAATAGGGAGGACCTTGATCTTAACATTAGAGTTAAAAATATAACTTAAAGGTTGTAAACTTCACTCCCACAGTAACTTAGAGTTCTGAAGCAGTATCAACAGCCATGGGACTTATTTCTTTATCTGGAGCACCCCTTTTCCTTCTGTTGCCCCTGCCACACACAACCTCTCCAGTTCTCTGCTGGTCCTGTGGATGATGACATGGGAGAAAAGGCCACCAGCCCTTCCACTGTACAGACCCCACCAATAGTAACTGTGTTTTTTAACTCTTCCCCATAAACCTTATTTTTTTAAATATGTTTATTTTTCCCCAACTTATTGTTTTTAAATTGAAGTATAGTTGCTTTATAATTTTGTGTTAGTTTCAGGTATACAGCAGAGTGATTCAGTTATATCTTTTTTTTCCAGATTCTTTTCCCTTATAGATTATTAAAAAATATTGAGTATAGTTCCCTTTGCTATACAGCAGGTCCTTGTTCATTATCTATTTTATATATGGTAGTGTGCATACCATATATTAATCCCAAACTCTTATTTATCCCTCCCCCCTTTCCGCTTTGGTAACCATGTTTGTTTCCTATGTCTGTGAGTCTATTTCTGTTTTGTGTGTAAGTTCATTTGTATCATTTTTTTAAGATTCCACATATAAGCAATATCATATGATATCTCCAACTTATTTTTAAAAATTGGAAACATACAGAAAAGTTGAAAGAATAAAACCATATACCATCCACCTGGATTTAACAAGTCACTTCTGCTTTCTCTGTGTCCCCACCCACCGTTCAAAACTAGATAGCAGACGTCAGTAGGCTCCATGTCTGAACATTTCTGCGGTAGCAGCCCTTTGAAAGCAAAACTATAAGATTACAGGTTAAGCTAACTCCCAGCAGAGTTAATGAACTTTAGCAGTTTTACCTAAATATTTATTTTAGACTTTCCTAGGCAATCTCCCACCTCAAGGAAATGAAACAAAACCAAGCCAGGCAACTGAGATACGGATTGCAGCATAATATCTGGAGTAAGGATTTTAGAAAGGACTGCTCACATGATGTTCCCCTGTGTGGTGACTTTGGCCTTATAATTATTGACATATTAGAAGAAAGAATCTAGGCTGTAACCCTGCAGGGAATAACTCTTCTCTAGAATGTCAGATTTGGTCAATCATACAATTCTGTTCTGAGAATTTCACCCCCGGGGAACTTCTTCTGGTCTGAGGAAGCCCATCAGTAATGGAAGTGGACAGGACTCTACCCACAAGAGGGGCTCTGCCCCGGCCATGGTTGCAGGTACCCCTGGACAGACCCTTGGCAGCCTTCACTAACCTGGGCAGCTGTAGCAACAGCAGGAAGTGACAGTCTCTCCCTCACCTAAGCGGGCTCAGGAGGTTTCAGTGAGGGTGTAACACTCTCAGGTCACACTCTGTATTTAGTCTGACTCACTGGAATTAAGGGATTGGGGGGTAGAGGGTGAAAAGGGCAAGAGGTGAGGGGGTGGAGGGCAGAGAGGCTCACAGTCTTGCCCAAGGTACAGGGAATTCAGCATTCTTATCTTCCTCTCCTGGCCATTTCTACCATATTTCCCCCATCCGTTCTTCCCTCTCTCCCAATAATAACGAAAGCTAACATGTATGCATGGCTGAGACGCAGTGCAGGAAAGCGGTTAAGAGCTTGGACCCTGAGCAGTGGTGCCAGGATCTGAGCTCAGATGGTGGATCTCCCAGGCCACTTTCTTAGCCTTTCAGCTCTGTGGCTTCCCAGGTCAGGACACAGGGACACCAAGGTAATGCTCAGGGACTATTCCATTCTCCAGGGCTGGGGAGCATTCCCTTCCCTGCCCCATAACAGAATTTGCTCATTCACTGTCCCCATCCCAAATACACACACATGCACAGATTTTATAAAGCCTGACATTAAAGGCATGACACCATGAAAGCAGCACACCAAGCCATAGGATGCTTTTTGTTTTGCATGCTTGCAAAAGCTGAAGCTAAGCAGCTTGGTAAGCAGCACTGACAGGCCCCTGGCCCAGTTCCCAAGCGCCTGACCGCATTCCCTTCTCACCCCTCAACCGCACTGCTGGACCAACCCTGAAGCTAGGAGCTCTCAACCCTATGTCTCTTTGTTAAATAATGACTCAGAACTGACTTCAGCGGCAGCAACGCACTTCAGAAGTTCAAACACTAGAGGCCAAAGGGAGGGAAAGTAGGTTGTTCTGGAAGCTCTGCCAGCTAATTCCATGCAGACAGGTGACCCATATTATGTCAATTAAGTGCTGCTTTGGAGGCACGCTGCGCTGGGCTTTTTAAAACATGGAATGTTCTAAGGTAACGTGGAGTTGGATTAAGGTTTGCTGAATGCACTAGGGCCTTTCCTCTGTAATTCAATTAATAGAATCAGAGATGGACTTTTGTTGGAATCCTCCCAGGCGGCTGAAAGGCAAAGTGGGGCATGGACTTTTAAGTCCATGAGGGTAGGAAGGTGGGCCCTGGCAACGCTGCTCCACCCCTAGAGTGAGTGCCAAATGTAGAGCAGGTCCCAACCCGACAGTGCTCTGCCCACGAAACCCAGGTAGACAATGAGGGGAAGGACAGACGTGGCTAAGGGAGCTGCTGGGGCCTTCTTACCCAGTCGACATCTCTCCCTTCCAGCCCAATGTCCATCACTTCCCCCTCCCCTCCCTATCTGCCCCTTTGAACATTTCCAGGTATGTAGGCCCTGTATGACCTGGCCCCGGGCCCCTTCTCCAGCCTCATCCCCCTGACTATGCCTTCTGCTGGCCACACTGGCTTTTTACAGTTTCTCAGAACAGCCCAATGCCTTCCCACCTCCAAGCCTTTGCAAGCATGCTATTTGTTGCTTTGTTTTCTGCCTAGCAGAGTCTCCCCTACTGATCTCAACTTATCCTTTAGATTTCCAGTGTCCTGG
The DNA here is from genome assembly GCF_005190385.1 of Monodon monoceros. Taxonomy (NCBI): domain Eukaryota; kingdom Metazoa; phylum Chordata; class Mammalia; order Artiodactyla; family Monodontidae; genus Monodon; species Monodon monoceros. The sequence goes on along the minus strand of NW_021703778.1, from coordinate 126,069,880 downwards.
CTCATTCCTAGACAGAATTAGTTTGTAACTATATTGGGAATTATTTGATCACTGTCCGTCTCCTCCACTAGACTGACGACTCCATGTTGATGCCTGTTTTGGGTGACGATTATATACCCAGGGCCTATGATAGCATCTGGCCCTCAGTGGGTACCCAATCGGTATCTGTTGAATGAACCCACGAACGAGTGAATGAATGGCCTCTTCAACTAATGTGAAATGTTAATCTCGGCTTACACATTAGTGGCTGATATCAATGCATTACTTTTCTCAGACAGTTTGTGTGCTGTTTAAAGGATCTTGAGTCCAAGGTGTCAGGCAAAGCAACAGTGAGGTTTTCAGCAGGAATGGTGCCAGGCTGTCGGGGAGAACTGGCGAAGCTGCTTTCTACAACCCCCTTATCTTCTCGTCTATTCTATTACTGCCCTCACCGATGCACGGACAGACACCCGAAGACATCAGAGTTATCTCGTTAAGGGATACACATCCCCAGTGTTCATACGCAAAGCGGAGAAGCCAAATTTGGGCTCTGGATCTATGTGCAGAAGGGCTTCTGCTACCTGGGGACCAGCCACTCACGGGCTCCTTTTCACTCTCCCTGATGGTTGCCCTGATCTCACCACAGACCTTTTCTCCCCTTCTTTTTGTCAGGTTTCTCTGCCAAGTGCAACACCATATGCCTTCCTCAAAATCACAGCAAGCTGTAGCAAAGGGAAATAATGTTGACATTAGAAGGCAGGTGTTTTCAGTGCTTTTGTCACCACTGGAAAGAGTGTAAGTACACTATTTTTAGCAGACAACTCAGTGATATCTAGTAAATTTTTAATGCGCATACCTTTTTTACTCAAGAATTAACTTTGAAAATTTACCCTGAAGAATCCTCAAACAGCATGCAAAGATATGTGTACAAACACGATTCTTATTTTGTCAAAAAATGGGGAAAAACTCAACTGTCCGACAGTAGAAACTGGTTAGATAATCCTGATACAGTTATCCTATTTGGTACAATCATTCAATAGAATATTATGCAGCTAGTAAAAAGAATGAATTTATATCCTGACATCGAAAGAGATCTACAATATACTATTTAGGGAAAAAAGTTTAAATAATTTTTATAGTGATATTTAAATGTATTTTATTAACTGTGGTTTAGAGTGTTGTATAAATATATATTGTTAACTGTAGTTTTTAGAATAAATATGTTTTTATAGTGATATATAAATATATATTAACTGTGGTTATAAGGAGTTTACATGAAACTTTAAACTTCTATATTGTACACTATTATCTATTATTTACAGGCTTTATAACCGTATTTTACTTAACTATAATAAAAATCAAGTTTACATTTTAAGCCTACATATAAAATTTGTTTTCAAAATATGATAGATCATTATTATTAACTTGATCAAGCAGCTATCCAATCACGGTTTCTAGAAAAGCTGGTCATTTGGACCTGTGGTAGCCAGCCTCCATGAGGACCTGCCTGCAATAATTCCTGCCTCCTGGTATTCACACCCTTGTGAGACCAACAGAGTGTGGCAGAAATGATGATATGTTACTTCTAAAATCAGGTTCTAAACGACTATAGCTTAAGTCTTGGGCTTTCTTTCTCCCAGATCTCTTGCTCCAGGGGAAACCATGTCATGAGCAATTGTACAGAGAGGCCCCTGGGGTGAGGAACTGAGGCCTCCTGCCAACAGCCACATGAATGATCCTGGAACCAGATGCTTCCGTCCAGTCAAGCCTCAGATGACTGCAGTCCCAGCTGACACATTAATTGCAGCTTCCTGAGAGCACCTGAGCCACACACACCCAGCTAAGCCACTCCCAGATGCCTGACTCACAGAAAGTGTTAGACAAGAAACGTTTGTTGTTTAAAGACACTGTGTTTGGGTTAATTTGTTACGTAGTCATAGATAACTAATACAGGACCTGAACTATGTAATTTTTAGTGCCTGTTTCTCAATCTACACATAGAGCCTTTTAAATTACCATCTTTATGCTCTAAACTTAGTCTCACGTTGGTTCCCACTTTGCACCAACCTCAAATTGGTAATGACTGGCAACTAAAGTCAGTATCGGGCATTTTGCTCTGTCCTTGGGAGGTCTCCACAATGATGAGGGGAGGGGGACTGAATCCAAGAGAGGTCACCGGAGCCCGGAACTGACTTAGTCTCAAAACTTCAAGTTAAAATCCTGTGCTTTTAGAAAGATTTCTGCCTTTTCAAACCAGTACTTTATTGACTCAGGCAGTAATTCAAATGAAATGTCACAAGAGGACACTCCCAAAAAAGAGAAAAGGACAGAACAGCTGAAAGAGCTGTCCATTATTTCCTTGTAAGTGAGGGTCTCTGATGAAAGAAATGAACTCCTTTCATACGTGGGTTTAATTCTCCTCAATGTCCAGTGCAGTGAGGGAAATGAGCTTTCACTGCTGTAGTCTTTTCTGCTTTTATTGTTGGTGTGTTTCCACTCAAGACCCTTATTTTCAATGGTTTTTAATCCAGTCATAAGCATCTGTTTAAGTTGTTCTAGGAATGGCTTTTATTTTCTGTTTTTAAATGGTTTGCACTTGTATTGTGTGTTTCTGCATAACTGAAAAAAAACATATGTATGAACCACCACCTCAAAAATCAATGAGAGGTTGGGAAGCATGGCCAGCATGTTCAGGGGGAACCAATCTCTCCCAAGGCACCATCAATTCGCTGCCAGCTTGGGCCAAGGAGACTTGGCAGTGGACACCAGCCTGAGTACAATCCAGGAACTGTCATGCCCGTGCCTCTAGTGTGGCTTAGTAACAAAGTCATGGAGTCCTGCAAGGGGTTCTCTGACAGGCTGCACGTAAACTATATTCTACACATACGTGTTCTTCCATTTTCACAAATATACGTAGATGACAGTGTGATACATCAAATGCAAATTCATTTAAAAGCACTCTTCAATTAAGAGCTTTCTTAACGGACATTAAAAGTATACCTTCTATTATATAATATACTGAGATTTGTAAAATTTTATTTAAAAGAAGACTTTTTCAATTGACATGTTGAGAATCATTGTTCTAGAAATGCTACAGGGAGATAAAAAAATTCTTGGTCTCCACTGAAATGTAACTGTATTCTAATTGTTTCACCCACTGCCTGAATGTGAAAATCTGGTACACTGATTGAAGCAAATCATGCTCCATGCATAAATTTACATTTACAGAATACACATTTTAGGAAAGAAGAGAAGTTTCATTATAAAGGATGGTATATAAAATGTACCATCATAATGTCATGATTCCTACTGGGTAAAAAAAGTTTGTATGAAATTGTAAAATAAAGAAGGAAAGAGGAGGAAAGAAGAAACAGAGCAAGGCCTTTGAGGGCCAGGTGTAGGAAAGGCAGGGAGTAGAAACTTCTGCCTCATATGGAAGATTCTAGAAACTTCAGTGGACCAGTGACAGCAATAATCCCTTTGCGTGTACTGGCTTAGAAGGTGAAGGAAAATGTGTCTGTATCAGGTCTCTGTCGTATTTGATGGCACCCCCTCTGTAGTTATGGGTGACCCATTTCCATGGCAAGTTCAGCTTCCCTTCTTTCTGAGCTTGTCTATGGTTCAAAATGAAAAAGTAATTTAAGTGAATCCAATTTCTCTAAATTTATTTTTATTTTATACTTTTAATCTAAAGGCGTGTTCAGAAAAACTCAGCTAAACCATGTAGACGAGGAATTTAGGGTGAAAATTTGATTGCAATTTTAACCCAGATAACTAACATTTTTATTTTCGAGCTACCTACCCACTATTGTTTTCAATTATATGGTAAATACCCAGAAATGACAACCACAGCTGTGTTAGTAAAAATAGTTAAAAATTGTTCTGCCAAGAAAACTCTTTAAAATGAAATATTATTGAATCTCAAATCTCTAGAAAACAATACCAGAGTTTCCTAAAGATGGGGCCACAGCAAAAGGTAAATAATTATTTTGGACCAACTACTTCCAGTCCCTGGATGATGGAGAGCCAGAAATCACAGAGAGCACAGCCTGCCTACCCCTGCACGCCTTCACACTCATGTAACAAGGAATTTATAGTGAAAGATAGTAAATAAGATGGCAAAAGAAAAACATATAGATGCAGATGTATTTGCTGGCAAGGTCTATCTAAACCATGGTGTTCTGTGTGTCCCCAGCTATATGGGCAATCAGGCAGATGTAGAAACTGTTTGAAGATGTCTTCTATTATCAATGGGCACAAAGTGCCTTCTGAAGAATAACTTTTTAAAGAAATAAAGCTGATCAAAAACTCGCCAAGGGGCTTCCCTGGTGGCGCAGTGGTTGAGAATCTGCCTGCTAATGCAGGGGACACGGGTTTGAGCCCTGGTCTGGGAGGATCCCACATGCCACGGAGCAACTAGGCCCATGAGCCACAACTACTGAGCCTGCGCGCCTGGAGCCTGTGCTCCGCAACAAGAGGCCGCAACAGTGAGAGGCCCACGCACCATGATGAAGAGTGGCCCCTGCTCGCCACAACTAGAGAAGGCCCTCTCACAGAAACGAAGACCCAACACAGCCAAAAATAAATAAATTAATTAATAAAATCCTACCCCCAACATCTTCCTAAAAAAAAAAAAAAACTGGCCAAGGCACAAATATGGCCCTGAAAATCGTATCTGAATCTCACAATGGATGCAGAGGTAGAGCCTTTTAGAGCCTGGATTTTGGGCATCATTTGGGAACAGGCATGAGTCAAAAGGCTTGAGATTTGTTTGGTTGTTCTTTAAAAGTGATTTTTTTTAATCACCCTCTCTCTCCTAACAGTAGAGTGAAAGAGGGGTGTACACAGGGCAGTTGCAGCAGTCCGGCAGCCCAGGCACCCACATGGATCATGCTGGAATAGAGCTGTGGAGCAGACAGTGGATAGAGGTGGGAACAGAACACAGTTCTCTGAGCTCTGAGTCTTCATTATATCCAGCACGGGCCATCTGATTAGGAGTCAGGTCACAGTCACCCTGTCACTATCTGAGTTCTTCCCAACCATAGAATTTGTTGTAGTTGTCAGTTTCTGATCTCATGGGGACATAAAGAAAAATATTGGATACATCTTCTAAGGTTCTTGCCATCTCCTTAGGATTTATTATGTAGGTCTATGCTACTCAAATAAAAATATTCTTGTTGATCTTAGAGGGAAAAAAAGGGAATAAGAAAAACTCTACAGGGCTTCCCTGGTGGCGCAGTGGTTGAGAATCCACCTGCCAATTCAGGGGACACGGGTTCAAGCCCTGGTCCGGGAAGATCCCACATGCCGTGGAGCAACTAAGCCTGTGCACCACAACTACTGAGCCTGCTCTCTAGAGCCCCTGAGCCACAACTACTGAGCCCGTGTGCTGCAACTACTGGAGCCCGTGCACCCTAGAGCCTGTGCTCTGCAGCGAGAGGCCACCGCAATGAGAAGCCTGGATACCTCAACAAAAAGTAGCCCACGCTCTGCACAACTAGAGAAAGTCCGTGCGCAGCAGCGAAGACCCAACACAGCCAAAAATAAATACATAAAATAAATAAATTCAAAACAAAACAAAACAAAACCCATAAACATTGGTGGTGTTAAGCTCCTTTTAAAACAAAGAAAAGAAAAAAGAAAAACTCTACAAACGACTAAAAGCCATGGAGGTCTGGAAAGGTGTGTGCCCACTGCCATGGGGCAGTAAAGATTACAATAACCTAAAAACAGATGTCTTTTTCCATCTTGCCCAAGATTTTGAATATCACTGATGATATCTGACCAGATGTGAACATGTAAGTCTATGCTCCCACTAGAACCACATACAGTCAATTCTTATTATTCATGGCAGTGTGTTCTCTAAGTTGCCACAAACAATCAATGAGCAAACACTGAAGCATTGCATCCAGGGGAAATATAGGGTTAGGTTCCTGGGAGCCTCTGGTCACAACTAGTGTTCAATCGATCAACACATAACCTTGTTTTATGTGTGTTTCTGTTTATTAAGGTGCCTTATCTAATATATATTGTTGATTCATTAACATTGAACTCAGGGTCAACAACAGTACAATTCATGACTGAAGGAAGCTTATCTAACACACGTATTTTCTCCATAAGGCACATCACAGACTTCTTCCGCTTAGGAATGCCAGACAGCACGTCAGCACTATGCTTTGGGGAACATTTTAAATAGTATAATCACCACCAACAACAAAAAAGGGCACAATAATGTGAAAAACATGGCACTAAATAGACCATGAAAAGAACACTTTGTTTAAAGTATGAGAGCTGAAACAAAAAGGCAGAGCGCCGCTTTCTTTTGGCCTAAGCTGGGAACATATTATACACGCTGTGCAACTCAGATTTTTCCCTCCTCTGCTTATGTCTGTGAATGACTGTGAAAGTGCCGTTGAGTTTCGATGGGGGGGGTTACAAATAAATTTTAGTAAGTAGGCCAATTCACAAATATGGAATTTGCAAATAGAGGAACAACTTCGTTCAGAGAAATATTCCTGCGTACCATGAAACTGCTTTTGAACACTGTTATTACACACCATCCTTTCGAATTTATCTGTCATGAATCTGTGAGGAGCAATATAAATTGCAAAGAGAAAACAACCTTCAGTTTTGAGAAAATTAATTTGGGGTTAAACTTTAATGTCCTAAGAACGATCTGTAGTGATTTCTACATTAGCAATCTATAAGGGAGGTAAATGGTTCTTTAAAATTTCTTGTTCATTCATTAGCAAAGCAGCTTAATAAAAATTACATCCCAACAGCTTTCCATCTAGATGCTCTCCGCTGCCCCTCAAATTTTCATTCAATAGATGATGTTTTGTTTTTAAACATGGCTGCAAACAGAATATGCATATTAGTTAACATTTCTTCTAAACTTCTCTATGTAATATTCACGTGTATCATTTCAAATGAGTGCACAATATTCCACTGAGCTGTCGGACGTTTTGATTGCTTCCAAGTTTTGCTATTTTAAACTGCTCTACAGTAAACATTTTTCAAGAAAAGTTTTCATTTTTTTAAAAACATTGTTTTCTGAGGATAGCTCCCTAAAATGGGTGAAGAAAGTGAGCATCCCTGATTACTAGTAACTATAAATGAACTAACTCCTTTCAGAAAGTGGTGACAAGCTTTCCTGTTTCCCCAATGGTTCTTCCGTATTGGTTTTATTCCTTTAATTTGCTAAATTAATTGCTGTGAAATTGTATCTCATGATTGTTTTAGTTTGTATTTACTTAATCACTGGTGAGGATGAAGAGCTTTTTCATATACTGATACAGTTATTCATTTAGTCAATTAACATTTATCAAGTCCCTACCAGACACAAGGCTTATGTCAGATACTATCCCTGCCCTTGGGGAACCTCCCCTCTGCCTGTCTTTACTTTTATACAAAGTTCCTATTAAAATTCAGCCATCTGACTATTGGAGGCTGTGTCATCTTTTAAGCTTTGAATAAACACTTTACTTATTTAAATTCAGACAATAAATCTTTACCTATTATAATGACAATATCCTCTCAATTAATTTTTTCCTTAGTTTTGATGGTTGAGTTGAATAATTTTAATTTTTAAATAGCCAGAAATGAGTCATATTCAAAATATTTAACAACTGGCAAGATAAAATATTAATACATAACATAAAAACTCAAAAATATTTAACCAAAACATATTTAACATTCCTTTTAGTTGCTGAATTAACTACATCCTAAAATATTCATAAATGATATGCTATAGAGAAAATGACTCACCAAAATATTCTAGAAATTTCCAAATCAATTGTTGACTTTTACAAATTGTTGTGGTGATCTTAAGTTGATGTAGCTGTCACCTAGATAAGTGATGCCCCTGTTCAAACCATAGAAGTACCACATCAATGACTTCACCATGATATTGACAGTCACGCAACCTCTGGTATCTTTGTTGCAGCTGAACATACTGCAGGCCCTTCACAACAGGCATAGACCAGGATGCCAATGCCTCCCAGAGGGCCTGTGCCAGCCCTGCCACCCTTGCAACTCTAGGCAGCCCTGGCCCAGAGGGAGGACACCATGCACACCTCCATTATTGCCTTCCAGACCACTCAGTGGCTTCTGGAGCCACCAGCCTCTAGCTGGCACTCCTCCCAGGTCCATTACCACCTCCATGGCCACTGGTGGGTGACATCATTACATACCTTATAATCTTAATCAAGAGATAATTTCTCTGTACTGATATGAAAACACTGTAGTATATTAACACTCAATGCAGCTCTACCACAATGTACCAGCTGATGGTTAGCCCTGGCTACCCCATAAGAAATGTTTTACATGAAATTATTATTCAGAAATATAATTCCTGCAGATTTGACACCTGCTTAGATAACAGTTCCTAAACGTTCCCAAATACTCTAGACGGTCAACTTGGCAGGATGTAGGAACACACTGGAATCGTCCTTAAATGCTCCACATTTGAACTCTGCATGCACTGGCTGACTATCTAACCCAAATGAACCAAACCCAAAGTCAGCTGACAAGAGCATTTAAATGCCAGGAGGTACATTTACACCATCACTTTTATTCAACTGTGAATACTGAGTTCCTCTTTCTGGCATTCAGACAACCAATAGGTCCAAATCTCTTTAAGGCCAAGTCCCTCTGGCTGGGAAGAACTTAGAACAGTGAAAGTTAAGTGACTGAGAAGTTTCTCTCTGTTCTCCCCTAGACGATCTCCACCCTCTTCCAGAGAACCTGGAAAGAAGGAAACAGGATTGCTCTCTGAGACTAAAACTATTAAGTCTGTTAAGAAAAATCTTCTAAAACTCAGAAATAAGGCAGCATGATTACTGTGTACCCTTCAGTGTCACACAAGAGCACTGTCTAACAAGCTCATCCACCTTCATCTGACACTGCAGGAGGACAGTTTTTTGACTCACTATTGATTAGGGCCTGACTCTGTAAAGCTAGACATTCACGTGTAGAAGCTTGATAAATTACAAATGATTTTTTTCTGGTAGACATGCAAATTAGTTGATTGAAAAATAACCCCAAAGGTTATTTCTTTATTGCCCTATAGGACATTAACCAGTTTCATATATAACTTGGTAACATTATTTCAGCATTCTTTCTCTCATTGACTATATTTACTTCTTTAATCAGTTTTTTCATTTGCTATTTCCTTTAATGAGTTAATTAAATCTTCGACATGTGATCACTATGTATTTGGATGAGACTCATGTTTTTAACTTTTTCAAAATTGACTTTGACAATCATAATTTAATGGGTTGCAATGGAGATTTGCAAAGACATCATCAAAGAGACAGAATTACGTACTTCCAGACAGATCTGACTAGATTGATGGCAGTGACTCAACTGAATTAATTTCATCAGCTGTCAGTTAGGAAGGGGAAATGGGTGGACCAGCAGTGGAAGCTTTGTAAGTAAATGTCCACCCATCTAAGCACTGCCCAAGGGAATGTGGGCCACCTGGCAGGTACATCTCTATGTCTTCAGTAGGTAACCAGCCTGATGCCACTAACATACAAACCATATATCGAGCTCCCTTCTTTCCATTTTCAAGCTCACTGAGTAACCTATTATAGGATGGTTCCTCAGGCAGGGAAATGACTCACTGGTCAGGCCAGCATGAGTAACCCAGCCAGACTGTAGTTTCATTTTTCACTGTAAATTAATAAATTGTCATTGGCATGTGGTTTCAGATTCCAGTTCTTTGTGGAACCTGACAGCGTGTATCTGTGTTGTGACTTCAATCAACTCTGGTTCGTCAACTAGATCGAGTTTCTAGGCCTGCAAGCTGTGGCCTACCCCAGACCACGTGATCCCACCAAGGGAAATGCCAGTTGGTCAGAACTCTGGTGACAGTGCTTCTCAAACTATCTGTGGTTCTGGAGACGTTTTTCGTTCATTTGTTTGTTTTTGATTTCCAGTCCCTGCGGACCAATACTTTTATAAAATTTAATAGAAATACATTACCAGGAAGATGCAATTTTTAATTTTTCTTTTTTTTTTTTTTGCAGTACGCGGGCCTCTCACTGTTGCGGCCTCTTCCGCTGCGGAGCACCGGCTCTGGACGCGCAGGCTCAGCGGCCATGGTTCACGGGCCCAGCCGCTCCGCGGCATGTGGGATCTTCCCGGACCGGGGCATGAACCCGTGTCCCCTGCATCGGCAGGCGGACTCTCAACCATTGCGCCACCAGGGAAGCCCGAAGATGCAATTTTTAAAAAGCCATAGAAAATGAAGGCCCAATTTTTTTTAAATCACTAGATTCAATAAAATCCAAATTACTCTTCAATATAAAAGTTCCTTTTAAAAGTAGAAAAGTTTCTCAATTTGTGTACTTATCTCAGGTCCAGGGATTTTACTTCATTTGGGAATTTGTTAGAAATGCAAATTCTTGGGCCTCATCCCAGATTTGCTGAAGCAAAAACTCTGGGGTGGTGCCCAGCCATCTGTGTTTTAACAAGACCTGAGGTGACTGTGATGCCTGCTCATTTTTACGAGACTCACTCACCTAGAACGAATACACATCAGAAATCACAAGCCTAAATGGCAAAGCGGCCAGGCAGGGACAAAAATGAAATTTTGACAAGATGAGGATTATAAGGAAATGTAGAGTCTCTGGCAAACTGTAGCCCCGATGTCCCACACAGAAGCATTCAAATTCAGACACACAGACACATACAGATACACACACACACACACACACACACACACACACACACACACACACACTGCCCTGGTCAAACGAAACTTCTACTGGTAAGTGTCAGACCCCTGTCTATTACCTTTTCTACATGTGGATTTATAGTAATCTCAGCCTTGATAAAATGATGAGTTGCTTTTTCCCAATAACTGTTTACACTCAGAGTATTCGATAGTAAATCCTACATATATGAAGCCTTGTTCTTGAGGTCTTTTCTGTCACAATAATCTACGTTTCCATTTTTAATTCTATATCACACCATTTTGAATTGTGAGACATTATAATATGTTTTAAATCATCCTTGACTATTTTTCTTTGATAGTTTGAAAATTAATTCTCACCAATTAGTTTTAAAATAATTTTGTTATAGTCCATAAAGTGTTCTGTCAACATTTCAACTGAAAGTGTTAACTTGGTTAACTATTAGTTAACTATTAGTTCACTTGGTGATGGCTTAGAAAAAACAGGCTTTGGGTTCCCATCCCAGCTCTGCTGCTCTGTAACTCTGCGGCTTTAGGCAAGATACTGAGCCTTAGCCTATGAAATGGCAACAGCAATGCCTCCCTCAAAGTCTGCTATAAGAAATTAATGAAACAACATATGCAAATCACCTGCCAATTTGCAGATGCTCCAGAATGTCACTGCCTTTTCCCTTCTTCCTATTCTCAAATATGGTAGCCCCCTTCTCTTTCCTATCTGATTAACAGTTTTCTTTATTCCACAGAAGAAAGAAACAAAGAATAAACAAGCCTGAAAGTGACAGATTTCTCCCTTTGTATTGCCTGTCTATGACCTAATTATTTTATACATAGTATTTTTACTACAAATATTTTTGGGTGAGTTGTAGTATGGTGATAAAATATGACATATAAGTCCTAATTTTTTGTTCTTATTGAAAGTTTCTATGTGTTCAAGTAAACAATACATTTTTATAACTCCCCGTATATCTGAGAGAAAAAATATGTATTTTCCACTGCCAACAAAAATAAAAATAGATAAATTGGATTACATCAAAATTTAAAACTTCTGTGCAGCAAAGGACACGATCAACAGAGCAAACAGGCAACACCTAAAGTGGAAGAAGACATTTGCAAATCATATAAGGGGTTAATAGCCAGAATACATAAAGAACTCCTATAACTCAATAATAACTAACAACCCAACTAAGAAATGGGCAAATGACTTAATATACCTTTCTCCAAAGAAGATATAGAAATGGTCAACAAGTACATGAAAGGATGCTCAGTGTCACTAATATTTGCTTTTGCTTGTGTACTTTTACTGAGAATATAAAATGGTACAGCCGCTATGGAAAACAGTATGGCTGTTTCACAAAAAATTTAAAATAGATATACCATATGATCCAGCAATTCTACTTCTAAGTATATACCCAAAAGAATTGAAAGTAGAGTCTTGAAGAGATATTTGTACACCCATGCTCATATCAGCCTTATTTACAATAGCCAAGAAGTAGAAGCAAACCAAGTGTCCGTCAGTATATGAATGGATAAACAAATTGTGATACACACACACACACACACACAATGGAATATTATTCATACTTAAAAAGAAATTCTGACATGCTACAACATGGATAAACTTTGAGGACATTATGCTAAGTGAAATAAGGCAGTCACAAAAAGACAAATACTGTATATAAATACTCTGTATATAAATTCTTATATGAGGTACCTAGGATAGTCAAGTTCCTAGAAAAGAAAGTAGAATGGGAGTTGCCAGGGGCTGGGGGCAGGTAGGCACGGAACATTACTGTTTAATGGGTACAGAGCTTCAGTTTTGCAAGATGAAAAGAGTTCTGGAGGTGGATGGTGGTGATGATTGCACAATGAGAATGTGCTTAATATCACTGAACTGTACATTTAAAAATGGTTAAGATGGTAAATTTTATGTTATGTGTATTTTACCACAATTTCAAAACAAGAAACCTCAAAAAAAACCCAAGATGTGTATTTTCCTTTCTCTACCCTTAATTTTGTCATAAATCATAATAATTCTGCCTTACTGTTGGTACAATTCTTGCTTTAGTTCCATCTGAGGCCTGGGCTGAGCATGGCCCAAGCCCCAGGGAAGGGGCTGGTTCAGAGTCTGTGGGTTCAGCCAGAGAATGGCTGGACCTTGGCTGAGGCAAGGCCAAGCAAGAGCTGATGGGCAGAAACGTGCTGGGAGAGGGAAAAACAGTGAGTTTCCCCCAAAGAGCCTAGAAGCAAACTCTTATTTGTCAGCAAGGTGTCAGGGTCAGAACTATGCTACAAGACAGAGGAAAGTTTCATAAACAACCTAGTCCTTGAAGATGAATTCTAGAGTAGAGACAGGTTTCCAAAAAGCTGACAAGGCACTGACAGACATGGAGATTTTATCACAGCTACCCTTCCTCCTCTTTCTTTTCCATCTTTCCTCACAGCTGCTGAAGAATCTTAAGGTCTTTCTTAAATTAGTAGTCTGGATCACCCTACCTATTTTATTTTCACCAAATCCTCATGATATCGCAGCTAGAACCTAGAAGGCAGAGTTGACAATGTCTAAGTGCTGTAGTGGACTACAGAAGGTAGGAGGAGGGTCCTCAAAAAATTAAAAATAGAAGTATCATATGATCCAGCAATTCCACTTGTGGATATTTACCTGAAGGAAACAAAATACCAACTTGAAAAGATATCTGCACACCCATGGTCATAGCAGCATTACTTACAATAGCAAAGACGTGCAAACAACCTAAATGACCATCAGTGAAGAGATAAAGAAAATGTGATACACACACACATACACACACACACACACAAAAGCACGTGTATACAATGGAATATTACTCAGCCATAAAGAAGAAGGAGACCTTGCTATTTACGCCATCATGAATGGACCCCAAGGGCCTAAGTGAAACAAGTCAGACAGAGAAGACAAATACCATATGCTCTGGCTTATACGTGGAATCTTAAAACAAAAAAAAACCCAAAACAACCCCACCACCACCACCACCAAATTCATAGACGGAACAGACTGGTGATTGCCAGAGGCAGTGGGGTGGGGGGACACTGTGTGAAATGGGTGAAAATGGTCAAAAGGTACAAACTTCCAGTTATAGGATAAATAAGTCCTGGGGATGTAATGTATAGCATGGTGAATACAGTTAACAATACTGCATTGTGTATTTGACAGTTTCTTTTTTTTATAAATAAATTGATTAACTTATTTATTTATTCATTTTTGGCTGTGTTGGGTCTTTGCTGCTGAATGCGGGCTTTCTCTAGTTGCAGCGAGTGGGGGCTACTCTTCGTTGCAGTGCGTGGGCTTCTCATTGTGGTGGCTTCTCTTGCTGTGGAGCATGGGCTCTAGGCGCGCGGGCTTCAGTAGTTGTGCCACGTGGGCACTGTAGTTGTGGCTCACGGGCTCTAGAGAGCAGGCTCAGTCGTTGTGGTGCACGGGCTTAGTTGCTCCGCAGCATGTGGGATCCTCCTGGACCAGGGCTTGAAACCGTGTCCCCTGCATTGGCAGGCAGATTCCTGCGCCACCAGGGAAGTCCTATTTGACATTGCTAAAGAGTAGATCTTAAAAGTTCTCATCCCAAGAAAAATAGATTTGTAACTGTGTGGTGATAGATGTAAACTAGACTTATCATGGTGACAATTTTGCAATATATACACATATTGAATCATTATGTTGTATGTTGTACACGCGAAACTAGTGTGTTATATATTAATTATATCTCAATTTAAATAAAAAGAAAGCAAGGGACAGTGACTTGGCCCTAGCAACACTTGTCTGGGAAGTGCTTCCCTGTAGTGGCAGGGACTGCAAAGTTACAGAGCTGAAGGACTCTGCAATGAAACAAACATTTGTATTCAATGCACCTCCTACCATTTTTTGGTTGTTGTTATTTTTAATTCATACAAAGAGCTTTCCCTGGTCCTTTGTGGCTATTTTGTTTGTTCCATTGGGCTTTTGTTAGAGCTATTATTTTCACAGTTTTTTCTTTCTCTCTTTGTTTTTTGGCCACGCCACACAGCATATGGGATCTTAGTTTCCTGACCAGGGATTGAACCCATGTCCCCTGCAGTGGAAGCACAGAGTCCTAACCACTGGACCACCAGGGTAGTCCCCTCTTTCTTTTTTTTAATGAGTGATCTTTTCAGCTTTGTTTCATGTTACTTTCTTGTATTTTTCACTTTTATTAAACAGGAATGAGGAAGTAAGGAAAGAACTCTGAGGACAATCCTTATTCCTGGCCAGGTCTCTGGTGTTCCTTCCTATACTTACCCCGACACACGTCTACATCAGACCCAGAAAAACCTAAATGCAGGGCTCTTTCTACCCTTAAAATTGTTCATGCAAGTCATTCAAAAGAACCACTAAGAAAGAAAGAAATTCTCTGTCCTTTCCTGTATAATTTAAATATTTCACAATCATTTGTAAGCAATAATGTTAGCCTCAAAGGTTGGAATGATACCACTCCAAATTTTTCAGAATATGAGATGTATAAACGAGAATCTGTGGTCTCTAACATAGGTAACCACATTTCAGAGACAATTCACTTGAGAAACCAGAGCCTTGGAGGGAAAATAAAATAAATGGAAAACAATACCCTGAGAGCAAGAACCTTCTAGAGAACACTCAGAGTGTTAAATCCACAGTCAAAGGATTGAGCTCCTTTCATACTAACCTGCCTCCCAACAACCTCATTTCAAGGCAGGACTTGGAAAAACTATTACTATTATGCAGATATTTCCCATGGTCTTCCTTTAAAACATTATTCCTTCAATACATTGTAGGACATGTGGCTGTTATAACCCTATGGGACCCTGGCCTCAAACCTGGCAGGGCCAAGGACATGTTCTGTCTACCTGGCCCCAGTCAGCTCCATCTAGCCTTTCACCAAAGGAGTTCCCTGCCCTCCCAAAACGAGATAAGATGAGCAGGGCCCCAGACTATTTGGTAATCTCCTCAGGGAAATACAGACCATATTACAGACAGGCTTATGTCCCTGGAAAGCAAATTTGATTACTGATTCCCCCACCCAATAAATTTTTCATCAAACTTCTCAATCCATCTCTCCTTCTTGAAGTGACCACTAGAGTTCTAATTCAATTGCAAACTTGTTTCCATCTGTATAACCTGCTCAACTGATACCTCTCAATTCTAACATTATCCTTTTTACATCACAGCTTCACGCTCACAACTTTCCCTGGAGTTGTGAGTGACATAACCCTGCCACATCTATCCTCATTCTTGTTAGCTATAGGAGCCATCAGCTGCATGGCCTCAGGAAGTCTCTTTCCTCCCCAAGACGATCAAGCCAAGGAAACTTACACATTTCCGAACTGTAAGTGAATGAATGGTTTGACTCAACTATATCCACTCCAGATTAGGCCGGATGGTCCAACTCTACTCAGTGTTAGTAAACCAGGAGGTATACAACACTTACTCCCAAATTTCAAAAGGCCAAAGCTTTTCCCTGGCCCTGAGGGCTCCTGGAATATACCCTATGATGTCAACCTTCACTCTTGGAAGTGAAGTTTTCCCCCAAGGAGAAAACTCACTCTAATATCACCACTTGTACATTTTGTCATTATTCGCGTCTTCCTTTTGTTTCTAACGGTTTCCCCCTTTATCCATTTTGTTGTGATATTCTCAGATATTATTATTCTCCCTTTCCTTATAATTTGCTTAATTAATGTATCATAGTCCTGACTTGTATTTTAATATATAACCTTTTGTTTTAACTACATCTGTTTTATGTGGCATAGTTAAATTTATATCTGTTATGATTGTTATATTTGGACCATCAGCTATCATTCTTTATTTCATCTTATTTTTGCTATTTCTTATTTATGCTTAATACATGCCATTGGTATTAATTAAACACTGTATATATACTCCTTTCTCCTTTCTTATTTTATTTTATTTTTTTTTGCGGTACGCGGGCCTCTCACTGTTGTGGTCTCTCCCACTGCGGAGCACAGGCCCCGGACGTGCAGGCCCAGCGGCCACGGCTCACGGGCCCAGCCGCTCCGCGGCATGTGGGATCCTCCCGGACCAGGGCATGAACCCGCGGCCCCTGCATCGGCAGGCGGACTCCCAAGCACTGCACCACCAGGGAAGCCCTCTCCTTTCTTTTGAAATATGTTCGGAAGAAAACATTGAGTAAAACTATTTTCACTAAATCTGTACACCAACACACACACAACCATGTCGACAATCATCAAATTCATTTTTCTGTTGTTTTCTAGTTATAGCCATGATAATAAACATCATATCCTTAGGCTTTTTCTTTTTTTATATGAGTAAAAAATATATATGAGTTATTGGCTTCAGCTCTTCCCTATCTTATCTAATTCTTAGTTTTTGGACTGTTATTCTGAAACTTCTACTTTTCTTGGGGGTTCAGAAAGACATGAATTCAAATTCTAACTCTACTACTTACCAAAGGGAGTTCCTTAACTTCTCTGAGACTGTTTTTTCATCTGAAACCAGGGGATCATACCATTAGGGTTTTTTGAAGATTAAATGAAACAATGTATAGTGAAGAACTTGATACACAGCAGTTGCTCCCTAAATATTAGTTCCCTTCCTCTCTTCCTTTTACACTTTAGATCACAATCCCATTCTGAAATGGGATGATATGGTCAGAAGCATTGATGCCTCCTAGTTGATGTTTTTAGTCTCCCATCTTGAGTTAAGGCAGCCACACTATGAAGAAGTTCTTGTTTTGGATCCAAACTGTCAGTGACAATTTGGGATTGGTGGGATATGTGAAAATCTTTCTTTACGCTTTCCCCAATGAATGACATCTTGCCTGGATCTTTTTTTTTTTTTTTTTTTTCTTAAAAAGAGCTACAGATGTTGTTTCATTTCCTTGGGGAGTTCATGGTCTCAATTGTGGCTGCATCTGAAATCATTATTTGAATATTATCTGGACTTTCTTTCCAGATGTTTTAAAATTTCTTTCTCACTAAAGACTGAAGATGTTATAAGTAGTAAATATCTTGATATCTTTCTCTGGGTGTTCATTTCCATTTATAGGCCAAGTCTTTAATCAATTCTGAAAACACTTTTACCTTAAATTGTTGATTCTTCAAAATTTATTTATTTTATTGGCTCAAGTACTTTATTATTTTTAAGTTAAAATACTATGCTCAATTTTCTAGAAATGAGTCATTTTGATCCACCACTATTTATACATGTTTACTTAAGACATCTAACTTTGGATTTCATTCAGTAGTTTATAAGCATAACTACTCTAATTAACTATTTAGCAGTTATCAATGTAAACTCTTCACTACTTCTAGAAATGTCCCTATTTATGGTATTGCAATTTCACTACATGGCTTTTGCTTCATGGCCTTATATCGTCTTTCTTATCATTTAGAGTATATTTGAGTCATCTTTTTTTCTTTTACAAATTTTTTTTTTAATTTACTTATTTATTTATTTGTTTTTGGCTGTGTTGGGTCTTTGTTGCTGCGCATGGGCTTTCTCTAGTTGTGGTGAGCGGGGGCTACTCTTCATTGCAGTGTGCGGGCTTCTCATTGCGGTGGCTTCTCTTGCTGCGGAGCACGGGCTCTAAGCGCGCAAGCTTCAGGAGTTGTGGCACATGGGCTCAGTAGTTGTAGCTCGTGGGCTCTAGAGTGCAGGCTCAGTAGTTGTGGTGCACGGGTTTAGTTGCTCTGAGGCATGTGGGATCTTCCCGGACCAGGGCTCGAACCCGTATCCCCTGCACTGGCAGGTGGATTCTTAACCACTGTGCCACCAGGGAAGTCCCTATTTGAGACATTTTTTGAACTCTGAGACTTTTTGGTTGTTCTGTATCAGACAACTTTAAAGTTTATTGTTCTTTTGTAATTTTGTTCTTTGGAATTGCAACATTTAAAATTTAGTTGGGTTATTTTGAAAATTCTTCTTTGATTTGCTTTTTGAATACTGAGGTTATGCTATTAAAGATGTTTGTTTGAGACATTTTCATTGGCAGTTTAACGGGTTTAATATGAAGAAGGCTGTCTACACTGCTATTTAGGCTATTGGTTTCCAAGAGGTAAAAGTATTTCTACTTGTAAATTCTAGTCTTTAAAAGTAAATACCAGAGCACCGTAGATATTTTTTAAACGGATGATAAATCACTATCCAATAAGTAATATTCCTCATCTATTTCATATCTTTAAGTTTTATCTTCAAATAAGCCCCTATACAAACAGATAAAATTATGCTTCAAAGAAAACTGAAATGTAAATATAGTAATTAGTTTCTTCTAAGATCCCACCTTTAAATATGTCATGTCTAATCCAGAACTAAGAGAAGAAATGACATGCCTAACGACACAAAGCTCAGAGCACAGCCTTCGCCTGCCCCACGTTAGCAAAGTTGGAATGAAGTCAAGTAGCACAGAGCTTTTTCTCTTTTTGGCTGTGTTGGGTCTTCGTGGCTATGTGCAGTCTTTCTCTAGCTGCGGTGAGCAGGGGCTACTCTTCATTGCAGTGTGCGGGCTTCCCATTGTCATGGGTTCTCTTGTTGCAGAGCATGGGCTCTAGGTGCGCGGGCTTCAGTAGTTGCAGCACATGTGCTGAGTAGTTGTGGCTCGTGGGCTCTAGAGCGCAGGCTCGGTAGTTGTGGCGCACAGGCTTAGTTGTTCCACAGCATATGGGATCTTCCTGGGCCAGGGATCAAACCCGTGCCCCCTGCACTGGCAGGCGGACTCTTAACCACTGCGCCACCAGGGAAGCCCCACAAAGCTCTTCTTTGACAGTCTTTAAGTCAGCTTATCACATCTGTCCCGGGGGACGGGACCTACGGACTCTTCTGTATTTTAGCCTGAGAACAAGTTTTACCCGTAAGAGAAGGAAAGCTATTTATATTTATCTTTTATCTAGCCATTTTACCAAATTTCCAATTCCGAAAGAAAACAAAAACTCTTATATACTGAGGAATACATTTTAAAAGAAAGCTCAGTATTTATTTGAAAACCATTATAAAGTGTTTTTAAAAGATATAAAACAAGACTTGAACAGAGAGACTTCCTGGATGGAAAAAACTGAATGTAAAAAAAGTTGATCCTTTCCAAATTAGTAATTTTTTTTTTTTTTTTTTTTTTTTGTGGTACACGGGCCTCTCACTGTTGTGGCTCTCCCGTTGCGGAGCACAAGCTCCGGACGCGCAGGCTCAGCGGCCATGGCTAACGGGTGCAGCCGCTCCGTGGCATGTGGGATCTTCCCAGACCGGGGCACGAACCCGTGTCCCCTGCATCGGCAGGCGAACTCTCAACCACTGCGCCACCAGGGAAGCCCTAATATATACTTTTAATGCAGTTTTAATCAGAATCTCCACTGAGATTTTAGACTGTAACAAAATGAGTCTAAAATTTATTGGGAAAAAATGCCAAATAACACCAAGAAATATTTTAAAAGAAGAGTAAAATGGAACTCAGTTGCTTTTCTATATACTAAAACCTAATCTATAACTACTATAATCAAGATAGCATCATATTGATACAGGAATAGAAAACAGACTCAGGAAATATAGTACAAGGTATAGAGATTGATAGAAGTATATGTGGAACAATATATGACTAAGGCAGCATCTCAACTCACAGATAAAGTAAATGGTGTCATCAAACTGGTTATACATTTGAAAGAACATAAATTTACATTCATATCTCATACCATATACAAAATATATTCTAGATGAATTTAATATATGTATTTTAAAAATAAATCAATCAAAATATTAGAAGAAGAGTTAAAAGGATACTGGCTTGGATGGATGAAGCCTTCCTAAGAGAGAAACCATAAAGGAAAAGATAGATATATGTGACTAAATATTGGGTTGGCCCAAAAGTTCATACCTTACAGAAAAACCCGAATGAACTTTTTGGCCAGCCCAATATTAAAAAAAAGTTTATATGGCAAAAGAGAATATAAACAAAATCAAAGACAAATAGTAGACTGGGAAATATATAACTGCATCATGTAGAACAAACAAAATATTACTATCACTAATAAACTAAGAGCTCCCTACAAATTGAGGCGTCAAATCACCTTCAAGAGGCATGAGAAAAGGATATGAAAACAATTCACAGAAGAAATGCAAAAGAACAATAAAACGTGAAAATATGCTCAACCTCACCAAAATTCAAGGGAATATAAATGAAAATAGAATATACCATTTTTCACCTAGTAGAGTAAGAATACTCAATGATGACTACAACATAGAAAACAAGCCGTCTCACACTTGCTAATGGAAGCCTGAACTGGTACGTTTTTGGAAAGGAATCTGGCAACATACTTTAAAATTTGAGATGCATGTGTCCTTTGACTCAACCCCCTGTCCCCTCCCCTTCCCCACTTTTGGGATTCAACCAGAGTGAAGCACTGGTATATAAGGAGAGGTTAGTTACAGGAAACACAAGCACAACCAAGGGAGACAATGTTAATTTCTCTCCACAGGGGTCAGTGGAGTGAACACAATGCAATCATTAACATGAGTGAGTTAGAGCCAAACCTATGAGCTGGGTGAATGTCTGTGACATTTATCATGAAAACATAGCTGCATGGGAATGCTTACATTTGAAAAATCCTCAAAGATAGGATATGTGTGATTGAACTGTACAAAATTGCTGATATTCAACTCTTTTTGATCTAATAAAATGGCAGTCTCATAAATCACAATATAACATAAATTTTTACATATTTATGAGCATGAAAAAAATGTAGACTGATACACCCCAAGCATTAACACTGGTAACCTGCTGGGGGGGGCGGGGGGAAGGGAGGAAAGGAGAAATGAACAACTTCTTCATACATCTTTGCACTGTTTTACTTGTTAAAAATTTTGCGAATTAAACATATCTAATAAATAAAAATGTAAAGAAAAAATAGAAAAGAAACAAGAGTCTCAGGCTGGCTATTACCTGAAAATATATCTAGGGGCAGCATCTATAGCAATGGTCCATTTAACTTTATCGAATGTAGTGAACAAAAACCAATTTATTTCCTTGTCTCTTTCAACAAGATGGTTCAAAATAAAAACCCAAGCAATTATTTGTTACCTAAAACGAATTTCAGAATTTGCAGTAAGATTAGGAAAAACAAAGATTCAGAGAACATTAAGTATTGACAGGTGCAGCAAGAGGACCACTTTTACACTGCTAATGAAGAGTAAATTGATGTAATCACTTTCAAACAACTTGGCATTACCTAATAAAGTTGAGCATTGCATATTCTATGACCTAGCAACTGAATGCCAAAGTATATGTCCTAGAAAAACTCCTGGATAGGACTAGGACACATGTACAGAGTGCACTGTGCAGCATTTTCACAAGAGCAAGAAGCTCGAAGCAACCCAAATGCCCCAAAGGGGTAGAATGGATAAATAAAGTATGGTATATTTCACACAGAGGAAGAAGAATACTGATGTACTAGTTAATACTAGACAGCAGTGAAAATGAGTGAACTTTAGCTGCACACACCCACCTAGATAATCTCAAAATAAAATGTTGGGTAAAAATCTAAGCCAGAGATAAAGTATGATTCCATTTCCAAAAGAGGTGACACTAAACAATTTAAGAAAAAGCAGGGAAATGACAAATAAAAAGTCCAGATTACAGCTTTATAGGAAGAGGCAGAAGGAGGAAGGGGTCTGGGAGAAGCAAACAGGAGTCTTTAAAAGTGGTACTCATCAAGGGGCTTCCCCCATGGTCCAGTGGTAAGGAATCGCCCACCTTCCAGTGCAGGGGATGCAGGTTCGATCCCTGGGTGGGGAACTAAGATTCCACGTGCTGCTGGACACCTAAGCCCGTGCACCTCAACTAGAGAGAGAAAGCCAGCATGCCACAACTAGAGAGAAGTCCACGCGCTGCAGTGAATATCCCGAGTGCCGGAACTAAGGCCCATCGCGGCCAAAAATTAAAAAAAATTTTTAAATCAATCAATAAATAAAATAAATATTTAAAAAGTGGTACTCATCAATAAAGCTAGAGGGAAAAAAGACAGGGAATGTATGTATGTTTGTTTTACTAACAGTCTTTAATGTGTATATGTGTGTATACATGCATATATTCTTTGGATGTATGGTATGTTTCACTCACACACACGTGTGCACACACAGAAAGAATCTAGGGCAATGCCTGCTCGTGCCTACAAAGCCTATCCTAGTACTGGAGAAGTCACTTAACCATCTTGCAGGTATGCTTTGCATTGTAAGTGCTTAATATATAAATGAATGGATATATTTTAGAGTAATACTCAAAGGAACAACCCTGGAAGCCATGTTCTTCCAGGGCCAGGGTAAAGTGGAAATTTCTCCCATGCAATTTTTTTGTAGTGTACCAGAAGCCAGAGAGAGTATAACAGAAAAATCCAAGATGAACACACACACTGACATAAAATTTTTCAAGTCACCTTGGGAAAACTGTATTTGTTAAGTTGCAGCACAAAACAAAGGTAACATTTCTGGGTAGAGTTACATGGGTTTTACTTTCACCCTGGGTTATCCTTTTCATCCACTTTATGATTTAAACTAAATGACACCAAAACTCAAACCTTGGCTGGTAAGATTTTCAAAAGCAGGGGGAAAAAATGCTTTTTCTCGGCTACAAATTGTGAGTACCTAGGAAATACTGATTTATTGGGAGTAGACCAGATGGAGCTCTGTTTCCAGATATTACAATGTTGGTCCTGATTCACTGCAGTGGAGCAGCTAAAAGCCTTCTATATACGGCAGTGTTTCACCAGGTGAAGGAAGAAAATTAGAAAGGGAGGAAGTCTGTCCTTACTCTCATCCTCCACAGCTGTTGGAAACCAAAGTTGTTCCTCTAATTGAATCACTACTAATTCTAAGCTACTGGCTTCTTTCCTTTCCCAAGGATTATTTTGAATATTTGGACGTCTACTTTACTCTGTTCTGTCTACCGCTGTTAGGAGTCTGGTAAATAATCTGATTTAGCTAAGATGCTTTACTGACAGGATATCCTGTAGATGGTTAACTAAGGCTAGAGGAAAGAGTGATTAGACAATCTGAATGCACATTATTTTTAAAAGGAAAGGAAAAGACAAAAAAGTCAAAGTGGCTACAGGCCCTTCATCGTCTCAAGTAAACCAAAACAATATGATGCCAAACTACCTCCCCAAATATGAGTTATTTACAGATGCGACATGTTTACTTCCTCATGCTAGAAAGTTCCATTTTGTGCTCATGACCTGGAAATGCAGGTGCAGCATAATCAACGAGGTAAACAGCTCTAAGTTTTCTCTTTAGCAAATGAAAAATGGAAAATTAAATTAATTGCTGTCCTTGAATGCTTTTCCCTAAGCAAAGTTGCACAGATTGCTTTTTTAAATATGAGCTTTATTGAAATATAATGCACATAAAATTTTACCCTTTTAAAGTATACACAATTCAGTGATTTTTAGAAAATTCAAAACTGTGCATCCAGGGGCTTCCCTGGTGGCACAGTGGTTGAGAGTCCGCCTGCCAATGCATGGGGGCACAAGTTTGTGCCCCGGTCCGGGAGGATCCCACATGCCACGGAGCGGCTGGGCCCGTGAGCCATGGCCGCTGGGCCTGCGCATCTGGAGCCTGTGCTCTGCAACAGGAGAGGCCACAACAGTGAGAGGCCCATGTACCACAAAAAAAAAAAAAAAAAAAAAAAAATTGTGCATCCATCACCATTATTGAATTCCAGAGCATTTTCATCACCCCAAAAAGAAACTCCATAGTTTTTAGCAGTCACTCCCCATTTTCTCCTCCCCACTCCACCCAGCTCCTGCAACCATAAATCTACCCCCTGTTTCTATGGATTTTCCTGTTCTGGACATTTCAATAAATGGAACCATATATCACATGGCCTGTTGTGCCTGGTTTCTTTCACTTAGCATAATGTTTTCAAGGTTCATCCATATTGTAGTATTGAATCAGTACTTCCTTTTTATGGCAAATAATATTCCATTGTATAGATATACCATAATTTTATCCATTCATCAGTCGATGGGCATTTGGCTTGATAATTAATGACAAAGAACAAAAGAAAGTCTAGAAAGCAGAAGGAAATGGCCCTCAGCTCAGAAACTCAACCTAAGCCCCAGACTAAGAGACAGTTACTGTGATACCTGCATTTATACCCCATTCTTGTAAACCACGCTATTCCTAGAGATTGTTACTAGAAATATCAGCTGTGGTAACACGGATAAGAAATTTTTTTTCTTATACTATTAGTGAGGGAAGAAGAAGGGAAACAGAATTAAAACATAATTGAGTAATATCCTTCAATAGGTGAGCAGATAAACAAATTGTGGCATACCAATATTCTAGAATACTACTCAGTAATAAAAGGAATAACATATTGATACATACAACATGGATGCATCTCCATGTAATTCTGCTGAGGAAAAGAAGCCAGACAAAAGTGAATACATAATATATAACTGCATTTACATAAAACTCTAGAAAATGCAAACTCTTCTAGAGTGACAGAGAGCAGATCAGTGGTTGTCTGAAGATGGGAAAGGGGAAGAAGAGACTGTTACTGGGCATGAGGAAACCTTTGGATGGGTTTGTTCATTATTTTGATTGTGGCTATGCTGTCATGGATGTATGCAGCCAATATTCATCAACTTCATATACATATCATTTATTGTATGTCCATTATATTTTATGTCAATTATATCTCAATAGAGCTGTAAAGAAACACTGTTTTTTAAAAAGTAAGCATACCTCCCCCAAAAAAGTGTTTGAATATGTGGAAAACACTGCCTTTATTTTGCATATATGGTTTCAATTAATTTTGTAACAAGTTAAATTACTCTCTTTTTACACACAAGGAAATTTGAGATTGAGAAAGCACAGAAATTTGCCAAGATGGTCACAGTCAGTACCAGGCTGAAATCTCAAAGTCCATGCCCCCTTTTCACTACACCACACTGTCTCTCACTGTTTCTGTTACAGACCCAACTCTTCTGGAATCCTTGGGTCCCAGCATTTCCCAAGTCAGGGAATTTTCTGGTCCACAGAAGTTTATGCTTTAGGGTGGTATTCCAAGTTTGTTTTCTTTTGCCTATCATTTTATGTTGCCACAAATACCTCTCTCATTATGGGGATTTATCCGATTCAATTGATTGATTCATTCTCAGTGGATCAAAGTAGTTAATCTGGATTAGATCAAGGCAAGTAATCCTGGTCCCTAGGTCAAAGGAGTGAAAATAATTTGTCTGAGATTAAAAGCAAGCTGGACAAAACCAAAAACTGGCTACTCAACCCACCAGAAGTGGACATTGTACTTCTCTGGGACAATAGTCATTCCTTTGATTATGGGAGGCCCACAAATGTGGGCTATTCAGAGTTGCTCTGAGGTATCTAATTACTTTTTACCACCCCTTCCCCTAAACTTGATCAAGTCAAGGTTGCCATCCAAGTCTGAGCAGGACAAGCACGAGGGTGGTTTCGTCACCTCTGTACCTCCTCCAGATCGTGCTTCATCACACAAACAAGGGAATGTTCTCCAAATGCTACCAATCACATTTGGGTCCATTTGAATAATATGGACCATGAACTTGATTAAATACAATTAATGAAAAAGTGAAAGTTGGTTAAAACAATTTTTTTCTTTTTGATAAGACAGCTAGATTTGGGAGAGAAAGGGGTACTATTTCTTTCATGCAAGACTTTCACAATGAAGGTTAACTGTGCTGGATACCTTTCATTTGCCCCTCCAAACCCATTCTCCAACCTGTTCTACCCGGCTCTACACCCTAGGAGACTGAACTACAGACTCAGAGGCAGGCTTCCTTGTCTTCCAGTTAGGTTTCGTCAATGGGGAGCATAAGCAGATAAAAGGAAAGAGGAGAAGCATTTCAGGGTATTTGTTTCCTGGCATCCCTGCCTGCAGGGTCATTATAAGCTGGCTACAGCCCTTTCCTGGAGGTCACAGCTCTACTCAGGAGGATTCTCTTCTCCCAGCCCTCATCCTTTCCAGTCTACGGGTAGTAAAGGAGCCCTGAAAAGGTACACTCTCCCTTGCAGTTTCCCTATACTCTGCTCATGTCCTTGTAAATATTCTCTTTATTAAGCTCTCCTAAAATTAATTGATTTGAGGATGCCAACTGTTTTCAGTACAGTCGACATTTTCTGAGGGTTGCTTATTCAGAAAATGAACTTATTCCAAGTCCTCAATTTATATGAAAACACTGACATTCATGGGGTTGATATCAAGCCCAGACAAAGATAACCAATGGCTAGGTGAGGTGTGGAGTGGGGTGGTCAAACAGCACTGATTCAACCTTCCTGCCTCGGTGATTTTGTAAGGCAAAGGTTTAGATTTGCAAGAACAGTGAAAGTGGTGGATATATTTCTCAGATTTTAAAATGTGAGACATGTAAGACATTCAGGTTGCTATATCATGCTTCTTTATGCTTACAGACCATGTTTCCATGGTGACTTTGACCTTTTTGCACATGCTATTCTACTTAGATTGAGACTTTAAACCACTTTTTTTTTTGGCTTTAATGATCAAATTTAAAGAAAGATATGTTTGCTACAATAAAAACTGCCTAAATGGCAAATCTAAGAAAGAGAACAAATTTGTTCTGTGCCATCTGTTTTCTCTCACTGAGAGATATTATCATATATAGTGAAAAATGCTGTAGAAGTGAAGTGATGCTTCCTGTGTCATGCATAAGATGTAATTTCAAGTAGATTTTGATTACTTATAGTTTATATATCAAAGATGTAAGTCCCTTAAGGTAAAAGATGGATTTTGATCCTATCTAAGCCCAAAATAGCTAACCTCCCATCCCAAGAACTGCCTCAACTATATCATTCCCAAATGAAGTACTAAAAATAGAATAGCCACTTTAAGGTTGATTTTCTTTGATGATGCCAAAACGTCATTTATAAATCTGGAAAGTTCTTTTAAGTGAAAAAGCTAAAACGTTGAAATATTAATATGATGTGTTTATTTTTGTTTGGTTTCTGTTATCGTGTGTATGTTTACCATAGATTAGGACAGGAGATAGAGAAAGGAAACTCATTGAATTAACCTGAGCCAGTGAGGTAAGATCTATCCCTGTATTTATGACGGGTATCTATTAGAACTTAAGAGTATATGAAAGGGGATACCCAAAGAAAATCTGGGAACTCTGGAAGCTTTCATTTACTTCGGCACAATACCAGATGGCTCTTGCAAAGCTCTCACTTCCTATTTTCCAAATAAGTGGTAATTTCATTCTTTCAACTTTTCCTAGTTCAATGCAACATATTAATGAATAATACCATCTTGCATTTGTACAGTGTTTTACAATGTACAAAGTGCTTTCCTATTCATTATCTCAACTCATCTTTACAGTAGTTCAGATATACAGTACTTCAGGGAAAATATTAAAACCCCCATTTTACAGATGAGGAAACTAAGGCCCGAAGATATCACACAGGATTCCTTTAGTAGCAACTTGACTTAGGTTAGGTAAAAAATGGGAATATATTGGCTCACAT
This sequence comes from Monodon monoceros, assembly GCF_005190385.1. NCBI lineage: Eukaryota > Metazoa > Chordata > Mammalia > Artiodactyla > Monodontidae > Monodon > Monodon monoceros. The sequence continues at coordinate 126,041,702 of NW_021703778.1, read as the reverse complement.
CAACTGGATTGATGGACTCCAATTCACTGGGCTATCTCTTTCCTTCCCTTTATCGCTCTGTCTCTCTCTCTCTTTTGCTCCCCCTTTGTGCATCAGACTTTACTCTCTCAACAGACTGAAACATGGCCATACATGATTCTTACTACCTTGAGACTAGAAAGGATGGGACCTCTCCTCCCTCAACTTGAGTTGGAAAATTCCAGAGAAAGAATCTATTGGCCCTTGCTGGGTTGCATGCCCACCCTTCAGACCAACTCCTGTAGCATGGTGATGAAATACTATGGCATCCCCAGCTTGGGTCAAGTCCCCAACACTCTGGCCAGTACCACCCAAACAAACAGAACAGGAATAGACATAGCCAGTGAGGAAACTGTGAGGAGGGCATACGGACTGCATTAAACAACTTGTCCAAGGCGCAGAGTCAGAACAACTTCTAACTGGATCTTCAGACTGCAAGCCTCCCCTTCACTTCCAGCCTCCCACTACAGGGACCACAATGGTGTCACCGAGCCCCTCTCTTCCTCATGGTTGCCAGTGTGGTCTGGTTCAAGGCTAAAACTTGGAAAAGACTCGATTCTCGTCCGAATCCTGTCACTCGTCAGCTGTGTTCGTGGGCAAGATACCTAACCTCTGGGAACCACAGCTTCCTCCTTTGTAAAATAAACAACTTCTGTGTCACAGGGTCATCAAAAGGATGAAGGGAGATAACGTACTCCAGATGACTTTGAAAATGATGAAGAACTACCTTAAGGTTTATTACTTACATTCTGTATGTAAATCTTACAGAGGCTAGAATTCACAGTAACAGTCTTCAGTTGTCACCCTCCCTACCACCAGCCCTCTGTTGGCATCATTTTGGTTCTGACATTTTTACTCTTTCAGTTTTAAAAAAGCACATTTCAAAAAAAAGCATCAAATGGTGTCTCAAAATGAAGAGATTTTGTCCAGAAGAGAAATTTACGAACAGACGGTTTAATGGCACTCTTCATACCCACATTTCAATACAGATTAACCAGGAGATGGAAAATTTCTGGAGGGCACACACGATACTATTAACAGTGGTTATCTCTAGGGAGTGGGCTAGGAGTTGATGTTCGGAAAGAAACTTCTCTTTTTCATTTATTCCTGTGTCTACTACTTGAATTTTTAAAAATCTCACATATACATTCCTTTCATAATTAAAAAAACTAATTAAAAAAATTAAAAACTTAGTTATCACAGGAAAGGAATATGGTATATACCTAGAATAGTGTCTGACACTTAAAAAGCTTTCAATACATTCTGGCTTATTAATCGAAGTAGGCATTTCTAGTTACCACCTATCCAGCAAAGTAAAATCAACTTCACTAGAATAAAGGCCACCTCTCATCTCTGTGAATGTACATTTTCCATGAATCACATTGTGAGAAATGCTCATTACCACCTGCTGAGGATATGGTTTTAAACTCTTACACCTTCACACACCAAAACTGAAACCTACCTTCTTAACGCCCAATTATAAAACACAGTACATTTGGCTACCTCTTGACTCTATTACCACTGTTCTTGTAAGCACATTGATTAACATCACACAGAGCATGCTGGGGTTCTAGGAACCATTCTATCTTACAGATGGGGGTTTGCACGATATTTTCTAAGAAATTAAAGGTTACATGGCAGCATATGCCAAAGCTAAAAGACAGATTTAAACAGCATTTAAAAAATGATGCAATGGCTATGAAGTTTGGATGCTGTGCACCAGTTAAGTGCTATACTGGTTGCCTAGTTACATCTCTGCAAAAGGCCAAAAAAGTTGTCTCTAAATCTAGAAGTAATTAAAAACCTTAAAGTTTCACCATTAAACCAATGATTATGTGTGAAACCCTATGCAGTCATCCCTTAAAATAAGCGCCCGTCAGACTTTGATCAGGTGGTAGCCCTTGGGAATGTCCAAGGAGATATTTTAATAAAAGACATTTCTATGTACGAAATTTTTTACCATGCTCACATTTCATTAAAGTTACCACATCTGGACTCTTCCTGTTTTGTCATACCCAATTGCAGTCCGCTACTATAGGATATTAAAAAACTTTCTAACCTAGTTGATATAACTTCTATCCCACGAGAGGTGGGAAAAAGTCCAGTGTTTTAAATTGTTAAACTTTAAAAAAATTTTTTATTGCAATCAGCTTTGCAAATTATAGGCCAGTTTATAATCCAGTAACAAAAACTATGCATCTTAATACTAACAACTAGTGTCTTAACTCTATGAATTTCCTGATCGGTTCTGCCTGACAGACACTGTTAAGTCCAAATATCTTCTCCCAGTAATGGGACAGGATGAACAACAATTTTGGTCTAGAAATTTAAAAACATGAGTGTATTAAAATGGATGAGACTTCCTCCAGAATTTGAAGATAGGGAGAAACAGTCTTTTTTTTTCTTCCTCTTGAAGTTCAACATTTTTTTTTTGAGGTAAAATTCACAAAACATGAAATTAATCATGAACCACTTTAAAGTGTACAATTCAACAGCATTTAGTACATTTACGATGTCACGTAGCCATCATCCCTATTTAGTTCCAAGACATTTCCATCACCCCCAAAGAAACCCTGCACCAGAGTAGCTTGGATCATTTGGATCTCCTATTTACATTTACTCTGTAATTTCTCTTTGGAAAGGAATAAAAGAATCTGAGTTTAAACAACAGCATAAGGATTCCATCTCCTTTCATTTCTTCTGGAGCTTGTTTGATTCACAAAAAAAACAGCTGAGGCTCAAAGCTGAAAGGAGGCTAGTCTTAACAAAATGAAACCAGGCAGGATTGAGAGTCTTAGAAGGAAGGAACCCCAAAAAGGGATTGACAAGAATATCAGAATAACTCACAATCTATCCAAGCCCTATCCTCATCAGAAACCCAGATCTTACCTCCAAGACTGATGGTGTTCAATCTTTTTTTGGAAGAAAAAAAAAAAGAATTGAAAGAGCATTCCTTGTACCTACCAACTAGAACAGTTTAGAAGACAGTAAACAAACATTAAAAAATATATATATTGCCAGCTCCTCAAAGTCAAAGCCTATTCTAGGGAAGCTAATGTACTGCCCTTCCAAGTACACTTACAATCTCTTTGTCCCAGTGGCTTAGAGAATAAAAATCTCCAAATGAAGGTCACAGGAATGTAAGAAATGAGGCTCCTTCTGTATTCCTGTTTTCCTGGTCTGGCTTTGCTGTGGGTGAGGGCAGAGCATTATGGAAGCATGGAGGAAGGGCTAAGAATCTTCACCCAGATGCAGCCAATTACTTACACCAGGGTAAGTAGCTCATGCTCTACCACTGGGAGTCAGAGAGCACCAACGTCTCAGAGCTGGATAAGACTCCAAGACACGATCCTCTCCAATCCCCTCCCCTTGGGCATCAAGATAATATTCCTAATACTTATCTATTCTTGAACATTCTGTGCTGTCTCTTAGAGGGGAAAAGTTCAAATTTGTTATACAAAAGGCAGGATTCAAACGAAGAGAGCACCATGCTGCTTTGGCAAACTTGTAATTTCCATACATGCTGACATGCTGAAAATGATTCAATGAGGCTCTGTGGTCACCTCAATAAGAAAGCTATTAAAGCTGTGATCATCAGAGACGCCAGTAACACTGGGGAATTAAAAGAGTGGACCATGAAATCTAATAACATTTTATAAATGTTGCTGGTTCTTCTGAGTTGGTTTCGGGCAAACATGTATATGTGGATACAGATTTTTCCAGAGTTAGATTCACCCTTATCCTCAGCCCAAACCCTTGAGGTTACTGTCATTATTTCATTCAATCAGATTTTCTATTTTCACAATTCATCGGCATGACAGTCACTCTCCACTAGAGCTGTTTTTAGACAGCTAGGCGCCTAACTGTCCCAAATTACCCAGAACTCCAGGAGTTTTAGCACTGAAGCTCCCAAGTCCCAGGTAACCCCCCAGTCTTGGACAAATCACGACGGTTCGTTACTCTACAGCTAGCCCTAAGTTTGGCCTTCAGATCTGTACTGCTGACCTGTCTTGAAGTGGATAAAAAGGGGACTCGCTACAAAAATAGCTGCAACATTTAAAATCTCCATCAAAAATTTCTGGCTAGGGACCTCCCTGGTGGCACAGTGGTTGAGAATCCACCTGCCAATGCAGGGGACACGGGTTCGAGCCCTGGTCTGGGAAGATCCCACATGCCGCGGAGCAACTAAGCCCGTGCGCCACAACTACTGAGCCTGCGTGCCACAACTACTGAAGCCCGTGCACCTCAAGCCTGTGCTCCACCACAAGAGAAGCCACCGCAATGAGAAGCCTGCGCACTGCAACGAAGAGTAGCCCCTGCTAGCCGCAACTAGAGAAAGCCCGCGGGCAGCAACGAAGACCCAACACAGCCAAAAATAAATAAATAAAATATAAATAAAATTTTAAAAAATTCTGGCTATATTCTACCCTGGAGATGGTTTTTAAACAATAACCCAGTGATCCATTTCATTCACTAGGTGAGCAATGGTTTCTTACTTTGTGGGGATGACTTACCTAATGTATGGTGGAAATTAAACCATACTTAGAAATTAGCTATAATAAATACCACTACAGTAAGGTTCTAAAATATTATGTTATTTTTTCCTCCAACTTCCACATGCTAGAGCCTAATAAATAAAGCACAATGTGACAGGCAGACATAACAGCATAAAATAAAAATCTCACATTTCTTTGGTGCCATTCAAAGACCTTGGAACCTGCACACTGTAGGCAAACTCTCCAGAGTTGGAGAAATGCCAAAGGCAGCACGCTCTCCAGAGGCCACACCCATAGTACCAGAAAGTCTGGCCAAGGAAGGAGCCATTGGACTTCAACCTGTCCACTTGATCCAATGCCAAATACTCCAAGAAAACTAAAAGCCTTCAGTGCCTGTATTTACAAACAGGTTTTGCAGAGTCAAGACAAGAACTTGCTTCATCAACTTGGGAACCCTAAACCTTCTCAACCCTATACAATGAAATGTAAGATAATCCTATCTCAGCTACCTGAGGCATTTCTACCTTTCTGAACAATTAATCTCTTTTACTTTGTAGTAGGCAGAATAATAGCCCCCAAATAGGTCCATGCCCTAATCCCTGGAACCTGTGAATATATAAACTTACGTGGAAAAAGGGACTTTGAAGATATGATTAAGGACCTTGGGATGGGGAGAGTATCTTGTATTATCTAGGTGTGCCAAATCTTATCACATGGGTCCTTAAAGTCAAAGAACATTTCCTGGCTCAGTTCAGAGGAATGAATACGGTGGAAAGACATACGGAGATGGAAGGCTGTTAGCTTTGAAAATGGAGGAAAGGGGACTCTAGAATTCTTCCCTAGAGCCTCCAGAAAGGAACACAGCTCTGTCAGTACTTTGCCTTTAGACCAGTGAGATCTCTACAGAACCTAACTTGCAGAACTGTAAGATAACATATTTGTATTTGGTGGATTTGTTTTAATCCACCAGGTTTGTTACAATTTGTTACAGCAGCAAACAAGAAAGGAATACATCCTTCATCACTGCTGTTCAATTTGCATAATGCCTTAGTAGTATTTTGCTTTAAATCTCAATATTTGACCATTTCTTGCCTAGTGTTTAATTTGCTTCTCTGTACAGACATAAAAAATAGATTTGGTACTAGAACAAATATGCTCAAAATCCCTCCAACAGTGCAAAACAATATTTCCTTTTACATGTCTATTTTGTTTAGTTTCTTTCTTTAGTTTGTTAGCACAGAGACCACTTACATAAGGAACTACTTTGCATAACTGAAACCAGTAATTTTGCATGAAGCAAAAATGCTTGTAGGTAAGAGTAACATGACAAACAACCTCTTTAAAGGTGTGTAACGACACAGTAGTTCTCAATGTCTCCTTAGGGCACTCTGGATACCCCAATGGCTGGAAGATGCCACTGGCCTTTTGTGAGCCAAGGACAGGGATACCAAAGAATACGAGGAAGAATTGCCCCATTCAACGTGTCAGCAACCCGCACCGAGAAACTCTGCTTGGATTGATTTGAAACATTTAAATACAGTGATTAGTATGAAAGAAATCAACACCAACATCAGACAGAGAACATGAAAAACTTATCTTAAAAGCCTTCATTATTAATAATATTTGGTAGAGTGTAGGGATGGCCTAGCCCTCACCTGAAAGATATTAAGTACTTAACGCCAAAAGAACCTCATTATGGGGTCGCAAAAGCTATACATGGCATTAAAAGCACACATACACACAGGCCTTCCTTCCAATAAGCTCTAGACCAGAGATTCTCAATTGTGACTACACATTGTAATCACCTGGGGAGATCTTATAAACTACAGATGTTCAGACCCCTCCCCAAGGGATTCTGACGCAAGTGGTCTGGGTAGGGTTTACATATCAGTGCTTTCAAACACTTCCCTGAAGATTCTGATGTGCACCCAGGACTGAGAATCACTGCTCTGTACCGTCCATGAGCAGTCTATTGGACATATCCGTCTGGATGTGGCCACTCCACGGATTTGAATCTGTTCCTCTCTTCCTGTATCTGTAGCCCAGTTATCATCACTCACTGAATTTCCCAAAAGACAAATTGGGGAGTTTTTCTAAACGTCCTCCTCTCCTTCATCTTCAGTCAGCAATTTCATCAGTTCTCCCATATCCAGCCCCTCATTTGCAAATCCAAGAAGTCTACTGGTCTCCCTTCCATTAGTTTTTCTCTATTTTTTCTCTTAAGAAGGTTTTGATACTAGTAAATACTAAATATTGGCTGAATGAGTACATGGATAAATGGCTAGCTTCAGCAAAGTAAGTTAGGTTAAAAGCAGGTTTTATTTTTTATTTGCATTTTGCTGTAGCCACTAAATAGCTGTATAAACAATTAAAAATCCAACAGCCAAATTCAAGCCATCATCATATAATCCAACGCTCCAATGGGAAAAGAAGAGAAGGGGTGGAGGTATAGATGAAACGATACTGGTCGTGAGTTATAATTGTTAAAACTGAGTGATAGGGATATAGAAGTTCATTATATTATCCTCTCTATTTGGTATATGCTTGAAATTTATCAGAATGAAGTTAATTTTAAAATGGGGGGGGAGGACTTCCCTGGTGGCGCAGTGGTTAAGAATCCGCCTGCCAATGCAGGGGACATGGGTTCGAGCCCTGGTCTGGGAAGATCCCACACACCGTGGAGCAACTAAGCCCATGCGCCACAATCACTGAGCCTGTGCTCTAGAACCCACGAGCCACAACTACCGAGCCCTCATGCCACAACTACTGAAGCCCACATGCCTAGAGCCTGTGCTCCACAACAAGAGAAGCCACCGCAATGAGAAGCCCATGCACCACAACGAAGAGTAGCTCCCACTCGCCGCAACTAGAGAAAGCTCATACACAGCAACGAAGACCCAACGCAGCCAAAAAATAAATAAATTTATAAATAAATAAATAAAATAAAATAAAATAAAATGGGGGGAAGTCCATGTCAGGACTAAAGGAAACTGCATCTCGGTTGGGGAGAGAAAACACATTATCACCTGTCTCAGCAATATGGTGACCTTTCAAGTCTACAGCTAGATTCAAACGGCTTTACTCAGTTTCAAAAGCCAAGTCAGTTTCTTCAAGAAGAAACCCCACCAGTATTAAATTGACCTTTTATTGTGACTGTTGTTGCTGCTGAAAAAGCCCTTACAATGTCTACAACCAATCTGTTAAGAACAGGGTTTACACTTCTCTGGGCTAATCTACTCTGACATCTGTCTTTCACTATCCTCAATGGCTGCCACCAATTAATCATGTTCGGTGCCATAGAGACACAATTTGTTAAGGCAGTGACCTCAAAGGCTTCCAAACTCAGGTTTTTAGAAGAAAATAGGTGAAATCTGAGTGAGAAATCTGATTTTTTTGTTTTGTTTTGTTTGCGTTATGCGGGCCTCTCACTGTTGTGGCCTCTCCCATTGCGGAGCACAGGCTCCGGACGTGCAGGCTCAGCGGCCATGGCTCACGGGCCTAGCTGCTCCGTGGCATGTGGGATCTTCCCGGACCGGGGCACAAACCTGTGTCCCCTGCATCGGCAGGCGGACTCTCAACCACTGTGGCGCCACCAGGGAAGCCCCGAGAAATCTGATTTTTAACTATCATTAAGGAGAGCCATTTTTTTTCCCTTTAAATCCTAAAGTCATGTCAACATTGCTAAAGACTATGAATGTTTCTTTTTGATCAACATCACATGTTAAATGCTTTCATCTCTAGGCTTAAGATTTTTCTTTAACTCTTGAAGTTCTGATTAGATTTAAGATCCTAGAAGAAAATATTTCAGAATTCTTACCTCTTCAGTTCCCAAAGCCTGAAGCTCACTGGCAGATCTGGCTGTTGAGAAAGCAGAGTGGAGAATGTATTGGTTTTTTGTTTTTAAAAAAAAAAAAGAGAAATAACATGATACATAAAAGCTGAACAAGCAAATAAATGTTTCTGTAAATAGGGTTTGGTGGTGATGGCTGAATAGCTCAAGGGGCAGGGGGGCTCACAGGTTTACCTTTCTGAGCCAAGAAACAAACATTTTGTTAACTCTTTTTCTTTGAAGAAACAGATTTGTGAAAATAGGAGTCCCTTTCTTTGTGAACTTCCCTAACCTGAAAGAAAACATGAAAATACCAAGTCGGCTTGGGAACCTAGGGCAAGCACAGTTCTTGGTGACAGAGGCTGTGTACCGCTGAGATGAATAAGAACAAGCTTTCCTCCTGACCTAACTCGATTAGCTCCCAGCAGGACCGAAGTGCCAGATACACTCTTTCTCCAGGTGTTAGGGACAGGGGTGGCGCTCCATTCGTGTATATCTAACCCTTTAAGAGGGTAGATTGGACAAGTTAATGGTTAAAAAACATCGTTAGCATCCAAAGCTGAAGGCTGTTTAGAAGTAGAAACACCTATACCCTTAGTCACTCATGATCTTTAGGATGCTGGGCAGAGTTGGCCTAATTCCGCCTTGTGTGAGTGTGGTTCATATCTAAGAAAGTTCCTGTCTTTACTTCTGAAAAGATATCCAGCAGCCAGCTCAAAGGGAACTGCCTAAGCCTCAGGGAACGCTTTACCGTTCATATTTTGCTGTGTCTCAGAACTAAGAGTTACTTAGCATCTAGAGCATTATGACTGAGAGTGTAAATCAGATTCATGGAGGGTCCTGAGACCAAATGAACATCAGTGTCTCTAGAGATCTCCCATTGCCTAAGGCTGGCATGTGTGCTAAAATCTCAGCCCAACTGATTATAGTCCCAGATGACTATACGGGACCATATGTTTTTAAATGAGCCAACATTATTAGAAAACCATTATCTCATGATTAATGACAGCAAAGGAAACAAAAACAAGCCAAGGGCAGAAAACAACCTATTTTCAGAGAATAAACCCTAGGGATAACAATGATTAGTGGGACTTGCAAAATAAGCCTCGAAGGGAGTTCTGAGTCCAGCACTCTCATAGGTTCTTGGGAGAGCATAAATCAACACAATCTCTCTGGAAAGCAGTTGGGCAATATTTATCAAGATCCCAAATATATTCTCACCCATTGTCTTGGTGATGTCACTCCTTGACTTGATCCAAAAAATGCAAAGTATAGACAAAGAAGTATTACCAAGGTGTTAGAAATAGTCTAAATATGACTAACATAACCCATTAAGTAAAACAGAAAAATTCCACACGATGGAACTTGGAAACAATAAATACAAAAAATTTAAGTGATGAGGAAGAATACACATGGAATAAAGTTACGTGAAAAGAGAATACAAAATTATATATGAGTATGACCTCAGCTAATTTTCTAATATCTATATATTATATATATGCATTTTTGAATACATTTTCATATTTTTAATATTCTAATATATCACATACAATATTTTCTAGTAAATATTATACATATCTTTCTGATACATATTTTTCTAGAAAAAAGATTGGAAGAAGGTATGTCAAAATGTTAACAGTGTATTATCCCTTTTGTATAGAAAATGGAAGTACCAGAAATTGCTAGATATGCCCCAGTATCTGCTTTCCCCTTCTTCTATGCTTGTGATAGAATCTAAGCTAGGCACATACATGTCAAGAATAACTGCTTTTCCCAGCCTCCCTTGTTGCTAGGTGTGTGGCCATGTGACAGAGTTCAAGGGGATTGCTGCAGCAGTGATGGGTGCAACTTCTGGGTCATGCCGTCCCCTTTCCAACTTCCTCCCTTCCTACTGGTTATAGTGAGGTCCTTATGGTAGGAAGCCACTTTAGACCATAAAGCAAGGAAAATATGCTTGGAATGATGTAACAGTATGATAGAAGGAGACTGGATACCTGGATGATCTTTTGGAGGAGAGTTACCTTACCAGCCCTGGACCACACACCTCTGGATTGTTATGTGAGAGAGAAATAACTTCTAACTTCTGTAAGCCACTGTGAAATCAGGTCTCTGTTCTATGTGGTTCAACCAAAACCCTAATTAATGGAAGGGGTCAGTCTTAATTTTTTTTTTACACTTTAAGTATTTTCCAAATTTTCAATGATCACCATGAATTACTTTCACCATCAGAAAAAGTTTAAGTTAAGTATTGTTTACTAATCTTAAAAAGATTAAGACAGCATAGAATGAAGTTTGGGTAACATGTGCCTTCTTCCCACATATGAGAGGAAAAATGAAATCCACAGTTTTGAGAAATAGTTTTTACACCATATGCCAGGGCAAAATCACACACAAACTCCCTGCATTTGCATGACCCTTTAATCAAACTCCACGGCACTTTATTTCAAGCCTTTTGAAAAATAGTTTTAATAAGGAAAAGTTGTAGAAATAAAATCTGCATGAGGAATACTCTAAAAAAACCTCTAGTCAATGTATTATCCATTTAAGAGGATACCTAGGCTTCTTAAAGTAAATCTTAAATCATTCTTAAAAACCAGTTTTGTAGGTACACTAACTCATACCTTTAATTTAAGGGTGTTGATTTTTCTCCATACAGAATCATAATGAATCACTCCTCAGTAATCCCACTTTGTTGACTGTCCATCAAAAAAGCATGTATGTTGGGATTTCCCTGGTGGTGCAGTGGTTAAGAATCTGTCTGCCAATGCAGGGAACACAGGTTTGAGCCCTGGTCCAGGAAGATCCCACATGCTGTGGAGCAACTAAGCCCGTACACCACTACGCCACAGTAGTCCATATGCTACTGAGCCTGTGCTCTAGAGCCCACGAGCCACAACTGCTGAGCCTGCGCACCACAACTACTGAAGCCTGCGCAACTGGAGCCCGTGCTCCACCACAAGAGAAGCCACCGCACAGCAATGAAGAGTAGCCCCTGTTCACCACAACTAGAGAATGCCCACGTGCAGCAATGAAGACCCAAAGCAGCCAAAAAATAAATAAATAAATGGGGGAAAAAAAAAAAAAGCACGTATGTTGATTTTACTTTCCCCTGGAGTGATGACAGATTTGGCAGAGCTCACATAACCTCCTTGGTCTCCTCTGTGATCCAGGGGCCTATATTATAAGATGACTGTCCAAGATAAAGGAGTCATATCTACTCCATAAAATAGAGAAAAGAGACCTGGTCTACTTGGGGATCAGATCTGAAACAATGGCCTCACTAAAACCCGTCTCTAACTGTATTAGAATAATGCACTGAGGAGCGTTTAAATCTGTAATAATATTATGCTAGTGTCATTTTGGCACCTTTTAGAGGCTCACTAAAGCCCTGTGCACCTGCACACCAGACACTTACCGGGTAGATCTGAGAGACTTATATGTAATTATATAGCAGATAAAGGACCAATTTTCCCCCCTTCTGCCTGAGAGAATGCCAAATGGCCCTTTTCTCTCCTGTGAATCACAACACCCAACAGTAAAACGGCTAACTTATATTCAGTAACAAAGGGAGGATGCCAGAGTTTCTTCAATTCCCTCTCAGGACAACTGTGCCAGTACGTTCTCAAGAAACCCTACACTCTCTTGTGATAGTCAAATTGAAGCTGATAGTCAACGCTCTGAATTCTCAGTTTCTCTCCCCCTCTTCCCTTTACAGGAACATAAGCAACCCAACTCCACAGGCCTAATTACCATGGTAACACCATGCACTGTGATTATGAGTGTGTTTGTTTTTTAAAATGACTCACAGATTGTTCCCCCAGAAGCCCCAGACACACAGCTTTCTTGCTGGTTTATAAAATCTATCCAAAGTTTTCTTGCAAATGTCTTGCTCTTCATAGCACAACTGGTGTGACAGCAAGAGAGTCATCAAATCAATATGCCCATCTCCTTAAGGATGAAAAAACCCCACTTGGTTCCTTAAACACTCCAAGATTAATCAATTTAAAACTCGGGTTAATAATGAAATTAATTTGAGTTTGTACACTGGAGAAAAGTAATCTGTTTCTAATTTAAATAATTAAGGTAGTTCATAATGTAGTTTTAGGGACCCAAATAAAATTATCAGGTGAAATAAAATCAGCAGTAATAATTATCAAATAAAATAGCCTACATCGGTGCATACATGGGCGATCATATGTAAAGTGTTTTAAAATAATAAATGTAAGTCCTCTTTTTTAAATTAAAAATGCATTTTCTTTTCCTTAACACTGTCTGATCGTAACAATATAACTTGATTCTAGGGTAAATGTAAGTCTTAATGCCGAGATGTTTTTAAACTAAGGTCTAAAATAAAGAGATTTATTTTTAAAAAGCAAACATGAAAGAGTCCAGACATTTGAAAGAACTGTGGACTACTTCCATCTATTTATCAATACGTATTATTTAAGACCCTCTATGTACTAAGCACCACTGCTTATAACTGAACATTGTAATACGACTTAGGGAAGACTATTTTCTTACTGGAGACAAAGTTCATGGGCATGGCTGAGTCCTTCATCTTCCCTCAGAAGATCCTTTGTGTCATAAGGCACCATTCTGTATGAGCTTTTAGTGAGAGGGACCATGACCCAGTGATCACATCAGGCCTAGAATTCAGAGTCCTGACGTGGGCATCATGGGTGGCTCTCTCCAAAAAAAATAGATGTTGGTAATTTTGGTATATTGATTTTCCTCTGTATGAAATGGAAATAAACCCTATTTTAAAAGAAATTTAAATGAAAAATTTTATATAAATCTATGTAAATTAAAATGCGAAGTACCCTGATATTTACTTATGGTAAAACATATGATAAGCAGACACACACACACACACAATTCATTAAAAATGACTATCTCCAGGACTCTGGGAGGGCTCATGACAAGGAGTACTTCCCAGAACTTCTGCTGTCAGTGTACTTGTCCTCATGGTGAGACACAGCCACACCCCGCCTCTGCAGGAGACCCTCCAACACTAGCAGGGCTGAGAGCAGACAGAAGAAGCAAGAAGAACTACAATCCTGCAGCCTGTGGAACAAAAACCACATTCACAGAAAGATAGACAAGATGAAAAGGCAGAGGGCTATGTAACAGATGAAGGAACAAGACAAAACCCCAGAAAAACAACTAAATGAAGTGGAGATAGGCAACCTTCCAGAAAAAGAATTCAGAACAGTGATAGTGAAGATGACCCAGGACCTCGGAAAAAGAATGGAGGCAAAGATCAAGAAGATGCAAGAAATGTTTAACAAAGACCTAGAAGAATTAAAGAACAAACAAACAGAGATGAACAGTACAATAACTGAAATGAAAACTACACTAGAAGGAATCAATAGCAGAATTACTGAGGCAGAAGAAAGGATAAGTAACCTGGAAGACAGAATGGTGGAATTCACTGCTGTGGAACAGAACAAGGAAAAAAGAATGAAAAGAAATGAAGACAGCCTAAGAGACCTCTGGGACAACATTAAATGCAACAACATTTGCATTATAGGGGTCCCAGAAGGAGAAGAGAGAGAGAAAGGACCAGAGAAGATATTTGAGGAGATTATAATTGAAAACTTCCCTAACATGGGAAGTAGCTACCCAAGTCCAGGAAGCACAGTGAGTCCCATACAGGATAAACCCAAGGAGAAACACATTGAGACACATAGTAATCAAACTGGCAAAAATTAAAGACAAAGAAAAATTATTGAAAGCAGTAAGGGAAAAATGACAAGGGAACTCCCATAAGGTTAACAGCTGATTTCTCAGCAGAAACTCTATAAGCCAGAAGGGAGTGGCATGATATACTTAAAGTGATGAAAGCGAAGAATGTACAACCAAGATTACTCTACCTGGCAAGGATCTCATTCAGATTCGATGGAGAAATCAAAAGCTTTACAGACAAGCAAAAGCTAAGAGAATTCAGCACCACAAAACCAGCTCTACAACAAATGCTAAAGGAACTTCTCTAAGTGGGAAACAGAAGAGGAGAAAAGGACCTACAAAAACAAACCCAAAACAATTAAGAAAATGGTCATAGGAACATACATATCGATAATTGCCTTAAACATCAATGGATTAAATGCTCCAACCAAAAGAACCAGACTTCCTGAATGGATACAAAACAAGACCCATGTATATGCTGTCTACAAAAGACCCACTTCAGACCTAGGGACACACACAGACTGAAAGTGAGAGGATGGAAAAAGATATTCCATGCAAATGGAAATCAAAAGAAAGCTGGAGTAGAAATACTCATATCAGATAAAATAGACTTTAAAATAAAGAATGTTACAAGAGACAAGGAAGGACACTACATAATGATCAAGGCATCAATCCAAGAAGAAGATATAACAATTATAAATATATATGCATCCAACATAGGACCACCTCAATAAGTAAGGCAACTGCTAACACCTATAAAACAGGAAATCAACAGTAGCACAATAATAGTGGGGGACTTTAACACCTCACTTACACCAATGGACAGATGATCCAAAATGAAACTAAATAAGAAAACAGAAGCTTTAAATGACACAATAGACCAGATAGATTTAATTGATATGTATAGGACATTCCATCCAAAAACAGCAGATTACACTTTTTTCTCAAGTGCGCACGGAACATTCTCCAGGATAGATCACATCTTGGGTCACAAATCAAGCCTCAGTAAATTTAAATCATATCAAGTATCTTTTCTGACCACAACGCTATGAGATTAGAAATCAATTACAGGGAAAAAACCGTAAAAAACACAAACACATGGAGGCTAAACAATACGTTACTAAACAACCAAGAGATCACTGAAGAAATAAAAAAATACCTAGAGACAAATGACAATGAAAACAGGACGATCCAAAACCTATGGGATGCAGCAAAAGCAGTTCTAATAGGGAAGGTTATAGCTATACAAGCCTACCTCAAGAAACAAGAAAAATCTCAAATAAACAATCTAACCTTACACCTAAAGGAACTAGAGAAAGAAGAACAAACAAAACACAAAGTTAGCAGAAGGAAAGAAATCATAAAGATCAGAGAAGAAATAAATGAAATAGAAACAGAAAACAATAGCAAAGATCAATAAAACTAAAAGCTGGTTCTTTGAGAAGATAAACAAAATTGATAAACCATTAGCCAGACTTATCAAAAAAAGAGGGAGAGGACTCAAATCAATAAAGTTAGAAATGAAAAAGTAGAAGTTACAACAGACACCACAGAAATACAAAGCATCCTAAGAGACTACTACAAGCAATTCTATGCCAATAAAATGGACAATCTGAAAGAAATGGACAAATTCTTAGAAAGGTATAACCTTCCAAGACTGAACTAGGAAGAAATAGAAAATATGAACAGACCAATCACAAGTAATGAAATTGAGACTGTGATTAAAAATCTTCCAACAAACAAAAGTCCAGGACCAGATGGCTTTACAGGTGAATTCTATCAAACATTTAGAGAAGAGTTAACACCAAGCCTTCTCAAACGCTTCCAAAAAGTTGCAGAGGAAGGAACACTCCCAAACTCACTCTATGAGGCCACCATCACCCTGATACCAAAACTAAAGATACTACAATAAAAGAAAATTACAGACCAATATCACTGATGAATATAGATGCAAAAATCCCCAACAAAATACTAGCAAACAGAATCCAACAACACATTAAAAGGATCATACACCATGATCAAGTGGGATTTATCCCAGGGATGCAAGGATTCTTCAATATACGCAAATCAATCAATGTGACACACCATATTAACAAACTGAAGAATAAAAACCATATGATCATCTCAATAGATGCAGAAAAAGCTTTTGACAAAATTCAACACTGTTTATGATAAAAACTCTCCAGAAAGTGGGCATAGAGGGAACCTACCTCAACATAATAAAGGCCATATATGACAAACCCACAGCAAACATTGTCCTCAATGGTGAAAACTGAAAGCATTTCCTCTAAGATCAGGAACAAGACCGGGTTGCCCACTCTCACCACTATTATTGAACATAGTTTTGGAAGTCCTAGCAACAGCAATCAGAGAAGAAAAAGAAATAAAAGGAATACAAATTGGAAAAGAATAAGTAAAACTGTCACTGTTTGCAGATGACATAATACTATACATAGAGAATCCTAAAGATGTCACCAGAAAACTACTAGAGCTAATTCATGAATTTGGTAAAGTAGCAGGATACAAAATTAATGCACAGAAATCTCTTGCATTCCTATACACTAATGATGAAAAATCTGAAAGAGAAATTAAGGAAACACTCCCATTTACCATTGCAACAAAAAGAATAAAATACCTAGGAATAAACCTACCTAGGGAGACAAAAGACCTGTATGCAGAAAACTATAAGAGATTGATGAAAGAAATTAAAGATGATACCAACAGATGGAGAGATATACCACGTTCTTGGATTGGAAGAATCAATACTGTAAAAATGACTATGCTACCCAAAGCAATCTACAGAGTCAATGCAATCCCTACCAAATTACCAATGGCATTTTTTACGGAACTAGAACAAAAAATCTTAAAATTTGTATGGAGACAAAAAAGACCCCGAATAACCAAAGCAGTCTTGAGGGAAAAAAATGGAGCTGGAGGAATCAGACTCCCTGACTTCAAACTATACTACAAAGCTACAGTAATCAAGACAATATGGTACTGGCACAAAAACAGAAACATAGATCAATGGAACAAGATAGAAAGCCCAGAGATAAACCCATGCACCTATGGTCAACTAATCTATGACAAAGGTGGCAAGGATATACAATGGAGAAAAGATAGTCTCTTCAATAAGTGGTGCTGGGAAAACTGGACAGCTACATGTAAAACAATGAAGTTAGAACACTCCCTAACACCATACACAAAAATAAACTCAAAATGGATTAGAGACCTGCTCTAGACCTCCTAGAGTAATGGAAGTAAAAACAAAAATAAACAAATGGGACCTAATGAAACTTAAAAGCTTTTACACAGCAAAGGAAACCATAAACAAGACGAAAAGACAACCCTCAGAATGGGAGAAAATATTTACAAACGAATCAATGGACAAAGGATGAACCTCCAAAATATATAAACAGCTCATGCAGCTCAACATTAAAAAAACAAACAACCCAATCCAAAAATGGGCAGACCTAAATAGACATTTCTCCAAAGAAGACTTACAGATGGCCAAGAAGCACACGAAAAGCTGCTCAACATCACTAATTATTAGAGAAATGCAAATCAAAACTACTATGAGGTATCACCTCACACCAGTTAGAATGGGCATCATCAGAAAATCTACAAACAACAAATGCTGGAGAGGGTGTGGAGAAAAGGGAACCCTCTTGCACTGTTGGTGGGAATCTAAATTGATACAGCCACTGTGGAGAACAGTATGGAGGTTCCTTAAAAAATTAAAAATAGAATTACCATATGATCCAGCAATCCCACTACTGGGCATATACCCAGAGAAAACCATAATTCAAAAAGACACATACACCCCAATGTTCATTGCAGCACTATTTACAATAGCCAGGTCATGGAAGCAACCTAAATGCCCATCGACAGACGAATGGATAAAGAAGATGTGGTACATATATATAATGGAATATTACTCAGCCATAAAAAGGAACGATATTGGGTCATTTGTTGAGACGTGGATGGATCTAGAGACTGTCATACAGAGTGAAGTTAGTCAGAAAGAGAAAAACAAATATCGTATGTTAACGCATATATGTGGAACCTAGAAAAATGGTACAGATGAACCAGTTTGCCGGGCGGAAATTGAGACACAGATGTAGAGACCAAACGTATGGACACCAAGGGGGGAAAGCGGCAGGGGAATGGGGGTGGTGGTGTGATGAATGGGGTGGTGGTGTGATGAATGGGGTGGTGGTGTGATGAATGGGGTGATTGGGATTGACATGTATACACTGATGTGTATAAAATTGATGACTAATAAGAATCTGCTGTATAAAAAAAATAAATTAAATTAAAAAAATTTTTTTAAAATGACTGTCTCTAAATTGCTACATATTTTATGTATTGTTACCAATAATATTTTTTTCTCTAGAGCTTGAAGGGATAACCAGAGCCTATCAGTCAGGATAGGCTAAGGTTATACTGTGGAAACAACCCCCAAATCTTTTAAGACAGAAAAACTCATTTTTCACTCTCACTATGTGTCCATTGCAGGTCAGTGGAGAGACCATCTCTGTGTTGTCTTTATTCTAGGCTTAGAATAAAGGCTTAAGAGCTCAGCCACTGTCCCTGTGTTTTCACCACTGTCAATTGCCAAGGAATGCGCTCACATTCTGGTCATTATAAGCTTCCTCCTAGAGGTGACAAACATCACTTCTGCTTTCACTTCACTGGTCAATGCAAGACACAGGGCTACACCTAACTAAAGCAGATGGAGACCTGTAAGCCTATCATGAGTTGGGAAGGAAAACCGGAAATATTTTTGCCTAATCACATGCATTGGTGAACAAATAGTGCAAGCCTGAGACTGTCACTTAACTAAGTCACAACACTGACGTCTGACTATGCCGAGGAAGTAGGCTTCCTCAGGTGATTCCTTACTTCAAGTTCTGAGCACCTGTGGTTCATGTTGGGCCATAATCATTTCTGCTAAAACTGGCTGAGAACCCCATGGCTAGAACTAAAGATCCTCTACTCCATCTTTGTGGTAACAATAATAATTATACTAATAATAGCTACAATTCTGAATAGTTACTACATGTCAGGCACTATGACATGTAAAATAAACATTTTACATACATTATATAATTTTCCCCTGACAATTTTGTGAAGTAGGTATTGTCATTATATCCCAATCTATAGATAAGGAAACAGAGACACAGATAGTTTAAGCAACTTGTCCAGGACATTCTGATTCCAAACCAATGTTCTTTAACTACTATGCTCTCCTGTGTATTAAGCCTTAGAATATTATTTTTGTATACCGTAGTATTTTCAGATTATTTTAAAACATAATAAAAAATCAATTTTTTTTTTTTGCTTAGAAAATTTCATTTTTTTTAACTTAAATTTTTTATTAGTTTAATTTAAAAAAAATTGGGGGACTGTTTGATATCAAGTTTTCTTTTCCCCCAATGGAAAAAAAATAATAAAACTGTTAGCGAAATTACTTTAATGCCTATATACAGTAATGTTCTCTAAACACAGCCATCATTCATGAAGTTTAAAAAATAATGGCAAAGGATCCATTCAATTCTCCAAAGAAAGACTAGACTAAAAGGACTGTTAATTTTTTTTCTGTAAATTTTTTCACAATTTTTCTCATATGGTTCTGTGCAGATCAGATAAATACCCTTCTTAAACACAGCTCTGTTGGCAAAGCTTAGAAATGAACTTTTACTTTTCTGTTTAAAAATGCAAATATACGAGTAGGAAGCATTCGATCATTTATTACAGAGAAGGTATTCCTACCATTAACACTTAATCTGTTACGATGAGAATGCACAGAAATACACCTAGAGGCAAGCAGTAAAAACACTGTAATGACGGCAGCTTCACTGCAATTTCCCTTTTTCACTCCTGCTGCCTCACAAACCTAGCCTCTGAAATGAAATATCAGAATGAAAAATAGGAACCATGAAGACAATGCAACAATAATAGAACTGCATGTTGCCTCTGCAGTTGGAAAGTGGAAAACTATTTTCAAAATAACTCATAATCAGAAATTTCAGAGAGCATTCTTGCTTCTCTTACATGTGCTGTAATCCACAAAATGCATACCCCTCTAGAGAAAACAGTGTTTTCCTTTGAGTCTGATAGACATCATACACAGAACCCTTGGCCTCTCTTGCTCATTTCTTGGCCCAGGGTGGATTTTATTTAGATCAAATTGATTTAAATGACGAGTCAGGAAGACTCAATTTAATTATATATATATGTGTATTTTACAATGCAGAAATGCAGGGCTAGTTGTCTAAATTAAATGCCATTCTTATCACTAACTAGGACCTGATGTAATTTCTTCTGGAATCATTTGTTTAGAAGGTGATTCTTTGCTTCATCTCACAGGAGCCATTTTGTATTTTCTTCCAGGACTCTTTCTCTAGTCTACCTAGATCATCACCATCAACTAAAGCAAGCTTTTCATTTGTGTGTATTTGTGTATGTTTGTTTTTCTGAAAGGAGAATGCATGGAAACACTGTTCAACTCAAAGTTGTATGATCTTGATAAGTTTAACCTTTGGGGCCTTGATATCTTCATATATAGGATGGAAACAATAATAGTGGCAGACTCTGTTGAACACCCGATAACCATTCACCCCTTCTTTCTTGCTAATAGAACTAGACCTTTTTTCTGGAGTCTGGTGACCATGTTTTTCAGAGAGGCGGGGCTGCGCCATGGCCTCACAGGACACTTGAACTAGCCAATCACAGCAGCTCTGTCTGCCTCACTACTAATAGGGAAGTCACATGAGTTGTGAATGTCATCTCAGAGAGGCCTTCAGGGATTACCCAACAAAGGTAAAATCCCCATGACCACACCATCATACACACAATCTCTATCATTCAATCTGTTTCTATTTTAATCCACCTCAGCACTTATCACTACTTGATATTTTCTTGTATTGTAATTTGTTTCTGTCAATGGGGTCCAATCTGGCTGATTCTCATCTAATTAGTCTGGGTTGAGGCTGGGCCATAGGTGTTTTTTCAAAGTACCCCTCAGTGATTTCTAATGTGCAGCTAGATCTGTAAACCATTGGTTTATGTGTTTACCAGGTCTCTCTCAATAGAATGTAATTTCCAAGAAAACAAAGAACTGGCCTGTTTTGTTCATCCAAGTGTCCCTGGCCCCTCGAATGACACATGGCACATTGCAGACATTCCGTTAAGACTTGTGGACAGACTGACTGTATTGTAATTCTGTCAGTATTTGTCTGTTTTCCCAGTAGTTTATAAGCTCCTAGAATATCTAGTCCACTCTGCATAAAAAAATAAGTGACTCAAGAAAGTTCATTAAACGAATGATAAACAAACTGCATTTGTGAACCCAAATGTTCTCACCAAAAACAAACAAACAAAACAAAAACAAAAATCCCACAAATATATGTGAGGTGATGTATGTGTTAATTAACTAGATGGGAGGAATCCTGTCACAGTATATATGTATATCCAATCATCATGATGAACGCTTTAAATATCTTATAATTTTATTTGCCAATTACACTTCAATAAAACTGAAATTAAAAACAAACAAAAACCCAAACTGTATTTGTGTGCTGTAAGGAAGACAAAGATGAAACTGGGTGTGGCTGCTGTCCTCAAAGAGCTTGCAAAAGAAAAAAAAAAAAAAAAAAAAAGCAGATTGCCATTATACACACGAGAATGCACTAATTGCTGTGATGAAAGAACAAAAGACTTCAGGGGAAGTAAAGATTGCTTTTTATTGGGAAAGGAAGAAACCAAGGAAGACTTCATGGAAGAGACAGCATTTGAACTGAGCCTCACAGGATGAATGGAATTTGGCTACACAGAGAAGCAAGACTACAGGGGTGAAGTGTGGAAGGAGAAGCAGGAAAGTTCTTCCAGGGAGAGGGAAGAACACAAACAACAAATCAGCCCAGCTGGAGGTCAGGAGGGCTAGAACAAAGACACTGGCTATCAACATGGGAAAGATTAGATGGTGTCAAGATATGTTTCCAGTGACAATACAAAGGTCTGAGCAACTGACTCCAACTTGGTTGTTTGGTGAGGAAAATAATGAAATTGGGTTTTCCTAATTGAGGGACTGAGAGAACGGGGTGTCATTAATAGTCATGGAATCAGGTGAGGAGCTGGTTTTGAGTGGGGAAAGGCAATGGCAAGCACTGATTTGGAGTCTCAGTTTCAGTGGGTTGGATGTTCTGGCAAGTCTGCAGGGTGCTCGATGTGCAAGTTTAGAGTAGGTGAGAGATCAGGATGGAGAATCAGATTTGGAACTGCCCCCCACCCCAGTGACAATGACAGAAATCATAGAAAAGGGTTTGATAAAGGAAGAGGGAGAAATTTAGTGGCAGAAGAATCAAATCTTGAGAACACTCATATTTGGGGAGCAGAACTTGGAGTTAATGGAGATGTTGGGAGACTTCAGAGAGGCATGAAGGGTGGCAGAATATGCCACTCCAAAATATGCCTGTTTGTCATAAGAATATTTCAGGCAGATTATCGTGGGAAACAGGAGACACTGGAGAAATTATGAAAACATACTAGAGGTTACATTTTTGTAAGAGAAATTTACATTATAAAGGAAATCTCGATGTGTAAGGGTGCCTCCCTCTCTGTTCCAGGAAAAGAAGGAGTGGAACCAACTTAAATATGTACATCAAATCTTACTCTTATTTACCACACTTTTCCTGGCCGCCTCCCCATAACTGCCCTCCTCCACCCCTCCTTAATTTTGTCTTTAGCTCAAGATGGTATTTAAGTCTGAGTTCTAAACCACTTCTGAGAGCTCCTCATTTTTCCCTGATATCTCCCATGTACACATGAGGTATACAAGTTAATAAATGTCCATTTGTTTTTCTCTTATCAATCTGTCTTTTGTTACAGGCTCCTCAGCACTGAGAAAGGTGGAGGGAAAACTATTTTTCCTCCGCTACAGGTAGGAAGAAAACAAAGTTAGTAGAGGTTACCAAAGTCAAGGGGAAGCTCTGTTGGCAACCGGTTTGTTTAAATTTATATGTGTAAACTAAGCATGTTTGCAGGCAAAGAGGCACGGGCCAATAAAAAGAAGAAGCCAAATGTGTAAGGAGATAGAATTATTGTCAGAACATAGTCCCCTAGAAAGTAAAAGGAAATAAGAGTCCAAGTCCAGGCTTGAAAGAAAAGCTGTGCTAATTTGACCTAGGAAGGGAGGAGAAGAAAATGAATGAAGACATGAGAAATTGTGAGGTGGTAAAGAATGAGGCTGAGGAATTCCATAATATATACCTTCTCCAAATAACAGGAGGTGAGGTCACCTGTAATGAATAAAGGGAGTGGGGGCTTGGGTTTAATGGTTTTCATTGAAAATGCAGAGGGGATAGTAGAAAGTGAAATTAAAAAAAAAAAAAAAAAAAAGGATTTCCTAAGAACAGCAATGGCCCTGCTCATGTTGCAAGGAATCTGGAGTAGAGCCCATCACTCCAGTTTCCAGCCCCTCTCCTTCAGCTCTATTGCCAGATGCCTGGAGCAGAGGATAATGGGAAGGTCTGACCCTGACAACCAGACTGGCAGGGGGACAAGGGAAGGCCAAAGAAATAGGGAGGAAGGGTCAGGTGACTGGCTTTACTAAGTCTTTCCATTAAGAGCTTGACTGTATAACAAGAGATAAAAGGGCTGACCCTGTCTTATATCTTCACTTCTAAGAAACATGTTATCTCTAGAGTTTGAGAATTGAGCTCCCTCTTTTCTAATGTTTAAGGAAGTCCTCTAGAGATTCTGAACATTGTCTGAACATTGATTCCCATTAACTATAATTGATTTTGTTTAACGTAAGGGTTTTAAGGAACCACATATATCTCTAACGCTCTTACCTGAAAATCTGAATCTCAATTCCACATTGGCATCTTTACATCTGAACAAATTTGAACACAGAAACATAGCATATTAGCTTTAAACATTACCCTCTTCTTTTTAAACAAAAGAATATGGTCTTCCAAACAATTTTTAAAGTGACAAAGTATAATGACTTTCTCTATCCACCTGCCCTACTGTGGAGGGAAGTAAACTGGAAATTGGATTGGGAGGTGAGGTATTAATCAACTGTGCAGCTCTAGAAAGGTAACAAATTCTGGTCCTATTTTATTATCCGTCATGGAGGGGTTGATACAGGCTAGGTTTGTTCCCAGGTCATTTTTAGCTCTGCAATTCTATGATGTCATAGGCTGGGACAAAGTCTTAACCCAGCTCTGTAATTCCCCTCTCCCACCTGGGTCTAGTAAAGCCAGTCACGGGTCTTCCCAGTAACCACAGAATCAACAGATTTGCAAATTTTAAAAAGTTGGAGGTCATTATCCAACCTCCTAGTACACACACAGAGTGCATTACCAAAAATTAACATACAGTCTTTCAGGAGCTCTTCAAACCATTCAAGGTCAACACCTGCACCCACACCATGAACCTCAGGTGTCACTGCCGTTCAAGAGTCTTCCCTAATCTTTCTGCGCAGATCGCCTCAGCCCCATCCATACCCTGCCTCACTGGTTTTGGAGTGGAGAGTGAAGTCTGTGGTGGAAAGTGAAACACAGGATTCTTATTTTCAAAAGTGAAATTTAGACTAGAATCACATTGCATTAGTAGAAACTTCTCTCAGAATCTATTGTTGTTTAACTACTATAGCCCCTTTCCAAGGCTAATCCTCTCCATTATAAAGAGTTTGAGAACAATTTAGCATGTAGCTTCTCCTCCCTTTTTCTGAACTTGCTACCTATTGGGCACTTTTTCTCCTGCAGCTAATGAGTAGAGACTAGAAAGACACTGAAGTGATGGCCCCCCTCCTGGGGGCCTGGCCTGCACCTGACCAGCAGGATCACTGGTCTACAATTAGGGTTTGAATTTCGCTATCAGGTTCTTGATATCACTAATTATCAGGATCTACGCAGATTTTCTTTCTCCTCTTGCGTTTAAAAGTTACTTTTGAGAGAAGTATTTCACTTGGGCAGGGATAATATGGTGTATGCAAGAGACTGAATACAAATATTATAATCATGATCTTTCTGACACACTATGTTAAGAGATGCCGCCATTTCAAAACGTCTCCTCGAAAACAACCCAATTGAAAAATGGGTAAAGGACTTGAATAGACATTTCTCTAAAGGAGACATACAAATCGCCAACAGGCACGTGAAAAGATATTCAACATCGCTAATCCTCAGGGAAATGCAAATTGAAACCACAAAGAGATACCAATTCACACCCACTGGGATAGTTACTGTCAAAAACAAACAAACAAAAAACCCCAGGAAATAACAAACGTTGGTGAGGATTTGGAGAAATTGGGACCCTCGTGTACTGCTGTGGGAATAGAAAATGGTGTAGCGGCTATGGAAAACAGTATGGCCATTCTTCAAAAAATTAAACACAGTTACCATATAATACAGCAATTACACTTCTGGGTACCCCAAAAGAAGTGAAAGCAGGGATATTTGTACACCCATGATCTATTCACAATAGCTAAAACGTGGAAGCGACCCAAGTGTCCATCAACAGATTAATGGATAAAAAACTATAGTATATACATACAATGGAATAGTATTCAGCCTAAAAGAGGAAGGAAATTCCAACATATGCCGTAACATGGATGAACCTTGAAGACATTTTGGTAAGTGAAACAAGCCAGTCACAAAAGGACAAATACTGTATGATTCCACTTACATGAGGTACCTAGAGTCGTCATAGACAGAAGGTAGAATGGTGGTGCCAGGGGCTGGGGGGAGGAGGGAATGGGGCGTTACTGTTTAATGGGAACAGATTTTCAGTTTGAGAAGATGAAAAAGCTCTGGAGATGGATGGTAGTGACAGTTGCACAACAATGTCAGTATACTTAATGCCACAGAATGGCACACTTACAAATAGTTAAAATGGGAACTTTTATGTTATATATATTTCACTACAGTTAAAAAAAAATGTCTCCTGAATCTTTGAGATAGTGGCAAAGATCAAGAATACGCTAACTTTTCCCGAGGCAGAAGAAAAAATGACATCTGAGCACCTACTATGTACCAGGCAGGCACTCATAAATCACACGCAAAAGCAAAAACCAAATAAAACACAACAAATAAACAATAACAACAAATACCCTGATTATGTACTATTAACCCTTCTTTACAGTGAAGAAAGCAAGGTTCATAACAACGTACCAGCTGAAGGAGTGAGAACCAGTGGTAGGATTCAAAGGCAGATCTGCCTGACTCTCGAAGCCTGCATTCTTTTCACTCCACCATGCTGTTTTCTGCTACCCACAGTTGTCTCTGAAGAGGCTTTGTGCTTTGACTATAGAGCTTTTATACTTAAAAGTTGAGCCTGCCTTCTGAAGTAGGCTAAAAAAGTCAGCCAACCAAATGCATTCACTACGAGCCCACCATGAGGCCCAGGACCAACCAGGAGTCGTGTTTCCACTCTGCCGTTGGCCATATGGCAGAAAAAAAAACACACACACACGCAATTAAAATTTCAGTGTTGGTTGACTCCCTCAAAAGCCTCCGAACACTGTGGACAAAAGTAGTATGTCTTTTAATATTCCATTTGGCCAGAAGAAGAGGAAATAGTCCCATTTTACAGGACAGGAACTTTTTCATCTTTTTCTTAAACCTCCTGCCATCGTAGTTACGGATCTGCCGTTACTCATTCATGTTGTGCTTCAAGCTGGGATTTAATAATTAAGGGAATGTTTGGGGCTGTGCAGAAAATAGGCATCTCTTGTTTGATGTTTTCTGAAAGAGAGCAGGGGGCCTCTGGACTCCCCTGTGCCTATGAGCCAAGGTTTCATTTTCTGACTCTTTTGTGAAACACACAGTGAGGAGTAAAGCAGATTGTCTACACATCCTCACACAAAGCAGGGTGTTGGCATTATCTAGTGAATCCAGCCCGTAGCTGAGTAAGTACCAGAGCGTGAGCCCCATCCTCATTCATACAGCCTGGACTCCCAACTTTCCGTTTCATTTAATGACAGGCAGCTTGATCACAGAGATCCAGTTAGGGGCATTCGGGATCCAAGATGCACCCGAGATCTCCTCTCTGGGAAGATTATCTTTACATATGGTTCCAGTTCCCGTATGTCTCCTAGACATACGGGAACTGGAACCATGAAATATGTGGCGTGACTTGTTTTGCCCACAGGTTTGATTAAATTCAATGGATTTGTCAGAGGAGCTCCACGGTTTCAACACCAGCACTATTTCGCCTCTTGGTCGTCACACAGGTTTAGTTTCATAAGTATGCTCAGAAAATTAGACTTTTTTTTCTTTAGTACCTAAAGATTCTTATCTCTGAAAATGCACTGCTACCCCACAAATTTTGAGAAGACAAATCAATTTCATAAGGTGACATTAAAAAAAAACAAAACTAGAGCTCTTCACAATTGAGAATGATGATAAATGAGGAAGCATATACACTTTCCATGGCATACTTAGTGTTTAAAACCTACACTTTAAGAATGAGTGTCTAAATATGACCTTTTTATTGTTTTTACTCCACTATAGTCAGTTCTTTCTTTTGAAAATTATCTCCTTTCATTGTAAAAATGCAAGACAAAACCTTTTATCAATGATCACTTATTGCTTAACCACATTTTCTGTTGGAGACACAGCTTAATTTTTAAATCAGGCTATGCTAGGATATTAAACCCTCCTACATATCCTGCCAAAGAAATCTCACAATCTCATTTCTAATCCGTTAGACCTATTTACTGCACTTGTATGTATCATTCACAAATATGAACAAGCCATGGCCATAGACTCTAATAAGGGGACCCATTGCTCAAGAAAATCAAAGAATAAAAATCAAGTTCTGATTTCACTATTTCGTCCATCCACAGCATAGGCAGGTAAGGAAACAACCTGGCAACACTTTTACATGTTGTCCATCACTGAGGCTAATATGCACCTTGACCTATAGATGAATAAAATCTATATAAACATAAAATCCATATATACACTGGTATCCGAGTCTAGACAAGTTAAACCCGCCACACTCTTTTGAGAAAGAATGCAACTTTAGGATAAGACCCACTGGTAAATGATAGCTGTTTCTGAGGTTATCCTGAAAGCAGCTGCACAGAGCAGAGGTAGGAAGACACCTTTTTTTTTTAATGGTAAATACTGCCCCTCACATACGCAATTCCAGCCTTTGTTGGCCAATTCTGAGTACAAAAGGATTTAACCCCCCAAACAAACAAACAAAAAGCCAAATCACAGTCCTTATGCTGCAAGATAGAAGCTACCCCAGTGCAATGTGTAAGAAAGATAATGCAATTAACATTTTACACTCCTCAAACAAGACTGCAACGTTCAGATGATCAGCCCACAGCTTCACAGCCCCAATTGATTTCAACTGGGCTCTGCTTTCCTTCCAAGAGAGCTGCAAACAGCTTCTTAACATTTAGCGTGTTTTCCTGATGAGTCACCGAAGCTAAGCACTAATGAGGATTATTTTTTTCAAATCAAGGTGTCATGAATTTGGTCCCTCTCAAAATCCCTGCTAACACAACCCATCCTGACCATTTCCCCCCATCCCCGGAACAATGTGTCTTTCTTCCCCCTCGAAATCTGCCCTTACAACCGCAGGCGAGGGTCATTTTTCTCTTAGCGAGGAGCAACACGAAAAGTGTTTCCTTTACCTTGGCTCCCGAGGCTGGTCCGAGACGAGTGGCTTTCCTCCTCCCTCCGAGCCGCTGTGTGCAGGCGAGCTCCGGCGCAGCCCGCCC
This sequence comes from Monodon monoceros, assembly GCF_005190385.1. Classification (NCBI taxonomy): domain Eukaryota; kingdom Metazoa; phylum Chordata; class Mammalia; order Artiodactyla; family Monodontidae; genus Monodon; species Monodon monoceros. The sequence goes on along the minus strand of NW_021703778.1, from coordinate 126,012,931 downwards.
AGCCCAGCCCAGCCCCGCAGTAGTAGGAGCTGCCCACGGCGCGGCAGCCGCTGTGTGTATGTGTAGCAGCGTCTCCTGCAGCCCAGGGACTAGTCCCCACCCAGCTTTGTCTTCAGTCATCGGTCTTTCTACAGGAAGCAGCGCATCTCCCACTTCCTCCTCTTGCTAGCTGTGAGCTGCTTACTTCTTTCCCTCTCCTTCCATTTCAGGGCTCACGGGAACCCTTTCCTCTTCTCTTGGGCTACCGACACCAATGTGACTACAATCCCCTTTTCCCTTTTGTTCCAAGACCCTTTGGGGCCGTCTGTTCCTTCCTTCCCCTTACTCCCTCATTCTCTCGGCCCCCTTCCCCACAGAGTCTGCCTTCTCAGCCTGAACTTGGTCTGTTGTTGTTGCTGTTGTTTTGGGGGGTCCCCAGCCCCTGGCTAGGTTCTGCCCCTGAGGTCCAGCACCAGCCTCCATGGCACCTCCTGATTTACTGTGGTCCCTTATCAAGGCAGCGAGCTGGGAGCTTGCAGCTTCTTGCTGCAGCATTTTTCTCTGTGGCCAACATTCCCGATGCTTCATTTCTCCAAGGTTCCACTACCGCTGAGATCTCGCTTAACCCACGTGCTCAGAAAAGAATGGCCCTGATAAGTATTCTTGTGGGGCATAGGAGCTAAACCAAGTCCTGCACTGCTACCCGTGGCCTAATAGTGAAGACATATTCCCTGAAAGATTCTCAGTGGTGGGGAGTAGCAAGGTAAAGCTGAACGCTGGATCTTCTCACCCCAGAAACAGAGCCCTCTCCCCCTCCACCCCACACTAGCAGGGCTAAAAGAACCCTCGTCATCTCCTTGTCCTCTCCCTTCACTTTAGGAGGTGGTGCAGTGTTAGGAGTAAGGGTAGAGACTGAAGGCCAATCTGCCCACCAGTATTTGAGTCCAAGCGGTCATTACTGATTTATGAACTTGGGCAAATTAACTTCTACATGCCTCAATCTCCTCATCTGCAAAATGGAGGCGATTGTAGTCATACCCCATAGCAGAAGCCTGAGGATTAAATGAAATGGTGCACAAAATGACAATAATCATTCCTGAGACACAGGATTCGTTCAATACATCTTAGCTCCTATTAGCTTTAGAGGACATCGACGCTCAGAGACGGTGAGTGACTCTCTCAGTCAGCAGCCAAACCAGGACCAGTACTTGGTTTCCCGATTCCCCACAGTAGGATATTCACCACTAAACCTCAATGCTCTCGGGACTCTGAATTTATTCAGCCTGTGAGTCATTCTTCCCCACTATGAACACAAGGTGCTTTGGGGAAGCTACAGATTAAACCCAGGCTGAGGGTGGGGCTCGGGGGAATCCTTCTTGTGACCAGGCAACACCATTAAGAAACCTCTCCTCAAGAATCAGTGCCTGGAAAGCTAATCTTCTTGGGCAACAGTTAATTCCCAGCTCTATTTTTTAATCCAGGCTTGCCTTACCCCTCCAGCAAGTAAACTAACAAGAAATGTTGGAAATCTAAGGCAGATGCAGGATAACTCTATCATCAGGGAAGTCACCAGGTGAGCCTTCCTAACCCACCTTGAGGACTACATCACATTAGCCTGGAAGGTACAGAATTTAATTTCTATGGAATGTTCTGAGACAGTGCCCAGGATACTCTTTGTTTCGATTTGATGTTCCATAAACAGAGCTTGCTTATTTCTTCCTAGAAATCTTTTATCAAAAAGGACCCTGGGGGCTTCCCTGGTGGCGCAGTGGTTAAGAATCCTCCTGCCAATGCAGGGGACACGGGTTCGAGCCCTGGCCCGGGAAGATCCCACATGCCGCGGAGTAACTAAGCCCGTGAGCCACAACTACTGAGCCCGCGTGCCACAACTACTGAAGCCTGCACGCCTAGGGCCCGTGCTCCGCAACGAGAGAAGCCACCGCAATGAGAAGCCTGTGCACCGTAACCAAGAGTAGCCCCTGCTCGCCACAACTAGAGAAAGCCCACGCGCAGCAAAGACCCAACACAGACAAAAATAAATAAATAAAATAAATTTTAAAAAAAGGACCCTGATGTTAACTCACTAACATCAAAAAATTACAAAGTGGATTGATTCAAGATTTAAAATGAGAAGCTACTTTTGAACCACCAGTAAATAGAATTGTAGTCATGAAAGAGGATTGGATAACGTTCCCACAACCTCCTACAACCCAATGAAGATCAGACATGGATTACCTCCAAATCAGGAATCTTGGTGCCAGAGGTTACTGGAAGCTTTTAAATGAACATTTAAATATATATGATATCAAGTCTAAGAAAAATGAGAAGCACAATTATGAATGGTTGGAAAGATTTTGGAAACAAATTTTTGGTTAATTTTAAACTAGTGGCAGATTCTGGCATGAACTCTGGATTCAAACAGGTCCTTTCTGTTGTTTAAATCCTCTCTCCCTCCCTTCTCTCTCCCTCAAGCATCAGAGAGTGGCTGGTACTTATCTTTATGTCTACATAGGGAAATCTCTTTCAGACACTAAAATCTCTAGGAATTTGGCCTGCTGCCTTCTGATCTGTTCTTCCATCTCTGGCCCTTATAAAACTCTCAGTAGGTTAACCTGCCCATTGCTGGGAAGTGTCAACCAACCTCTCTTCAAAGCTAAAAGCTAGATTTTAAAGTGTCCATTTCTTAGGAGATATAATTACATCTCACCATGAGCCATTCATGCCATCTGTAACTAAACATGAGCCTATACATAAAACAGAAGCCTGTAAAATGCTTCAACAGTCATCAGTGGCCCTGTTTGTAGGCATTGATACCTGTACTTCTTACATCTACCTGGCAGAGGAGGTCGATGGCAATAGGGAGGCCAGGATTGTGGTCTGTTATCTCTCCTGCGTTATTGAGCATCCTAGCTGGATGTTCCTTGGAGTTCTTTAATATCAACAGTCCCCAAATTATACATATTGACTTATCCAAAGCTTGTTCTCCTTTCTGTTTTCTGAATTTTATTGGGTGAGGAATACAACAAACCCGTTGCCTAGAGCAGGAATATAAGAATATCAGAATCATCTGTCTTTGTTACCCCATGTTTGATTTAAAGTTCCTCATCCATGGGGCTTCCCTGGTGGCGCAGTGGTTGAGAGTCCGCCTGTCAATGCAGGGGACACGGGTTCGTGCCCCAGTCCGGGAAGATCCCGCATGCCGCGGAGAGGCTAGGCCCGTGAGCCATGGCCGCTGAGCCTGCGCATCCGGAGCCTTGCTCCTCAACGGGAGAGGCCACAACAGTGAGAGGCCCGCGTACCGCAAAAAAAAAAAAAAAGTTCCTCATCCTTCATATCTGCCATGAAATTATCTCTTCCACCAAACTCTTCCTCTCTATTACCATGACCATGTCTTATTCCAACAATACTCTGGTTTTCCCTAGATGACTGCAATACTTTCTACTTTGTCCTCCTACCTCAGTCTCTCTTCTAAGCCATGCCCAGTAGAAGTCCATCTCTAAAATGAAGAGGTGGGCAAGTCACTGCCCTGCTATAATTTTTCAGAATCTCCCTTCCTCATTGCTTGCAGGATACAAGTCTTAATTCCTTTGCATGGCATACAAGGCCTTCTGTAACACCACCCACCTACATCCTAAACTTCTTAGCTAACCTGTTGCAACCCTACATCCACCCGTTCTACACCCACCTTCATGGTTTCTCCTGGGGCCATGCTCTTTTCTCCTCTGCATCTTGGCATATGCTCTTCCTTTTGCCAGAAACGCCCTTATTCTTTCCTCCATTTTTCTGCTGGTGACCCCCACTTATCCCTTCAGACTCAGCTTCTCTCAAAAACCTCCCCTGACCATGCAAACAGAGGCAGGTCTTCCTTGCCCCATGAGTGCACAGTGCCTTGCCTCTGTCTCCATAGAGGCACTAACTGCAGTGTTTTAACAAGTTGTTATATGTCCACCTCACTCATCAGTATCAGCCCTTAAGGCTAGGGCCAGGTTCCATTCATTTTTACTTGTCACATAGCAGGCGCTTAACAGAAGTTTGTGTAATGAAAAAGCATCATTGGCAGAAATTCCAAAACTGCTGTTGTTTTCCTTTGGGTGCCTGGGGAAGGGAAAAAAAGGAAGTTTCTGATATGAGAAGTTGGTCATGGGGTAAGGAACAATGATCCCTCTATTTTTTTTTTTTTCAAATCGTCTGCAGAAAGCCATGGTCCATACATACCAAATTCTGAATATTTGTTCTCTAGGTAACCCTAAACAATCCTGGGGCAACTCCTGGTTTCATTCCTGCACTGAATTGCTTATAAAGAAGCACAGTCTGGCAACAAAAAGTTATTTAGAAAATAAATTTTTAAAAGAAACAGGAAAAAACAAAAAAAGGAAAGAAAGCTATTCTTTGCTTGCATTTCCAGATGCAAGGAGACTTAAAGTACACTAATTTATAAGCCAGAGACTAATTAATAAGCCAGAAACCCTTTTCACATCCCCTCCTGAATTCTCGGGTTTTTGCCACCTCACAGCTGTCCCAGAGCCTCTCATGCCAAATCCCCAGACTCCTCCTCTAATCTTGTTAAATACTGTTCCTCCCTCTGTCCTCCCCCCTTGCCTTGCTCAGCTATTTCTTTACTGTTTTGATTGACTTGCCTTCTCTGGCTAAGCCCTCCCTGCTTTTCCGCCCACATCTCAGTATGGAGTATGGGTCTCTCTCTCCCCTTCCTTATTCTATTGTCTCCGGAGGGAGCCAGCAACTAACCAGCACTGCGGCTCCTTGAGGGCGTGTGTGGGCTGTGCTGGAGACGGAATGGTGAAATGAGAATAAGAAGGTGAATTCGCATATTAATAAATCCTGTCCACTCATATGCATGAATGATACATTTAATGGCTTGCTTAACTGTTGTGCCAAACAGTCATCAAGAATAAATAAATGGAGGCTTTCCTGGTGGCACAGTGGTTAAGAATCCACCTGCCAATGCAGGGGACATGGGTTCGAGCCCTGGTCCGGGAAGATCCCACATGCTGTGGAGCAACTAATCCTGTGCGCCACAACTACGGAGCCTGCGCTCTAGAGCCCGCATGCCATGACTACTGAAGCCACAACTACTGAAGCCCATGTGCCTAGAGCCCGTGCTCTGCAACAAGAGAAGCCACCTCAATGAAAAGCCCGCGCACTGCAACGAAGAGCAGCCCCCACTCACTGCAACTAGAGAAAGCCCGTGCAGTAACAAAGACCCAACGCAGCCAAAAATAAAATAAATTTAATAAATTTTTAAAAAGGAATAAATAAATGAATCATTGAGCTGTTATCTTATCACAGAAAATCCAGAATTCCAGGCATTTCTTGGATCAACTAAAAGGAATGGAAGTCTCTTTAAAGACTTCTTTTGAAAAAGAGGCATAGTCATGATCTGATCTCTGTGTCAGCACGATCATTCCCTCCCCCGAGACATCTGAGCCTACCCCCAGCTGTTAGGGAGCCAAGGAGACTGAATCATACTTGGTTTAAAGAGAATCAGGGGTCAGGGTGGGTAGAACTAATCTTTCTTGAGAGAGAGAGAGAGTGCCGCTGATCCTCACAAATGGGAAATGTCAGTCTCTGCTGCATAGCTCAGCACAAAAGTTAATAGGACAAGGGGTTTGCCAAGCCATGGCCACCTCTTCCTCCAGAGAAGCATGAGTTCTCCTTTCCCTTTGCCTGGGCGGGGCTAACTAGGGGGCTAACTGGATAGTGTGAAGTTCCCCAGATTCTTCCCTCACATTGCCTGAAATGTCACCATGATTGAACTCATTTGGGTTGTTAACCCAAGTGTATATATGTTTGTACTACATACATAAAGCCCTGGGGAGGTTGCCAATGATCAATGAGTTCAAGAAATTTGCTTTCCTAACAAATACAAGAGTTGATGGGAAGGGAAGGAGGGAGGGTGTGGGCTCAGAGAAAAAGGGTAGATGGAAGCCGAGGGGTGCTGGAGGAGGGCTAATCATGAAGCGGGAGGTCTTGGTGAAGAGACACCGGGTATGGAGGGACACAGAAAGGACGCACACAGGAGCTGGGGAAGGCAGTTGAATCAGAGCTGGAGACAGGCAAGAAAGAGCCATAGAGGCCTGGCTGTGGATCCAAACAGCTGTGCACAGGGAGGGTTTGGCCAGCTTAAGTAGGAACAAAGGCCAGACACTCCCTGAGCGGACACTGCCTGCTTCATATCTGAAGTTCTGGTCTTCCCAGAAAATGTTTCAAACCCTCCACCAGTGGAAGGTAGGGCTGGACTGTCCACTAGGGTAATGAAAGAATTTAAACCAAGTGCATTCTTACCATAAAAACAAAGAGCAATTCTGCAAAATACAACTTGTCCCCTCTAAAAGTCTCAGAAGATGCATACAGAAAAGCAGGGACAACAGGAAACAAGCAACAAGATCAAGAAGAGGGAGTCAGCAGTGAAGTTTGGCAGACACAAGCAAAGTCTGGGAAAAGCAATCCTTTGAAAAGAATGTCAGAATTAAAGGATACGAATCAGTGAGATTAACATCACAGGAGTAAATCATTTGAAATGTCTTGAAAGAAAAGCTATACGATAATAACTCCAGTAATTTGCAGGCAAGGCAGAAAGGCAAGATTTGATTTCCTCTGCCAAATACATTCCCAGAAGGGGTGATCTATTTTGATGGTAAATAAGGTGGCAAAAGGCTGGGCAATAAAAGATGTTTGGGGACCTTCTGTCATCGTGTCTTTGGTGATTTCCCTACTGTAAAGAATATTCGTAGGTTTGCTTATGACCTTGAGCTCCCCAGCTCTAGTTTTCTCATAAGTCTTAAGTTTCTCGCTTTGGATTTTCCTGTGATAGAATTTAAGAAACAGAACCATAGGCGCTGGGGAGGGAATTGTGATGTTGACTGTTAGGTGGTGAATCTGTCTCTACTCCCAAGTCCGCTGGAGTCTAACTAGACTGAGTGCTGTCTGAGGCAGGGCTGTATGTCTGGTCTCTGTATGCTGTGTGTGCTCAGTACATGTTTGTTAACTTTAGGGGAATCTGAACCATTAGGTCCCGTGGAAGAAAGTTATGAGTACTACTGACCACTTTGAAGATACAAGAGCATACATTTTACAGAATTTTAAGAGAAGGAGCAAACAAACCACCAAGGCTGCTTAAAATATGACCTAAAATGTTTTAGGAATCAGAAAATGAGAAGAGAAGGAAAATGTGCTATTGATGCTGAAACAGGAAAGACCTTGAAATGCCAACCAAGTAAGAATATTAAACCGAGAGGCAAAATCTGTTATTTACTTAGATGGTAATGAAGGCCCAGTATATGTAGAAAGCTCTTGTGAAGGTTTGTCAGTTGATGGCTCTCCTCACAATCTGTAAACTTGGAAAGTGCATTTTCAGTAATGTGAAATATTTGCTATAACTTCCCACGAAATGTTACAAAAATGATTCAAGTTACTTTTGTAAGAAGTTATTCACCATTCTTTAAGTATTACTTGTATGATTACACAGGGTAATTTCAGCAGAGAAGATTCGCTGGTGTATAGTAAATGTGAAAATCTCAAATGACTGATTTGGCAAATGTCGTAAATAAATAAGATTTCTTAGCAAATTGCTACTTTCACTTGTACAGTTTTCTCAAAGGAAGTGGCTGGGTTCGTTGTTACCCCTGCTCCTCCACAAATCACCTATTGCTTATCCTGATTATAGCTCTTATCACACTGTATTGTCCTTGTGTGTTTCCCTTTCTCCATCCTCTACCACCTGTGGAATTCTAGAACACATAGGTCATGTCCTACTCAATGCTGTATCTCTGGTACAGTGTACAGTGCACAGCACATAGTAGGTGTGCAATAAATATTTCTTGCATGTATGAATGAAGGCAAAATCATTTCAAGTGAGGTACAGAGATTAATTTTAGGAGGAAGATTATAAGCCAAACATCTGTAGATTTATTTATAATTTTAAAAAATTACATCCTACAGTATCACGTTAGGAAGCAAGTCTGTCATTAGTTATACATTGTCATTAATGGCTTTGTTTTCAAATGAAAAGAGTGGGTTGCCTGCTCAAGACCAGTGATTGTCACTGATTCTTTCCCAGCTCAAAATACTGAAATTCACCCAGACCACAGCCAAGCCATTTGTTGGCTATTAAATATTAACAGACATTCCCCCTAACTCCCCACCACCAAATTTTTGCATCTAGAAAGTGGAGTTATACTAGCTGAAAACTGACAGCATAAATATGACTTAAAAAAAAATCCCTTTAAACACACTTGGTGCTCTGATATAAGCATGGGAAACTACATGACCTGAATCCTTACTTAAGGATTACATACATCAATGGTTTTATACCTGAAGAAGGTGGCAACAATAACCTCAAATAATGCAGTCAAGAGGGAAAAAAGTTGTGCTTGCCCATAACTGAGAGGACACCACTAGAGAAAAATAAGATTTCAAGGAAGAAACCAAAGTGTTCAGAATGACTGGATTTGCTTAATCGTTAGCGAGACAGACTCCCATTTTATTCTGTAATAATAGTCTAGGGAAATTCTTCAAAGACCCGCCACTTACAACAATCATCAGGGAAAATAAAAACACCTTTCTACCCCTAAATTTCTAGGAAGATAACTGTGTGCCCAACTTGATTAGCCAGGGTCTTGATGGTGCCTGATACATAGTAAGCGCTCACTAAATCTTTGTTAAATGAATGAGTGAACTTTACAAGAATTACTCATTATTCACATTTATAATACATGTAAATGATGAGGGTTATGAAGTGGCACCACACTCTAACCAACTGAGCTGATGGCCAGGATTAGGTTAGTATTAACAAAAGATAAAAGCTGCTGGCTCCGGTACGGACGGTGAAACTAGGTGTACCACATTACAAAAAGCAGTTACAATGAACGCTTCTGTGCAGATGTTGTGTGGAATGATAGGTATGCACACGGGGCATCAAGTCATGTCATCTCACTACTTTGACAACCAGCTTGTCTCCTCCACTCCGAGGGAAGCCGCTTCATAACATAAGGGATCAGTTTCTCCCACTTCATATCTGGAAAGGTATTAATGATGCACCCTCTAGGGCTGCTGGAGGAGAAAAGGCATCCTCTGCCCACTCTAGATTTGGGTACAGATGCTCCTGGGGCAGCCTTCTTCTTCTCATGGTCAGTCAATAGGGAGAACATCGTGAACGTGGGCTCCACGAGCAATGTTCTCTGCTTGCAATCTGTTCTCTTCTGACCCTCAGTAACCAGAGGTCAGCAATCTCTTCAGCCTCACAGGTGCCACAGAAGTCCCCACAGTTGCCCTTGGCAGGTTTTAGGAAAAAATAGAAGAGGGGAAATAAGGGGGAAGATTAAGAGGGAAGGGTTCATTTTTCTCATGAGAGCCATTTTTTAAAATAAGACCTCTGGGGACTTCCCTGGTGGTGCAGTGGTTAAGAATCCGCCTGCCAATGCAGGTTCGAGCCCTGGTCGGGGAAGATCCCACATGCCGCGGAGCAATGAAGCCCGTGCACCAGAACTACTGAGCCTGCGCTCTACAACCCATGAGCCACAACTACTGAGCCCATGTGCCACAACTACTGAAGCCCACATGCCTAGAGCCTGTGCTCCGCAACAAGAGAGGCCACCATAGTGAGAAGCCTGCGCACTGCAGCAAAGAGTAGCCCCCGCTCACCACAACTAGAGAAAGCCCGCGCACAGCGACAAAGACCCAACACAGCCAAAAATAAATAAAATAAATAAATTTATAAAAAATAAAATAACACCTCTGAAAACAGAACTCAACTGAGAGCCAAATAAACAAGAAGCAATGTAACTTACTTTATTTTAAGAGGATAAAAATGAGAACTTGACCTTAAAATGAAGGGAAAAATACCACCACCACCATATGAAGAGGAAGAAAAGACCAAGAGACAACTGTGTTGCTTGTAAAACTCCCAGAGGCAAATTCTAATTCACTGAGTAGTAGTATTCTTTTGGGGGCAAGATAAACTTTCAGTTTAAAAAAGTGGGGATATCCCTGGATTGGTCATTTAAAAGCATTTACTTTTTATCTAAAATTGGGTATAATTTATACATTCAGCTACACAATTATTTATTGGAAGCTTATTAGGTGCCAGCGGAAAACAAAATAGTTGAAGGCTCTTATCTGAAGGAGTTTATATGATGGTAGGGGAATCAAAAATAAAATAGTTAACAAATAGATACTTGTTATGTCAAGCAGCATTAAGTCTTGAGAAGAAAAATAAAGGGGAACAGAGTGGCATACAATATTTTAAGTAGGATGGTCAGGAAGGCTACTGGTTACTCCCTGATTTCCACCTCTTGCCCACTCTTTTCAATTAATTCTCCACCCTCTTTGGTTTGCTCTGGGCCTGATGGTATCTCCAAGATGGCCTCCAATTATTCTTGCCTCCTGCTATTCATAGCTTGTGTGGTCTCATCCCCTAGATGGATCTATATGACTAGTAGAATGCAGCCAAGGTGACAGTGTGTGATTTCCAAGGCTGGTTCATAAAAGACCCTATAGCTTCCACCTGGGTTCTTGGATCACTCACTCTGGGGGGAAGCCGGGTACCATGTTGTATGGACACTCACGTAGCCCTGTGGAGGCCCACCTGGAGGCAGGATTTTAGGCCTCCTACCAAAAACCAGCAACAGCTTGCCAACCATGTTAAGTGAGCCACCTTGGAAATGAGTCTTCCACCCCTTCAAAAAAACTGAAATCTTGACTGCTATCTTATGTGAGACCTGGGGCCGGAAACCTCAAGATAAGCTGCTTCCGAATTCCTGACCCACAGAAACTGTAAGAGATAATAAATGTTTATTGTTTCAAGCCGCTGTTTTTTGTTTTGTTTTGTTTTGCAGTACGCGGGCCTCTCACTGTTGTGGCCTCTCCCGTTGCAGAGCACAGGCTCCAGACGCGCAGGCTCAGCGGCCATGGCTCACGGGGCCAGCCACTCCGTGGCATGTGGGATCCTCCTGGACAGGGGCATGAACCCGTGTCCCCTGCATCGGCAGGCGGACTCTCAACCACTGCACCACCAGGGAAGCCCCAAGCCGTTGTGTTTTGGGGTAATTTGTGATGCAACAATGGAGAACGTGTACAGTACTCAACTGCCTTGGACTCGGATTTCCAGCTGTGTTTGGCCAACACACCAAAAGTGAGGTCAGTGTGTTTATTCCTACACATTCTGCTCTGGCCCTGGTCTCCTCCCTGCAGTTACCACAGCTCCCTCTGGGCAGCCCCATGGGTCTCCAGGGCTGCAGCTTTCTCAGCGCTCCTGCAACGCTATTTCTTCCTTTTGCCCCTTCAAGCCTAGACGTGGCATCAAATCTTGCTGTTGGTTTCCTTAACCATGCACACACCTCTGTAACAAGTCCCTTCATTCTTGTAAGAAATGTGTGTCTTCTATTTCCTACCAAGACTCGGGCTGATACAAAGACCTCCTTGTAGGAGCCAACATTTGGAGACTTGAAGGAAGTGATGTCAGGAAGAACATTCCCACAAGTGCAAAGACCCTGGGATGAGGGAATGCTTGATGTATTCAAAGAACAGCAAAGAGGTCAGCATGGGTAGAGTAGAATGCATGAACAGGAAAGTGAAGGGGAGAGGCAGTCAGGGGCCATGTCAGGCAGCACTCTGTGGGTCATGGTTGCGTTCTGAGTGTTAGGTACAGCTGTGGGTGGGTGGGAGTGGTCTGAACAGTGGCGTGGCATGATCTGACTTTCATTATGAGACCTGGATGTAAGTAGATATAATAGAAACTCAGAGACCAGTCAGGAGACTCTTTTAGAATTTACAAAGATAAGGAGGCTTGGGTATGATGAATAAAGGTTGTGAGAAAAGATTGAATTCAGGATATATTTTGAAACCAGACCTGTAAGAATTTGCTGCTAAATTGAATGTGGGAGAAGGAAGAGTAAGAAAGACTCTAAAGTGAATGATGAAGGCTGGAGCTATTTATTGAGATGAACACAAGGGAGAGTGAGAGTGTGAGTGTGTGTGTGTGTGTGTGTGTGTGTGTGTGTGTGTGTGTGTAGTGGGGGAGGGGCAATTTGGAGGAAGGAGAGGTGGAAATCAAGAGTTTGCTCATTTCATCTTCAAAAGAGGAAAATAGTAACATTCTGCTGTTAAAAAAAAAAAAAGGAAGATGAGAGATTTTTTTCCTCCCTTTGCAAGAAAAGGATCTACATTCATAGAGTAACCTTCTTATCTCCTGGCCTATTAGGATATTGCCCTTAGAAGACTTTTAAGATCAAGTAGTGCATTCTCAACTTTAGTTATAAATGTGATTGGTTATAGGTCATTTCTGGCTCCCAAAGATCAGACTAGATAAATATAGGAACCAAGTCTGTTCCTGGACTCCAGGGCCCGTGTTGTCTATTATAAAACATAATCTGCCTATTGATTAAGGATTCTAATTATCATGCTTGTAAAAGATAACCTTATTGGTTAACCTCACATGACTTTTTTTAAAAATTTGAAATATGACGACCTTCAGCTCCAGAAGCAGATGTGGCAGGAAACGACTTAATAGACACTTCCGTTTTTCTTGGGACAGCACCTCCTGCCCCACTTCCTCAGTCTGGGGCTCCTTTTACCATAAAAGCAGAGCTGTGTTTCCCACCCACACCGAGATACTCACTGTCCTGCACAACGTTGGTTACCTGCTTTTACTTTGCAGACCTGAAGCTTTAAAGAGAAGCTTGGGCAATTCAGTGTGGAGTTGGTGCTCACAGACCTCCCTCTACAGATTTACTAGGCGACCAGGTCAGCACCTTGAGCTCTGAGGGGAGAAGGCAACGTCCTTGGCCTCCTTGTGATGTCTGCCTCACGCTCGCCCACACCCTCCTACACAGGATGTTTTGTGATGCCAGGACACAGCTGTCTTGATGCCAAAAAGTATTTTTTTGTTATTGTTGTGTTCATAATGACCTCTGTCTAAAAATTCTGTAGTGTTCCAGGAAGGGACACAGCCGACTGTGATCAAATGCACTTCTCCTCCCTGCCCCCCTCTGGTTACCATGGCAACTGTGAATGACTGATTTCCTGGTTGCCATGTAAATGCCATGGGATCCCAGCCACTGCACCACACAAAGACGTCAGTAAGAATAGTGAGAAAACAAAAATCATATCTAAAAAGACAAAGGATTTCATCTCAAGCCTTTCTCTCACACAAAGTAGAGGAAAGGAACCAACTGTAATGAGAAATGGTGCTCTTCCTGAGGTAGGAGCCTGTCTCTCCCTCATCGGAGAGAAGACGGGGAAAAAAAAAGGGGAAATCCCTCATTTGTCGCCCAAGGAGTTGGCACAGTGACAGGAAGACAGATGCCATTCTCAGGTGCTAGAACCCTTCAGTAATAAGCCTGAATCCCACTGCGAGGAAATCTGAAATATTTAACTGGGGTGGAAGAATTAAGTTAGATTGAAAACAAAACAGAAAAAACAGGTTTCATGGGCATTTTTTAGAACTATTCTTATTTGTATAGTTTCATAATTTTAAAATTAAGATTCTAAATGCTCTAATTTATAATATTTGTTGGATTAATTTTTATTTCTATCTAATAACTTTGGAGAAATACAAAATACGGTTATCTTTTCTCTTGTTTAATTTGTAACACCCTGATAAAGCCACATGCCAAAAGCTGATTGATCCAGAGTCCTATGGTTTTCATAGCCTGGGTGTTATCTGTGTTTAGTAATATCTAAAAAGAGCGCTAGCATATTACAAAACACATGAAATATATTTTATACAAAAACCAAAATTGTTTACAAAACTAAAATTGTTGATAACTTACTTCCTTGACTTTTATCATATCTTAGATTCAAATGGTTTAAAAATTAATCTATTGTTATTTTTAAAAACAATTTTTCTCTGCTTTTGACAAATGCTTCATATAAAGGTTTTAAAAACCTAATCAGGCAGAATTTTCATGGGTTGGCTGAACACACACAGAGAGCTACTGGTGCTTTACTATTAGTTTTCAGCAGCTGAACCATTGAAATCATTATTTTTTCTATTTTTAGCCATAAAAAGGCACGAAATCATTTCTGAATGCCTATCTCTCCGAAGGTTAGAGCTGCAATGAGCTGAAGCATGCCATGTTTCACAGATGCCAGAGAAGTAACACCGAGGGGGTTCCGGGATACAAAGCAGACGGATCCAGGCCCGGTAACTGCCATTTCTTAATACTCTTTCTGGCATTCAACTCTGCCTCATCACAAAAGCCAGTATGTTCCAAACTGGGTCAATAGGTGTCACACAGGTTAAAAAGTTGGGGCAGGAAATTCAGAGCACAAATAATTTTGCAAAATCTTAGGTTCAATAATGTTAAACAGGTTCATTTACTGCAGAACTTCTCAGAGCTTTTGATATGCCAATATTGATGGTGACTCTGGAGAAAATAAATAGAATATAGAATATAGAATAGAATAGGAGGGGGCTCTAGAGAATATGATGTTTCCCAAATGTATTTGACCACTGAGCCATGTCTTCACAGAACATCTCTGAGTTCTTCAGAGCATACTTTGAGAAATGCTGGGCCTAATTTCTCTAATTGTAATTTAAGGATATACGGATTTTTAGGATTTAAAATTACAAGATTTAAAAAAGTGATTGGCTCCATATGATTATCTAATGTTGCCTGTAGCCAGATTCCTAAGAGAGCAAAGAGAAAGAAAATGACCAAAAAAAGAATTGAAAAAGGATCTACAATAAATTAGGTGACCTTCAGAATATTTACTTTAAACTTGAGCACAAGAGCACATATTTTCCTTCTCAAGATTTTATTGTAGCTTCCATAGGTCTACCAGGTGAAATTCTCTAACAATAAACCCCACAAGAGCTCCCAATTGTTTCAGCAAATTTGTGTCAAAAGACAAAGAGAAAGACAAATACCGTATGCTAACACATATATATGGAATTTAAGGGAAAAATAATGTCATGAAGAACCTAGGGGTAAGACAGGAATAAAGACACAGACCTACTAGAGAATGGACTTGAGGATATGGGGAGGGGGAAGGGTAAGCTGTGACAAAGTGAGAGAGAGGCATGGACATATATACACTACCAAACGTAAGGTAGATAGCTAATGGGAAGCAGCCGCATAGCTCAGGGAGATCAGCTCGGTGCTTTGTGACCACCTGTAGGGGTGGGATAGGGAGGGTGGGAGGGAGGGAGACGCAAGAGGGAAGAGATATGGGAACATATGTATATGTATAACTGATTCACTTTGTTATAAAGCAGAAACTAACACACCATTGTAAAGCAATTATACTCCAATAAATGTGTAAAAAAAAAAAGACAAAGAGGAATGGACCTCAGAGGGACGTGAGTGATACCTCTAGGGGTGGGGAGTGGAGGGGTGATGGGGGGACAGGGGGGTCAGCTGGAAGTTGCTGTTGATTCACCTGGGAAGGAACTGCCAATGCTCAGGGTACCTTTTGGGGACTCAGTCCTCTTTAGTGGGATTTTTGGGCTTCCATCTGACCACACTGACTATACAATGATTCCCACCCACCAGCTATGAGAAACAACGGAGCTGCCCGCAACCTCACCCCTGAAGCTAAGTGACAAAGGGAACCTTCTCCTGCTTCCCCTCACTCTGATACCTTACGTAAAAGGGGGACTGTGTCAGAGAGCAGATGCGCTCCCTGCCCTGGTCCAGCCTGTCCAGGGGAGATGGAGAAGTGACTGAAGGATTACAGGATAGAATGAAGTATCATTAAGGGAGCTTGCTGCCCAGAGGAAAGGAGAGCCGGCTGCAACAAAGTAGGTAGAAGCCATCTGAAAGATAAAACAGATCCATGTTTGTACCTTACCAACTTGAGTGTCTTCAGACTGGTTGAGTAGCTGGGACAGCCTTGTAAACACTGTTGGAACACTGATGGGGGAACCTGAGAAGAGGAAGCGTAGGGAGGAGTCGGATTTATTTTGCCTGGGTTTCCAGGAGAGTCTTTAGAAGAGATGTAGCAATGGAGACGGTGCTGAGGGCTGAGTAAGAGAAAGGGGACTTTTCAGGCTGAGGTACCTGCCTGTTCAGAGGCGTGAGGGTGGGACCGAGCCATGAGGGTTTGGTATCTGGGAGCAGATGGCCGAGGTGTGCTGGTGAAGCCTACTGTGGATTGCAGCAGTGGGCTGGGGTCGGTTTGGGAAGTACACCAATGACATTTCAACCACTCTGGGAGAAGGAGGAAGCATAGAAGAGTGTGGTCAGAGGACTGATATGATCAGGTTAGAATTTTGGTAAAACCATGACAGTGCAGGGCAGGCTTTGAAAAGGGGTAGCGTGGAAGGCTAGAGTAGACACACAACACGTTTGAGTGGTTTCCATAGCAGTAAATGGTCAACTGTCTAGTAACATCTGGGAGGAGATAAGAGGGAGAGAAGGGCAAGAAAGAGGAGGTGGGGAGAACTCTCAAGTACTCTTAGGGGTAAAAAACCAGAGTAGATGGATGTGTCTTCGTCTATCCGTTCAACAATTATTTGTTTGCATTAATATAAAAGCAGCCTCTCCTCTGTCTTTGCCCTGAAGACCTTCCCTATGATTTGTGTAAGAATTGTGTTGAATGCAGCACCTGATATAGTTCAGCTAATCTAAGTTACTTGGGTCGTTGGCCTCTTCTGCTTTATAACAACATGGGTGGGCCTTTTACTGTAACATCTCAGTTTGCTACCTCAGTGGCACCAAGATTAGCAGCGGAGATCTCCAGAGGAAGAGGAATTTTTTTTTCTGTCTTCAATTCTGGCAAACACCTGTGCTCTGTGAAAAAGGGTCACACGTGGGCCATCCCTCTGGCAACACAGGCCAAACTGCCATCTTGTTAAATTAAGTTTGGACCCTGAGCAGGTCCATGACTCTTCTGGGGGGAACTCAGGAAATGCCACTCCTGTGCTGGGATGGTGACGGGCCGGCTTCTCAGCATTTCGGTTAGGTGCACAGTGCCCCAGGGGTTGCTGCCAGAAAAAAACCTGCCCACCAATCACAGGGTCAGTTACTGACTTTGACAGCGCTAGAGGATGTAGAGAGAAGAAACACAATTAACTGCTCTGGTGAAGACTGAGCAAGATGTTTGCTCTCTTACCATCTCTACAAAAATAACGCATATTAAAATCAGATTTTTAGAAAACCTGAAGACTTCAACTCCAGACTAAAAACTGTAATTGTACCTTCTTTCGTGAGCCCCTATGTCTAGACTAGATATTATCAATACAACTGTCTCATATCTGAATAAGCTTTTAGTGTCGTGGCTCTGAAGAGGAGAGTTTTTTGTTTTGTTTTTTTTTTTACAAGGACCTCAATTTCATTACTGTTTAGGTCAGAAGAGGGCAAATAAGCACGACATCATAGATTAGACAAAAAAGGAGGGCTTTTAGGCAATGGGAACATAACATACAGTGGAATAAAAATTTCCTTAGGCAGAATGTTCAGAAATCAGCATGTTTCCCTTGATGGGAGCTCCTGGGTGCTATGTGTGAAGAGTTAATTCATGTTCAGCATCGTTCTTAAATATATTTGTCACTATTTCATGTAGAGTCTACTAGAAATAATCTACTCTTTTTTCGTGACAGAATTTGAATGATCTGGGGGCTGTCACTGAGACAACTGTTGTCCTTGTACTGCCCTGAAGAAAAGCACTTCACCAAATTTGTCCCTAGCTCTGCATGCTGGAAGGTGTGTCTGTTTCTCACAATCATTTCCTAATTCCTATAGAATGATTTTCTCATTTGCCTCTCACTTCTTCCTATTCTTTTCCTTCCATGGGCCTTAATGTTTTGCTTGAATAGTTCTGCTGAAATATTATCATGGTCTCTGAAGCCAGATTGCCCAGGTTCAAATCCAGGCTCCACTGCTTACGAGCCGCGCCTCAGTGTTCTCATCTGTAAAATAGGGATAATACTAGTGCCTTCCTTATAGGAACCTTGTGAGAATTACATGAATTAGTAGAGAACTTTGAGGGGCTCTTTCCTGGTGGAGCCTCTTAACATGGGGTTCCCAGACCTGGGCAAATGTCAGAATTCCCTGGGGAAATAGTTTAAAGTATAGATTCCTGGGCCCACTGCCACTGATTCCAGTTTAGTCCGTCTGGACAGGGGCCTGCCACAGCTGATTCAGACGCTGGCATTTAAGAACCACTACTTAATTAAAATTTTGGCTCCTGTGGTGCTGTCCTGGTCCTTCCCTCCTTTTCTCTTGAGCTTCCCCCATCTCATACTGTCTCCCGTGGCAAGTCTCCGATTTTGTAGAGTTTGTTTGATTTGCCCACCAGTGGTGACCCTCTAGAGCAGGGGTCCCCAACCCCTGGGCCACGGACCAGTACCGGTCTATGGCCTGTTAGGAACCGGGCCACACAGCAGGAGGTGAGCGGCGGGTGAGTGAGCGAAGCTTCATCCGTATTTACAGCCGCTCCCATCGCTTGCATTACCTCCTGAGCTCCGTGTCCTGTCAGATCAGCAGTGGCATTAGATTCTCATAGGAGCGTAGGAACCCTACTGTGGACTGCACATGTGAGGGATCCAGGTTGTGCACTCGTTATGAGAATCTAATGCCTGATGATCTGAGGTAGAGCTGAGGCGGTGATGCTAGCGCTGGGGAGCGGCTGCAAATACAAATTATCATTAGCAGAGAGGTTTGACTGCACAGAGACCATAATAAATCAATTGCTTGCAGACTCATATCAAAGCCCTATCAGTGAGTGGCAAGTGAAAACAAGCTCAGGGCTCCCACTGATTCTGCATTACGGTGAGTTGTATAATTATTTCATTATATATTACAATGTAATAATAATAGAAATAAAGTGCACAATAAAGGTAATGTGCTTGAATCATCCCGAAACCATCCGCGGTCTGTGGAAAGGTTGTCTTCCACAAAACCAGTCCCTGGTGCCAA
The DNA here is from genome assembly GCF_005190385.1 of Monodon monoceros. NCBI lineage: Eukaryota > Metazoa > Chordata > Mammalia > Artiodactyla > Monodontidae > Monodon > Monodon monoceros. The sequence continues at coordinate 125,994,074 of NW_021703778.1, read as the reverse complement.
AAAGGTTGGGGATCGCTGCTCTAGAGAACCACCCATCTTCTTACTTCTTAAACTGGTTTCATATTATACATTTGTGATCCCTCCTCCCAGTCTGTCTGTGACCTCTAGGGGGAAAAAAAAATGATACATGAGGGCTCCAATTCATCTACATTTGCTGCCGTGGGAGGTGATATGTTCTAGGAGTTATACACGTGTGTGACTGAACCTGGTCTCGGGGCTCCAAATACTGCAAATGGGAAAATCCTCAGGGACTTGTTTATATAATGTAACTTCTATAGAAGAAAGGGAGGTCTCACTTCTAGCTATAAGCATAGGAGTTGTGCTAAAAGGCAGTCATTTATAGTGGTGTGAAAAATCACACTGCTCTCCTGGGTGCTTGACCTGGGGCAGAAGGGCTAACACGGCTTTCTTCTCTCTGCATCTACTCACTGGATCCAAAGCTCTGTTCAGCTCTATCCAGGAAAACTCACGGAATACATGACAACCCAGGAACAAGGCTGAGGAGAAAAACTAAAGATGCAGAGTGTTTCAAGAGGTTGGGACACAAGTGGAAGGGGGAGGACAGAAGAGGGGCATCCGCGGAGGGGAAAAGTCCCTCAAGAGATTGGGAACTGGGCAGCTCCAGGGGCTGCATCCAGAGTGGGGAACCGAGACTGTGTCCAGTAAGGAGGGGCCACTGAACAGGCTCAAGGAGCTACTGATGGAGGTAGATTTAGTGTTGAAGGTAGACTTAGTAGACTTATTGTTGAAGGCAGATTTTGTGTGGCACATTTATAGGCGTCATAGGGACATGACTGGTGGAAAGATGCCAACACACAGTGCAGGAACTTGAAGTTTCTTAGTGATAAAATGATAAAAGATAAAGAAAGTCTGGAGTCAGGTTAAGATGAAAACAACGTGGCATGCTCTCAGACTCAGCTCCGCCTTCCAAGTTCCTGGGCGACTTACCTATCAAATTTATTTTAACATGATTTTCCCGGTCCAGCATCTCATCCTGAAAATTTCAAGGCTGGACATTAATTCTTCCTTTAAGCACCCATCAGCAGCAAGACTAATAGTTACAAAGTGGTAGGAAAAAGAAAAATACAGTATTCTAGCTAAGATTTTCTACTTTGGTAAGCGTTTACATTTATTTCCAATTCTGAAAGGAAGACACTTTGGGAGCGTCATAAATTTGGGTCTTGCCCTTATTGGGAAGTTGCAGGTAGGGAGCAGGGGTGGATGATCCTATTTGTTCGCCTGAAAACAGTCCCCCCACCCCAGCCCATTCTCCAAAATGTTTTTGTTTAGGTACCTCTGCTTAAGTGTTTGCAGAGAGGCATGGAGCCGGGGGAAGATGACTGGGTTGATATGCCTGAATCATCCTATCTCAAACCAGTGGCAGGTGATGCTCCAGAGCTGTGGGCAGGGAAGAGTACAGCATAAAAACCCCTCTCACTTACCTATATAGCCTTGGACCTCTGAAATATTACACATAAAGAGAGACAGGAGATACGGAGGTCTGAATATAAAAGTAATTTTCCTCCTTCTTAAGATAAAAGAAATGAGGTCAGAAGTTAGGTTTGGAGAGAATAAAAAACCTGAATGCCTAGTCTTTACTTCATATTTTCTGGGGTTTTACAACTCTTCTCTGATATATTAGTTCAGTGTTCCTTCCTGCTTCCCATAAGTCATTACTGAATCTAGGCTTCAACTCTTCCCCTCAACAGAGCCCCAGGGCCATTAATAAACATCAGGTTAGCCTAGAAGCTTTACTCTTGTCTCTTTTGCTCCTTCCTCAGAGAGGGCATTAAAAAAAAAAAAAAGCTGAGTCTTGCTAATAATTCCAGGAGCGAAAGCCTAATTCTACAGAGTTGACCTTCAGTTAATTTGCATTCCACTACTTTGGTGAAGACCCTGCCGACCATCAGAGTTCCCAGCTCTTTTCAGCATGGAATGTATCCTTCCCTGCTTATATACAGTAGCAGGGTGGGCATTTAGGGTATCTTTAAACCAGGCATGTAATAAAGAGTTGTATAAAAGGGTTGTATACTCAGAGCATACAGGAAAATGGTTCCCTTTGGACATTGCAGAAATAAATGGAATGCCCTAAAGGGAATGAAAATCTATTTCCAGAACATTTGCATTCTATTAATGAACACTGCAGGCCATGTACCCAATAACTGCATTCATTACAGCCCTAGTTGTGTTCCCAGAACCCACTTAGGTGACATCCCTTATGCTTTTCTTCTTTCCCATGAAAAGGATGCTCCCAGAAAATTAAAGTGGCTTTAGCAACATCCGCGTTGAGCAGCATGTGTTTTTCCTTACGCACCACCCAGCGGCACTGGCATCTACACAGCACACGAGCACAAAGCCTTCTACACAAGGCAGGGAAAGCTTTCTTCTGACTTGCTACCCTCTGGAGGGAGTCACATTAGCACCAAGCCAGCCTTTCATCTGCCACCTTTCCCAAGCAATTGACTTTTGTCTCCCAGCTGGTTGACAAGCTCTGTTGTCAGTCACCAGGGAAGGCCTGGCTTCCACATGGCTGTGACCTCAGCAGGGAGCCCAGGGCAGGGAGAAGCCAGGCAAGCCCTGGGATGGAGACCATTGCATTGCTGGCAGTCCTGCACTATTGTGCAAAATCTATATGCTGATGCCGGGCAGGCTCTGGAGGATTTTCTATATATAGAAAAATACACATTTCCATCCTTCCAGCTAATAGAAAGACAAGAATCCTCTGAGGTAATTCCTGCTTTCCTTTCTCCTGTCAGTCCTTAAAACACCTTTCTTCTACCTTCTCCAAAAGCCTCAGTGTGTTATTTATTTAATACACTTTCTGAATGAAGTCAGCATTCTACAGATCTTTGTATCTGACAATTTTTTTTGTCTCTTCCAATAATTGTCCAGAGAGCAAGGCCATGTTTCTAACTCAGTTGGTATTGCATGATGAGGGGGTCTTAAAGGCATTCTGACACTCATGTTGAGTGGGACTCAAGCCAGCTACTGTAAGCCACTGAAACAGTGTATCCCATACTACCCACACGGCCACCAATATCATTATTAAAAAGGGAAACAATGGCGGGGAAGTAGTGGCAGTACTGATGTGATGGCAATTCCATTCATCATCCCAGCAGAAGGCACACCGGAAGGATGCTGTGATGAACTGGTTATGGTGACAGGTGAGTGATATCCTGTAGAATGTGTGTTCCTGGGAGCTTTTCTAAAAATCAGTATTGCCATTCTTTATGCCCCTCAAATATCACAGACCTTGTCCCCTCTGCCTGAAATTCCACAAATAGTGGTTTTCATTTTTTTGATTTAAGGCTTCCCAACTATTGCTAAAAATTCCTGAGGGAGGTACACATTAGGCTTCCTCAGTCATCTCCACCTTAGTGGAAAGAAGCAACGGCCTTTCCCTGAAAAGTAGGTTTTGAGGGAGTAAACCTTACTGTATTTATGTTCACAATCTTACCCTACTCTTGATTCTAAGAAGGACTCTTCCTGCCTCTTGCTATAGAGATTGTAGGTATCAAGAATTAGAAGACACCTGTAGAGGTTAAAATGATTTATATTAGAAAGACATTAGAAGAGATTCATGGGCCAAGAAGAGCTGGAGAAGAGTTTTGAGTGGGGAAAGAAGCAGCAGTGAAAGATGATGATGTTCAGGGAATGTGTAGAGGAAAAGAGAGATTTAGAGAGAAATTGTGGAAATTGCTATGAAGAGCGCCAGACATGTATTTTCCATGAAGTTTTCATTAGCAAAGGCTCATCCTAAGTCCCTGGGACCCAAGTACTGTATTTACATGCCCATTTTATATTCTTCTACATACAGAGCATCCCTCCCCCCTCAAACTGTGTAAGCTTCAGAACTCATAAATCTGAACTTGGAGTGGGTCTACAGAGGAGTAAATGAGTGATGTTAAGAAACATTTTCCAAACCTTGAAAGGCAAATGCCTTCCCTGTCATGCCAGGATCCTGTCTAATAAGCCTTCCTAAGGGTCATCTGAATTCAGAAGGCTGGAAAGTTGTTTGACTTACTAATTCCAATTATTTATTAGAACATTTTACCATTTTGTAAGGGTAGCCTTTAAACTTTGCAGACCCCTTCTAATGCAAATATTTTTGCCTACTGCTATGGAATGAATTGTCTCCACCACCCGCCCACCCCACACCAATTCATATGTTGAAACTCTAACCTCCAATATGATCGTATTTGGAGATGGAACATTTGGGTGGTTATTATATTTAGATGAGGTCATGAGGGTGGGGTCCTCATTATGGGATTAGTGTCTTTATAAGAAGAGACACCAGAGAGTTCACTTTCTCTCTCTCTGCCATGTGAGGATGTAAGGAGAAAGTGGGCCTCCTCAGGCCAGGAAGAGAGATCTCACACCAGAAACTAACCATGCCGACATGGTGAGCTTGGACTCCAGAACTATGAGAGAATAAACTTCTGTTGTTTAAGCTACCTAGTCTATGGTATATTGTTATGGCAGCCTGAGCTGACTAAGGCACCTATAGAGAATAATTTTTGACCTTCAGAAATGCAAATTATTTCTGAAAGTAGAAAAGAGAACCTCAAAGATAATGGTTTATTGCCCTATGGTAAATAAATAGGTTTTGTATCTAACAGTCTTATTCTTACATTCGTTTTTGCTTTCACTAACTATATATACATTATATTCTCTTATCATCCTTGAACTGGCTTCATCATCATTTTAATGAGTTAAAATAAAAATTTTGACCCACAATCACTATTTTTATGAGAATTGTGTTTTTATTTAAATTTGAAAATAATACTTTTGACAGTGAAGAGAATCTTTAGGAATTATGCCACCTGTTGTATAACGTATTCCACTTTGGTATCTCTTTGTGAGACTTCAGTAAAAGATTTAAATTACTTTTTGGAGAAACAGTTCTACAATTCATATAGAACCACAGAAGACCCCAAATAGCCAAAGCAAGGCTCAGAAAGAGGAACAAAACTAGAGGCATCACACGTCTTGATTTCAAACTATATTACAAAGCTCTAGTAACCAAAACAGTATGGTACCAGCATAAAGCCAGATATGTAGACCAATGGAACAAAATCAAGAGCCCAGAAATAAACCCATGCTTAAATGGTCACCTAATATTTGATAAGGGAACCAAGAATACTCAGTGAAGAAAAGGCAGTCTCTTCAATAAATGGTGCTTGAAAAATTGGATGCTAACATTTAAAAGGATGAAACTAGACCCCTGTCTTACACCATTCACAAAAATTAACTCAAAATATATTAAAAACTTAAATATAAGACCTGAAACCATAAAACTCCTAGGAGAAAACATAGGGGGTAAACTCCTTCACAGTGATGAATGATTTTTTAAATTTGCCACCTAATCACAAGCAACAAATAAAAAATAAACAAGTGGGACTACATCAAATTAAAAAGCTTCTGCACAGTCAAAGAAATGATCAACAAAATGAAAAGGCAACCTATGGAAAGGGAGAAAATATTTGCAATCATATATCTGATAAGGGGTTAATATCCAAAATATATTTTTAAAAACTCATACAACTCCATAGCAAAAAACCAAACAATCCAATTTTAAAAACAAAGAGTCTGAATAGATTTTTTCCAAAGAAGATATTCAAATGGCCAACAGGTACATGAAACAGTGCTGAATATCACTGTCATCGGGGAAATGCAAATCAAAATCACAATGAGCTATTACCGCACACCTGTTAGGATGGCTATTAACAGCAAGACAAAAGTAAATGTTGAGGGTGTGGAGAAAGGGAACTTTTGTACACTGTTGGTGGAAATGTAAATTGTTGCAGCCATTATGGAAAACAGTAAGGAGGTTCCTCAAAAAATTAAAAATAGAACTATTATATGATCCAGCAATCCCACTTCTGGGTATATCTCTGAAGGAAATTAAATCACTATGTCAAAGAGATATCTGCACCCCTGAGTTCATAGCAGTATTATTTATAATAACCAAGACATGGAAACAAAGTGTCCATCAACGGATAAGGAAAATGCAGTATATACACACACGTGTACACACACACACACACACACACACACACACAGAGAGAGAAAAAGGAAATCTTGCCACTTGTACAACATGAATAGATCTTGAGGACATTATGCTAAGTAAAATGTCAGAGAAAGACAAATACTGTATAATCTCACTTATATGTGGAATCTTAAGAAAAAGTAAACTCATAGACATGGAGAACAGATTTGTGGTTACCAGAAGCGGGGTTGGGGGAGGGTGAATTGTATGAAGGTGGTTAAAAGGGACAAACTTCCAGTAATAAGATAAATAAATACTGGGGATGTAATGTACAACATGCTAACTAGTTAACACCACTGTATGGCATATTAGAAAGTTACTAAGAAAGTAGATCCTAAAAGTTCCCATCACAAAGAAAAAAAAATTTTTGGAACTATATAAGGTGATGGATGTTAACTGATCTTATTGTGGTGATCATTTTGCAATGTACACATATGTCAAACCATTGTGCTGTACACCTTACACAGTGTTGTATGTCAATTATATCTCAACAAAACTGGAAGAAAAAAATTAATTACTTTTTGGATGTTAGATTGTGATTTCTTATGTATGTAGCACTATGTTGGCTTTGGCCATGAGGTAATTTGATTATATTAAGGCTTCTTCAGATTTTGTTAAATCTGAGTTTAGGGTAATGTTTGAAGTCCACCTCCCTACAGACCATGAGATGAGAAGGAAAAAGCACCAGGTAATATCTGACTGCTAGAAGGAAATTAGTTTCTCCTTTCTTTCTCTTAGGATTATTTGTTCACGCAGCATATTACTCTTTTGTGACCCTTTTTACTGCAATACTTCTCCCTGTGGACTGTGGTTTCTGATACTGATAATCTATGTTTTACGGATCAAGGCTGCCCTTGCTGTCCTTCTCATCCATATTCATTCATTCACTCAGAGAATATTTATTAGGCACATAATACGTGTTAGAGACTGTTCAAAGGACAACATAGCAATCTAAACAGGTAACAATTCCTATCCTGTCCTCATGGAGATTATATTATATTGGGGAACACATGCAATAAATAAACAAATAAATACAGTATGTTGGATGGTGATTAGGTGCTGGGGGGAAAAAAATTAAAAGCAAAGAGGGATGGGAAGTGCCAGAAAAGAGGATAAGGGGGTAAGTTGAGATATTAAGTACAGTGGTTCCTGGGAATGTGACATTAAAACTGTTGGAGTGAAACAATTTTTGGAGCTGGGGAACTAGCAAAGCAGAGGAAGTGCATTCCAGGCAGAGGAAATAGCAAGTGCAAAGGCCTTGAGGCTGGAACATGCCTGGCACATTTGAGGACTAGCAAGGAGGCCACCGTGTGGCATGAACATAAGGGAGAGTAGTAAGACATGGGTCAGAGGAGAAAAGGGGCAGAGAAACAGATGGTGTTGTGGAGCCTTGCCAGCATTAAAATTTTTAGTTTTTGCTTTTAATGAAATGGATACTTTGGGGAAGTTTTTTAGAAGGGAGCTTTGCCATCTAATGTTTGAAAAAAATCACTGCTGTATTGAAACGACTGGAGGAGGGGCAAAAATGAAAGCAGGGAAACCAATTAAGAAACTATTGCAATAATTCAGGTAAGAAACATTGTCAGCTTGTACCATAGTAGAAGTAACTGGAGTGATGAGAAGTGGTTAGCTTCTAGATATATATTGAAGTTTGCTGATGGATTAGACGTAGGGTCTGAGAGTGAAAGGAAGGCATAGAGATGGCTCTATGATTTCTGTCTTGAGTAACTGGAAGGATAGAGTTGCTATTTACTGAGCTGCAAGAACTGTAGGAGGAACCACTGGAAGGTAAAAACAGGAGTTCCATTATGAACACGTTAAATATGAGATGCCTATTATCTATCAAGTGGAGATTTCCAATAGGCAGTTGGCATATGAGAGTGGAATACAGGTGAGAGGTCTTTGCTAGAAATATAAAATTGGGAATCATCGAGGCAAAGGTGGTATTTAAAGCCATGAGAAGAGATGAGCTCAGTCAGGGAGTAAGCGTAGATGGAGAAGAGAAGAGGTCCAAACACTGAGCCCTGAAGTATCTCACTATTTAGAAGTCAGTAAGATGAAAAAGAACCAGCAAAGGAATCTGAGAAGGAATGGCTCATGACAGAGGAGGGAAACCAGGAAAGTGTGAAATCCTGGAAGTCAAAAGAAGAAAATGCTTCACGAAGAAGGGAGTGATCAGCTATGAAATGCTACCTATCCATCCAGTAAGATGAATGCTGAGAACTGACCGCTGGATTTTACAGTGGATGTCTCTGGTGGTCCTGACGAGAGCAGAGTTGTTGGAATGGTGGAGGGGAAGTCCTGATAGGTGTGAGTTTAACAGAGAATGGGAGGAGAGATTGGAGACAGTGAAGATAGACAGCTCTTTCAAGGGATTTTACTATAAAGGGGAGGAGAGGAATGGATCAGCGGCTAGAAGGTGGTGTGGGATCAAGGTAGGGTTTTGTTTTTAAGATGGTAGGAAACAGCGGCAATGCAAACATGAGTGTGCAGTATGTGACAAGCTGGATTTAACTAGGATGCCCCATGAGTACCCTGGAGTACGAGAGAGGCAAGGGGGATGAGAGTGTGAGGGAGTAATAATAATGACGAGCTATGGAATCTGAGCTAGATAAGAGGGAGGACTAGAGGGTTGGAGGGATAGAGAAAAAATAGTTGGATCAACAGCATGTAGGTGTGCCAAAGAGCTGTTGGAATTAAATTGTTTTTGGATTAGGGGAGATAAGCGGAAAGGTTAGCAGAGAATGATTGAGTCGGAGAGGAGAAGGGGTCATTGTTGATGGTAATGACCAGCCCAGGATATACACACAGGATGGACAGCTGAGGCGGGAGAGGTCAAGGCCACTGCAGGGCTGAGAGGCTGGGTGGGCAGGATGCAGCTCTGGGGCCAGCATGTACCTTGCTGCTTTCCTGAGGTATTTACAGCTCGTGTCTATTCCGACTCATCAATCAGTGCCTTTGCCCTGTGAGTCATTATATATTTTGAGTATTAGTCCTGTGTCCAAGGAATTGCCTGGGGACTGTGATATTCCCAAGAACCGGACAGGGGTATTTGGGGAGCGCAACAGTGGGCTATGAGTCTATGGGGAGGGAGGGTCTGTAATGACTGCCCATCAAAACATTAGGTAGAAGGAGGAGGCTGAAGCTCCACGCTGTCCCTCGCCCTGAGCCCCTGGGGATGTTCCTGAAGGGTGAGCACAGGACTACAGGGAGAGAAAAATCTGAGGAGAAGGATTTCCAGAGATGGAAAACAGGCCCCAAAACGGAGTACAATCAGAAACAAATTACGCCAGCTTCACAATTTAGCCTTGGACCAGCCCAAGCAATTGTATTGATCTGTAAACTAAGCTACATCTTGTGGCCGTTACAATGCCTGATTCATACCTGGATATAATTCATTCCAGAATCCCCAGTGTGGCTGTGAGTCAGACAGAAATCATAAGCCAAACTACTTAGCCCAGCAAAAATGACCTGTTTTCTTCTGCTTTTGCTAACATCTCCTTGATTGATTCCTTCCTCCTTTTCTCCTCCTGCCTCACTTATCAGTCAGAGCCAGGACAAGTACTATCTAAAAGTTTTCAGGGTTCTCCTGGTCCTGCTTTCCTTTATGATAACAGTTGGGCCCTGGAACCATTTTCAGGCAGGCACATCCTGCTGGAGTGAACTTCCAGAGCTCTGGGGAGGGGGAAAGTTGCCCAGGTGAAAGAGCTCATCCCATAACAGGCCCCTCTACCCCCATCCACCTTGAGGCGGCTTCCCGAGGACTATGGCTGCTCCGCCTGACACAAAGCAGCCTTGTGAAAGACTGCGGCTTTCACAAGGTGACTGAGCTCCCTGAGAGGTGGGGAAAGGACTGCCTGGGGCCATCAACCACAGAGGCACCAAATAATTCACGTTGAGAAAGCCAGTCATTTCTCCCAAGTACTTTCATACCAATGATCCATGGCCACTGCCCCAAAGGCAAGTGGTACCTGCCATCCTCCCCAGCGTTTTATGCCCAAACATCAAGCTTGTATTTACCTTTGGCAGCTTTATGCTCCCTTCTGCCCCTCCCACTCTCAGTCCCTCTCTCCAAATCCTTCACCCATTTCCATCATGCCCTCTGAAGCCACCATTTCAGACAATAAGTGTTTCAATATTTTCTTCTCTACAGCGTTCTTCCACCATCATCAGCTGAAGCCTACCTTCTCCCAAAGGTGCGCGTTTCCTTGCTTCCGTCTCCAGTGGAGGCTGCCGTTTCTCCCACACACCCTGAGACAGGAGGCAGGGGTTGGGGTCAGGATTCACGCATCTCCCTGGTGCTGCTTTTCCATCCTGCGTAAACCCCATCAAAGCTTATGCCACTTGAGGTTACCGTTTTCTATCCTCTGTAAACACTGAAGATCTAGACGTGTGCTGTAGATCCTAAGTTTACTCACCATGCCAAATCCTGACATAATTCTGAGATGTTTAAACCTATCTGTGGATGA